>NW_027186296.1:68045155-68065922 GCF_028583685.1 Petaurus breviceps papuanus | reverse complement strand
ATCTATCTATCTATCTATCTATCTATCTATCTATCTATCTATCTATCATCTATCTATCTATCTATCATCTATCTATCCATCTATCTATCTATCTATCTATTTGTCTGTCTGTCTGTCATTCTGTGACTGTCAAATCTAGGACTATAGACCTTATTAAGCCACCTGTGCTTTATCCAATGACAGAGCAGCAGCAGCTTTATCAGGCCACTGTCAGCTAATATGCCTGTACACCAAGGAAGCAGACAATTGACACAGAACCCAAGCTGCCTGAATCATCATCGTCTGGGAAGCCTGCAGCTCAAAGGAGCTGAATTGCCATTTTGAAAGGAGCTCATTAATGGTCAAGTCACACCTGATATAAAAATGCACCCATTGCAATGGGGTGGCTTTGGGGAGTTTAAACAGAGTTTGGAGTAGATGTGCACTCTCTCCTCCCATCACTAGATTGTCATACTTACTGTGAGTGAAGAGACTGAAAGGTTAAGTGATTTGTCCTGAGTCATACAGTTAATAAGTATCAAGCCTAGATCCCTCCTGACCTTAAGTCCAATGATCTATCCACTACTTCACTAGGGTGATCTCTGAGGTCATTTCCAGCCCTAACATTCTTTGATTCTAATTCAATTCAAAAAATGACCTCTTCTGGTCTTTGTTCTGAAAGGCTATTTGTGGTTTAGGTTACTCATAAGATACCATGGCATGAGTCAGAATGAATAATGTTTAACTCTTTCTAAGAAAAATTGCCAACAATCTTCTGTCGGTTCCATTCCTCAGCCTGGTGTCAACCTCAGTAGGCAGGTCCATGAGGTTGGTTGGTGGTTGGATGGCTGTCATTCTGTCTTCCAGTCTGTCTGTCCATCTCTCTTCCTCCCTCATGTCTTCTCCTTTCTCCCCTCTCCCTTTCCTTTTCTTCTCTCTCCTCTTTTTTCTGTCTCTAGTGATATTGCCTCTCTGGTTCTGTTGCTTTTTTCTCTCCCCTGCATTTTCCTCCCTTCCCATCATTCTCCCATTTTATTTTATTTTTTGGCCATGGCTATGCTTGCTCCTTTAAAACATACCATCGTTAGAGCCAATAACAGCAAATTGTAAAGCACACCTTTGGTGGCCACTAACCCCCATTTGTTTTTGCTAACAAGAATAAACTCCAAGTTATGTAAGGATTTCTTTTGCTACCTCCCTACCAATTCTGGTACACTCATTCTCCCTTGAAACATCTTATCATAATACACCAAAAACAGTACTTCCATTACAGGATCTGGAGGGGAAAATATTCATCTAATGTGAGCAGAATAATGGCCAGCATGCACATTTTTTTATGAAGATTTTATGAAAGATCCAGGATCAAGGCTGTATTTCATTAAAGTGAGATGACCCCAGTACCCATATTTATATTAAACATGGAACGTTCACTCTTTTGAAAATAAGACCTAAAATAGAGCTCCTTTATAAGCAGCAAATCTTTCTCATATGAAGATGTGACATGTTCTAGTGAAGAGACCCAGGAAATTTCAGACTCCAAGCCTAACTGGGTACTTTGTCCTGCTCAAGTCTCATCCAGAGTCCTGTGGTTAGTTCCATGCAGCACATTTTAGGAACAGGATTGACAAAATGTAGGACATCCCTTATAATGGTGAGACCTGGAATCATACAATACCAGGGAGATTTGAAGGAATTGGGGCTACTTACCCTGGAAAAGAGAAAGCTTGCCAGATTTTTTTTTTTTTTGCTTTTTGGAGGGCAATTGGGGTTAAGTGACTTGCCCAGGGTCACACGGCTAGTTTTGTATTAAGTGTCTGAGGCCAGATTTGAACTCAGGTCCTCCTGAGTCCAGCGCTGGTGCTCTACTCACTGTGCCACCTGGCCGCCCCTTGCCAGATATTTTAAAGGCTATAATGTTCAAGATTTGTTCAGATTGCTTCGGGGGGTTCGAACTAGGAGCAATGAATGAAAGTTGAAGAGAAACAGATTGAATCATGATGAAAGTGCAAACTTCCTAATGATTAGAGCAGTCCAATACTGATATGGGCTACCTTAAAGGACAGTAAGTTTCTCCTCACTGAGATGAATAAAAACTTCAAGAAGAGTCTGGATGGTCACTTTACAGGGAATGTTGTAGAGGAGGTTTTTGTTCTACTATGGACCAGACTAGATAGCTTCCGAGGTCCCTTCCAAGTCTGAAATCCTGAGATTCTATGAATCTAGAATTTCATGCTTGCTATCCCTCATGTGTTTGTTTGTGAACTCGGGACCTAAGGGATGGTTTTCACGGCATTTGTTAGCATGGTACACACCCCAACCTTTTTGTTACCTGTAAATAGACAGCTATGGGAAACATCAAAGAAGATGTAACCCTAAGAAACATTATAAAATAGAGTCACAAAATAACAGCTTCAGAGGGCCTTTATTCTATTGTTGTTAATCCTCCCCTCATTTTATAGATGGTGAAACTCAAATTGGTGCTTTCTTGTAGATGCCCTTCCTTTTTTTGGAAACCCCTTTCTACCTTTCTTCAATCTAATCTTGCCTTTCTTCCCCAAAGGGACTTCCAGTTTTAAAACAACAAGAACAAAACAGTAAGTCCAATCTCCCCAGATTTTTTTGTCTAGTAAATAATTTTTTCAGTCCTGTGTCATTGCTCATGATCTTAGATTTGTGAGTCCATTTGGGGTTGTTACAAGACTTTCACACTGAACCCTTCATTTGACTCTCAAAAGCCTTGAGCTCAAGACCTGCTGCTGATGCTCATTATGTGTATGATCCTGGACAAGACACTGAAACTTCCCTGGACTTCAGTTTCCTCATTTTTGCAAAATGTAGAGGTTTAATAACATGGTTTCAGAGGTATTCTTTTGATCAATAATGCTATGAAATGAATTGAGCCATCTGGGTTGCAAACACATATCTCATCACTGGACCCATATCTAAATGCCTTTCTAGCTTGGTAGGATCTGGCAGAGATTGTGTTCTATAAACCATAGGCTCTGAGATCCCAACACTGTCTCCAAGCCATGGTCAAGCATCCACATGGCTTTTAAGTGGAATAGCACAACATTTACAAAAATGGAAAATGTCATAAAATAATGGCAACATCTCCAGAATTGACTAAATAATTATTCTTTACATTTCTTGTTATACATTTTCAGCACATAAAGTGATTTTTTCATGTCTGCTCTCATGTTTTCCTTGTAAGTCAGAGGAAGTTAGAGCAATCAGTATTCCTACTTTATCAGTGAGAAAACAGAATAGGGAAGTTAATGACTTTTCCAAGGTCACATAGCTAGTTAATGGAAGAAAACCCAAACTTTTTTTTAAATTTCAATACAATTATTAAGCACTTACTGTGTATAGAGTATCATTATAGGAATTGAGAAATGTAAAGATTAGACAAGACACAGCCTGTCTTCTCATATATCTCAGTCTAGCAGTATAGGGATTTGTCACATACACAAAAAAAAACTATAATACAGAATGGTTTTTTGAAGTAATAAATCTGAGCCATACCTAGGGTGGGGTGATTAGTGAACACTGACAACATTAACAATCCTTTACCATCATAGAAACATCAGAGTGTAACAGTTACCAAGAATAATTCGTTCTAAAAGGAAGCTACAAAATGCTTTTGTACCATGTCTAATACTTTCTCCTGTGTAAAAATTCCTAGTTATGGGGCAGCTAAGTGGTGCAGTGAGTAAAGCACTGGTGCCGGAGTCCGGAGGACCTGAGTTCCATTCCGGCCTCATACACTTAACACCCACACAAAAAGACTAGCCATGTAACCTTGGGTAAGTTACTTAAGCCCAATTGCCCTCAAAAAGGACAAAAAAATATTCCTATTTATGTCTCTGTGATAAGCATATAAGCAGGTCCACATGGACATTCTGAGATAATTAATGCAGAAATGTCATTGATGACTGCTGATAAGAGAAGACTTCATTGAAGAGGCAGCATCCTAGTTGGGCTTCAAAGGATGGTTAGGATTTCCACAGGTGGAGGGGGGATTAGGACATTTCAGACATGGAGATCATTGAAGGTTTTGAACAATAGAATGATTGGACCAGATCTGTGAATATAAAGAAGATACATCTGAGTGCAGCACCTAGTTAACAGGCAAACTATGCACAGGGACAGCACAAGGGATAGTTTGGAGGGGAAAGAGATGACATAGGGGGGATGATTAGGAGACAATTACAGTAGTGTAAGCCCTCTTTACTATGCCTAGCTCCCTCCCATGCTAAATTAAGAACTTTGTTTGCAGACTTAACTGATATTTTTCATTTGTTTTTAAATGAAAACTGTTTATGGTGGCTGTCAGTACCAGCAATGAATTGGTCTCCAAACCTAAAAGGAGCAAAGAACCTTCCAAAACCAACAAATCAGTTTAATAATACTCTGGGGAAGCTGTGACATTTTGCATGGTTTAATGTCCTGAAATTATTTACATAGATGCTTTCTGATAGATTGTAGGCAAAATAAGAAGTTATTTAAATATATATATATATGGTTCATTTACTGTTGGTTTTTGCATTTCAGAATGGTCTTGACCACTGATTGTCAGTATGTTATTGGGTGCCAATGAGATTCACCGGTTCTATTTAGATCCTTTTCTTTCTATGTTATCTACTCTATTCACCCCCTGCAGATCAAGGTGTTGAGAAAGGAAGAAGCTTGTAGCTTGATTACAAGGGGAAATTCGTCTAGATCAGGGTTTCTTCCCCTGGAATCTGTGAACTTACTTTTTTGAACATCTTAACAATTACATTTCAATATTTTTCAGTTTCTTTTGTTATTCTCTGTATTTTATTTTATGCATTTAAAAACACTATTCTCAGAAGAGATCTGTAGACTTTATCAAACTGACAAAGGGATCTATGCCACACATACACACACATGCATGCACACACAATTTAAGAATCCCTGCTCTAGAGTGAGACTTTCCTGCTGCTGAATAATAATAAGGCTGCACTAACCAAAGCAATGACCCATCACATGGGCTTACAATAAAACCCAATTTTCCACACTGGTCCCCTTTTCCCTCTTTCCAGTGCTGTGGAGATCCAGGCTTCAGGTTGAAGTTTTCTCAGGCTGTGACAGCCCATCAATGGCAGTGTACTGTTCCACAAAAGAGCTCTACAGGAGAGTAAGGAAAAGAGGGAAAGTGACAGGACATGTGTCTGGGCTTGAAATAGAATTCAACACCATACCACACCCCATCTCCCCCCAGAGGCTCAGAGATCTAAACTATAGGAATAAACCCTGTAGCATTAGCACAACAGATTTCCTAACTGTCAGTACCCAGCCAGAGAAATGAGAGTCAAAAAAAAGGAGGGATAGGAAACTAGGATGGTAGAGTACACCTGGGAGGGGGGTTGGTGGTGGAGGGAGAGTATGTCATGTGGCATTTCACTAAGCCTGATGAAAAAGGAGATCGAACTGAGGCCAGTTCTGTACTTCCAAAAGTCACTTAAGTAGAGACCTAGGCTGCTAAACCATTTGATGGTGGGAAGCCACCATCAGAGTGGAGCAAGTCCAAAAGTTAGCAATAGGGTGAAATTTTTTTTTTGGGGGGGGGAGGATTTAAATTAGCAAACACATCCGGAAAAAGAAAACTCAAAGACCCTAAAGATAACCAGAAAAATCAATAGGAAAACATTAGCAGCTGAAACAAATATGACTTCCAGATCTAGTAAATGAGTTTAGGTATCTATGTATAAATACTGGGAAACAAAAGGAAAATGATCCAATACTTGATGAGACAGGATGCTGTAGAATTTCAGGAGAACATGGACCTACAATACACTGTTCCTGAATGGTTTAAAAGAGATAAGAATTACGAGAACAGAATTTATGGATTAACATGGCACAAATTGACAGAACCCCAAAACTTGAATCTGCAATGGCAAGTCTCACCAAAAACAAAACAAAACAATACTGCAAAAGAGAGAATAGTTTGGGATAGCTGATACACAGAAACAAATGACAATATTGAAGAAGAGGAGCAAAAACAATAACATTAAAACAAAATATGCTCACTATGCAAGCAAAAGATACTGATCTAAAAGACAGGATGAATAGAGACAACTTAAGGATCATATGTTTCCCTCAAGAACATGACAAGACAACAACTCTGAACATCACAATACAGGAAATAATTGAAGAGAACTTTTCAGAACTTCTGAATACATGATATGAGATGTTGTTAGAAAGAATTCATGAATCCCCTCCATAAAACAACAACAACAATAACAATAATGGAAGACTAACTGAAAGAAATGTAGTGCTTATTTTCGGCAATTCAATTCAGATACAATAAGTTTCGTAAGCCATCTGGAGAAAGACATTCAGATATAAAGGAAAAGAAATTAGAATAGCACAAGATTTTTCAGTACCCCCAGAAAACTCAGAAGCAAATGAAATGATATGTTCTGAAGAGCAATGGAGCTCAGGATGTAGCTCAAGGTGACCTACCATGTAAATCTGAGCTTAACTATAAATGAAAAAAAAATATATGGGCATTAAATAATAAAGAGGTGTTTGAATCATTCTTGGAAAAAAAATATCAGACCTAGAGGTATTTGCTTCTCAAACACTCCAGACAACCGAAATTCAGGAGGGGTAAATGAAGGTAGCTTCCAAGGACAACGGCAGCAATAGCAACAGAGTGACAGAATAGGGACTGGCAGGAAACTTCTATTTGTTTACAAGGTGACTGGAGTGGAGGCAGAAGTCTGGTAGAGGTAATAGTGAAGATGTGTGTCTATGGCATTAGGGACAAATCCTGGTGACATCCTGATAACCCCTGTGATCTCTCAAGAAAGAGAGGAACTTATAGGGGAGTAGGTGAAAAGGAAGAAAAGATTTCAAAGGAGGGGAAAAAGATAGAGGTCTTGCTTTGGGGGCAGGAGGGGGTTCTGCTGATGAATGCTTCTATACGGGAAGAAAGATGGTCTGTGAAGGGAGATGGGGAGGGACCTTGTGCTGGATGTGGTCTGAAGGACTTGGTGTTTGAAAAGACCATTCATCCTAGTTAGGGAGGGGGAGAGTTGGTATTCTTGGAAGCAACTGCCACCTGGGAGAGTGGGAAGACCATGGACCCAAGGAGGATATTTTGAAGCAAATGGGCAAAAGATGTAACCAGGGGTAAGGTATAGATTGATGAGGGGCAACATAATCAGGAACATTGTGTGTGTGTGTGTGTGTGTGTGTGTGTGTGTGTGTGTGTGTGTGCGCACATGTGGAGGATGATGGTAGAGGTGATGGTAGAGACCTACCATGAGCAATGTCCTCTCTGTCACTTGCAGGAATTGGCATTTTCCTGGGAGTGGTATACAATGAAAAAGTATAATCCATGGAACAAGCTTTATACATCAGTAGAAGACATTGTCTAGAAGGAAGAGCCCAGAATAGGTACCTCTGAAGTTTTGATTCCATGAGGAACGCAGAGAATAGACTAGATAATTATAGAATTCATGAACCACAGAATGAAGGAATAAAGTAGACAGAAAGGGAAAGTGGATAATGGAGAAAGTAAGAGAAATCCACAATGGAAAGGAATGCAAAAAAATGAATTTTTTAAAAATAATGAACAAATCTAGTTGAAGGGGAAGAGAAGGGGAAATCTACTTGGCTAACTGAAAATTTTTAAAAAGGGGGAAGAATTAACTGAAGAAAAGCAGGAAAGCAAAAGGAAATAATAAGCAAAACCTCAAATGGAAGGGATAACAAATAGGAGGGGGAAATTAGAATATGGAGGAAAAGACTTCATGGGAATAGTCACCTTAAAAAGATTAAGCTAAAGTAACTAAGAAAGATAGTGCTGCATTTATCATAGAAAAATGATCAAAGAAGATGGACAAATAATTCTCAAAAGAATTATAAAGTATTCCCAACCAAATGAAAGAATGCTCCAAAATTAGATTTCTGGGAGCCAAGATGACAAAATAATCAGTAAATTACCATGACTATCCTATATTCACCTCCAAAGAACCATGAAATAGGACGCCCAAACAAATCCTGGAAGAGTGGGACCAGCAAAAAGATGGGGTAAAACAATCTTTTAGCCCAAGAAACTTGGAAAATTGGCAGAAAAGATCTTTCTCACTCAAGTAAAAAGGGAGCATGGTCAAGGACAGGAAGTGTCCCAGTAAGCCAGCAGCAAGCCCCACCTCAGCAAACCAGTGAGATATCCTGAGCCCTATTGTGGTGGAGCAGGCAGATGCTAGCACCAGAACCCTGCCAGAAGAATGGGCAGACTCCAGCTCCAAGAACTGCCACATGCTCCAGCTTAGCCCTGAAGGTGAATCCAGGCTCCATGTGCTTCAGCACAGTCCTGGGTAAATGCAGAAACACATCACCATCCTCAGTACATGACAGACACCAGCACTAGGACCCCAACTCAATACCAGGTAAATTGCCAGACCCCTACAGCCTTCAGCAGTGCCAGCCATGCCCCATACCACCCCTTCATTGCAGTACCAGATATGAGGACCCTCTATGGGTCTTAGGGTAACATCAGTGCATCAATAGGTAAACAGCCAGGGCCTGCAGACACTGACATAAGAAGTCCTATACAGTGCCCCTTCCACCTTCAGAGAAGAGCTCAAATTTTAAAGAAATTAAAAAGCCAGGCCCTCCCCCAAAATATGAGCATAAAACAAACAAAAGAATCAGCCTATATAAAGTTAATATACTGACAAGAAAGATCAAGACACAAACTCAGAAGAAGACAACAATGTCAAAACACCTATGGGTAAAGCCCAAAGAAAAACTATAAGTGGTCTCAAGTTCAGAAAAACTTCATTGGAGAGCTCAAAAATGAGCTTAAAACTCATATATAAGAGGTAGAGGAGAAACTGGGAAAAGAAATGAGAGTGACATAAGAGAATTATGAAAAAAAAAAAGAACCAACAGCTTGGAAAAAGGAAGCAACTGCTTAAAAAGTAGAGTTGGCCAAATTGAAAAGGAGGCACAAAAACTGACTGAGGAAAACAACTCCTTAAAAGTTAGAATTGGGGAAGTGGAAACTAATGAATCTATGAGATATCAAGAATCAATCAAACCAACTCAAATAAATGAAAAAAATAGAAGAAAAATACATTATAGGAAAACAACTGACCTGAAAAATAGATACAGAATATCAGAATGTCAGGATCATTGGAAAACCCCGAAGACACAATTTAAAGGAGGACCTGGACAGCATCTTTCAAGAAATTATCAAGGAAAATTGCCCTGATATCCTGGAATCAGAGGGCAAAATAGGCATTGAAAGAATTCACCCATCACCTCAGGAAAAAGATCCTAAAATAAAATCTCCAAAAAAAAGTTATAGTCAAATTTCAGAACTATCAGGTCAAGGAAGCCAAATACTGCAAGTGGCCAGAAAGAAAGCAATTAAAAATTAGGGTGCCACAATCAGGATTACATAAAATTTAGCAAATGTAATAGTAAAGAATTGGAGGTCATGGAACATGATATTCTGGAAGGCAAAAGATCTAGGGCTGCAAACAAGAATCACTTACCTATCAAAATTAAACATAATAGTTCATGGGGGAAAATAGTCCTTTAATGAAATAAAAGGATTTCAAGCTTTTGTAAGACCAGAATTGAACAAAAAAAATTGATTTCTAACATCAAGACCCAAGAGAAACCTAAAAAGGGGAAAAGCAGAAAAAAAAACATAATGGATTCAGTGGAGCTGAACTGCTTACATCCCTGTATGGGAAGATGATACTTGTAATTCTTAAAAATTGTACCACTGGATGCAATTACATAAAAATTAAAGGATGAGAAAGAAAATGTACTGGGTACAGAAGGAAGGGAGAGGTAGAATAGGGTAAATTATTTCAAATGAGGAGGTGGGAAAACTTTTACAATGGAGGGAAGATAGGAGTGGGGTGAATGGGATCCCTTGAAGCTTACTTTCATCAGTGTTGACTCAAAGAGGGAATGACATACACAATCAGTTGAATATAGAAATCTATCTTTCCCTACAGGGAAGTAGGAGAGGAGGAGATTATGTAAAGAGTGAAGGGAACTGACAAAAGAAAGGAAAGATCTAGGAAGGTGGTAGATAGACAAAACACACTGGTGAGGAGGGAAAGGGTGAATGGAGAGAGGGAAGAAACAGGAAGAAAAAGAGAATGGAGGAAAATACACAGTAATCATAACTGTGAAAGTGAATGAAATGAATTCTCCCATAAAGTGGAAGTAGATAGTAGAATGAATAAAAAATCAGAATCCTACAATATGTTGTTTACAAGAAATACACTTGAAGCAGAGAGGCACACACAAAGTAAAGGTAAGGGACTAGAGCAAAATATATTATGATTCAGCTGAAGTAAAAAAAATTAAAAGCAGAGGCAGCGATCCTGATCTCAGGCAAAGCAAAAGCAAAAGTAGACCAAATTAAAAGAGATAAAGAAGGAAACTATATTTTTCTAAAAGGTACCCTACACAACAAAGTAATATTAATACTATATATATGTATGTATACATATACATACATATATATATATACACACATCATATAGTAGAGCATCTAAATTCTTAAAAGAGAAGTTAAGCGAATTATAGGAAGAAATAGACAACAAAACTATACTAGTGGGGGACTCCAACTCTCATTTCTCAGAACTTGATAAATGCAACCAAAAGATAAGCAAGAAAGAGACTAAAGAGGTAAATAGAATATTGGAAATGTTAGATGTGACAGACCTTTGGATAAAACTGAATGTGAACAGAAAGTAATATACATTTTCATCAGTAGCACATGAAATACAAAAATTGACCATGTATTAGGGCATAAAAACCTCAGAATCAAATGTACAAAGGCAGAAATTTTAAATGTATTATTTTCAGGTTATAATGCTATAAAAAGTACATTCAATAAAGAGCACTGAAAAGATAGATTAAAATTAATTAGAAATTAAATAATCTAATCCTAAAGAATAACTGAGTCAAAGAAGAAATCTTAGAAACAAGATGTAATTTCATTAAAGAGAATGGCAACAATGAGACAACATCCCAAAATTTATGGGATACAGCCAAAGCAGTACTTAGGGGAAATTTTATTTCTCTAATTTCTTACATCAACAAATTAAAGAAAGAGGAGATCAGGGATTTTGGCATGCAACTAAAAAAAAAACTAGAAAAAGAAGAAATTAAAAATCCCCAATTGAGCACCAAATTGGAAATCCTCAAAATCAGAGCTGAGTTTAACAAAATTGAAAGAAAAAAAAAAAGACTATTGAGCTAATAAATAAAACTAGAGCTGGTTTTATAGGAAAAAATAATGCAGATAAGCCATTAGTTAATTTGATTTTTTTTAAAGGAAAGAAAAAAAAACAAGTATCCATTATCAAAAATGAAAAGGGTGAAATCAACACCCATGAAGACATTCAAGCAGCCATTAAGGAATATTTTTCCAAATTATATGTCAATAAATCTGACAATCTGAGTGAAATGAATGAATATTTACAAAAATAAAAATTACCCAGATTAACAGATCAGGAATTAGAATGCCTAAATAACCCCATCTTAGAAAAAAAAAATTGAGCAAGCCATTCATGAACTCCATAAGAAAAAATCCCCAGGGTCAAACAGGTTCACAAGTTAATTCTACCAGACATTTAAAGAACAATTAATTCCAATACTATATAAACTATTTCGAAAAATAGGCAAAGAAAAATTCCTACCAAACTCCTTTTATGACACATATATGGTGATACCTAAACCGGGAAGAGCTAAAACAGAGAAAGAAAATCGTAGAACAGTTTTCCTAATGAACACTGATGCAAAAAAAAAAAAAATTGAACAAAATGCTAGTAAGGTAATTACAGCAATATATCACAAGTATTGAACACTATGACCAGGTGGGATTTATACCAGGAATGCAGGGTTGGTTCAGTATTAGGAAAACTATCAATATAATTGATCATATTAATAACAAAACCAATAGAAATCACATAATTATCTCAATAGATGCAGAAATTATTTTTGACAAAATATAGCACCCATTCCTATTAAAAAGCTAGAGAACACAGGAATAAAGGGTATATTTCTTAAAATTATAAGCAGTTACTCTCTAAAACCATCATGAGCATTATCTATAATGCTGATAAATTAGAAACCTTTCCAATAAGATAAGATGTGAAGCAAGAATGTCCATTATCACTAGTACTTTTCAATATGGTACTAGAAATGTTAGCTATAGGATAAGAGAAGAAAAAGAAATTTCTCAAGTCCTTTGAAAGCCATGCCAGTGGTTGCTAAACTCTGGACAAGCTAGAAAAGCTTTAAGCTTAGTGATGAAGTGTGTGTTTGTCATCTGGAGCCCTTCCTAGCTGAGTTTGGAGAGGCTTATCCCCAGAGCAGTGGTCACCAAGTAATCAAATTCTTTCTCCATTAGAGTTTATGAAAACATCAACTAAAATGTATAATTTTTGTCATCTGTTTTCCTGGAGGGAGTGCCTTACTAGCAAAGTCATGAATCTCTTGATGTCTTGAAGTAAAGAGTGACAGAACCAAGGGAACCACTGTCCCTACATTTATGGATCTTATAACTAGAAGGGAAGATAGAACATAAAAATTCAGAATTGATTGTCCTCAGACTGACACAAACCATGAGCAATCAGAGACTTAATGAAGGACAAATTACTTCTTCTTGTGGGCAAAGGAAGGGAAATTGGGAAATGGAGGAAGTAGTAACTGAGCTAGGGATAAAGGGTGGTTTTAAAACATGAACAATTGAGAGGAAGCTGGACCAGTGAATTTGGAAAATGGCAAATTGTCCAGTTTGGTTGTAGAGAATACAAAATGGGCCAGTAGTTAAAAATAGCATTTGCAATTTTATTTCAACTTTCTCTGCCTGAATTTTAAAAGGGAAATTGAACTTTCATTTACCTTAATAGATGAGGGTAGGTGTTTGGCTTGATAGCACTCAAAATAGAGAATCTCAGAGTTAGAAAAGACTTCAGAAGACATTTATTCCTACTCAAAGTTCAACAGAAATCCCCTCTACGTTTCTGACAACAGGGCAATCAAACTCTATTCAAATCTGCCCTGTTACCCCCTGTCTAACCAATGTTTAGGGTTTACCTTGGGCAAGTGTTAGGTGGAATGAAGGTAATAGTCAGGAATAGGAGGTAAGAATATATCCTTCCATTCTCAAGAGGATGAAGTGAAGTCCTCTCCCCAACCTAGAGTCCAAAGTAAAGGGGTGAATCAGGCTGAGTTTTTCGGCAACATTAATCAGCTTTTATAAAAGCATATAGACATAGCAAGAAGATTATGACTGGTTCTATTTCCCTTGTAAAGGGGTCAGTTTTCTGTACAGATGGAATGTGTACTCTAAGGCAGGAACAGGAGAATAAAAAGAAGCTATAGGGAATGATAACAGGCTCTTTGTGCTCCCAGGATCACAATGATAATGATGATGACCATAACCAACAAAAGTGGTTTGTCAAACAAAGTACTTTATATCTATTCAAGAGATCACCTCTAAATGAGAGTAGAAGGAAACAATGTTTCCTAGAAGTTTTGTGGTTTAACCTCTGACCCTGAGGAAACCTAATCAAATTTCCCCTTCATTTACCTAAAAGGGAGAATGCTAAAAGGAATCTTTAAATACTTTAAAGTTATACTGAGGATTTAGTAGTCACATACCAGCATAGAATATAAACTTCATGAGTCTGTTATTTCTTTGTATCCCTACTACCTAGCATAGTATCTTGTACATTTCCCCCCACAACTATGATTTCATCAGTATTGGAAAATACTAGTGTGGAAATTTCCTCCACTGATGCAGGACCGCAGCTTATCTCCTTAAAGAGTCCATAATGAGATAATACAGTATCCTGGACTTCAGCAACCTTAGTAAGAATGCATTGTCTATATAATCATCTATCTATGCAGTGTCAAAGCAGCAGAAAGAAAATGGTTGCAATGTGGTGACTTTTGTTTCTCTTCTACCCACAAAACCCTTTGTTCTATATAATGGAAGCTCAAAGAGATTGGCCCGATAAAGAGAAGAAACAAAGGAGAGATGTGAAAGCACAATGTCCACAGCTACAATATTAGTGGGAAAATATTTCTCTATAATTATGGATAAATGACTGAGACCAATTCTCTATTTAGAAAGTCAATTCAACCAAGAACTCTGCTCTGACCTAAAGTGTTAGAATGGAACCTAAACCACAAGTAAAACCTAGTCTATAGGCAACCCCCCCCCCCACTTGTGTTATAAAAGTTTACTTGCAAGTCTCTTCTTGGGACTTAAAAGATATTTTCTCATCAATGAATCAATTAGCATTTATTAAGAACCTACTATGTACAAAAGGTGCTAGAACTACAAATACAAAAGAAAATGAAATGATCTCTACTCTTTTTTTTTAAGCAATCAGAGTTAAGTAACTTGCTCAAGGTTACCCGGGCAGTTATTTCTGGGTGTGGTGCTGAGTGTCTGAGCCCAGGATTTGAGCTCCAGGTCATCCTGACACTGGAGCCAGTGCTCCTACTCACTGTGCTACCTGGCTGCCCCGATCTCTACTCTTAAGGAGCTTATATTCTATCATCAGAGGGGTGTTAGGTTCATAGTACAGTCCACAAAAGCCTACTCAGAAATCCATACTCTGAAGGACAGAAAAACCAATGAAGGTCCTGGAGAAGAGATAAGGAAACACATTTCCTATTCTCTGGAGAAATTAGTTCACTCACCCTGGGACTGTGTCATCTTGATTAAAGACTGAGTATGAATTTACCTCGCCTACTATATCTAACTGACTGTAGACCAGTGCATGTTTCACATGCATTCCAGGCATCTATGGAAGATATCATGTCAATTGTTCTACTGCTTTATGCATTAAATGCCTCACTCCTATGCCTTCTATGTCTTGTTCTTGGCATAGTAAAAATAAGCAAGCAAACAAATAAATAGTACCATCACTTCTAGACAGTTTATATCAACCAGTTGTCCAATGAATCCATTTGCCATCTTTTTAGTTTCCAAACTAAAACCCCTTCTGTGGCCACCATTCCCCTATATGTGCTATCTCTCCCTATTAGAATTTCATGTCAGGACTCTCATTTGTTTAAAAGTGTATATTCTGTGCTTAGCACATATAGGCCCTTCCCTCTTCTTTCCTCCCTCCCTTCCTTCCTTTCCTCCAAGACAGAAAGGATATACTATTATGTCCATTGCCCTATAAGGCTTCTATATCAGATATTTTGGATTAACTATTTTTCTTAGTCATCAAGAAGGGTTCAAGATGGAGGTGAGTGGGAAATGACTGATATAGAGACAAAAGACATTGATAAAAATGTATTTTAAAATTCTATTTAAGCCATACCAGAGTTGAACTATAGAACTTAGCCATAGTAGTATTTCTATAGGAAAATGCATCCATAGTTATGGAAGAAGAAGGGGGTGGCATAGGGTTGAAAAGGATTTCAAGTGATTGCTGCATGAGGGGATTTAGAGCTTATTTTGTCATACTCATTTAATGATTGTTTCCCATCAATTAAATTTTCATAGAAGATAGTGATAGTGGATTTTAATGTCTGTTCCTTTCTCCATTCCCCATTTTTGTCATGAATATCTTGTTTAAATAGGTCAGATTACCTCAATTGAATTCCATATCTTCATATATATAGACAGATAGAGATATACAGATATATATCTTTTTCTAATTTAATGTTGAGTTTTAGGTTTTTCTTTGTTTAATTCATTACAAAAATGGTGACATTGATGTGATCAGTTGCTTCACTATTATGGTGCCATTGGAAAAGGATCTCATATTTAGGGTACCGATATTATGTTAATATATGACATAAAACCCATCATTTTTAACAGCCTACTGTCTCCCTTTTTTGCTATTCTGCCACCATCACTCTAGTAAAAGAAAAAGGTTATATATGACTAAGGAGTATTTTAGACTTTTCTTTATACTATCTGGTCAAATAATTTATTCCCTAGTGGGCAGCATAGTGGTGACAAGCCCCTCCATATCTTCCTAGGAGAGTGTTTAGACAGCAGACATAGCCCTTTGTGACGACCAGTCTTAAATCCTTTCCAGCACAGTAGAACCTGTCATAGCTTTCATTTTGTTGGCATAGTCTGTGAAGATTAAAATCAAATCTGAATTTTTAAAAGCAGTTATAATGTCAGTAAGAAGCAAACTAGTTGCTATAATAAAATGGTGGTCAAACCAGCCAATTATCATCCAGCTGGCAGGCCTGAAGGATTGGAAAAGAGGTGTCAATAGGTCTTCATATGTTTGTTGTTGTTCGGTCATGTCCAATTCCTTGTGACTGCTTTTCGGGTTTTCTTCCCAAAGAAGCTGGAGTGGTTTGCCATTTCCTTCTCCAGCTTATTTTATAGAGTAGGAAATTGAGGCAAACAGGGTTATGTAACTTGCTTAAGATCTCATGGCTAAGTGTTTGAGGTCACATTTGAACTCAGGTCTTCCTGACTCCAGGGCTAGTAATCTATCCACTGAACCATTTAGCTACCCTCCTTCATATGTACAAGTTGTTTATGAGGCAAGCATTCACGAACAAAAGATTGTCTGCACTAACATTGTCCTTAAACAGTCGTATAAACCACATTGATTATTCTTGGAATTTATTGACATTTCTAGGTAAAAAGTGTTAGTACAAAGAAGTTGATGTACTGCCTGCAAGTTTTTCCATCCTATGAAGGATTTTATTGAGATGCTACTATCCTACTACCACAGCTGTAAACACTAGGGAAGGAGGACTTTCATCAGTTACAGGGTCAGATCTTTGGGGGTGATAATTAAATCTCTTGAAAGTCAAACCTCTACCACATTTCATCAGTTTTCTAAAGGAAAAGACATTCAAATGTCTTGGTCAGTTGCTAATGTTGCAGTGTGTGTGTGTGTGTGTGTGTGTGATGGAGAATTAGAAATGACTCTACACAAATTACCAGCTACCTCATTATTGCTTCTACTTCCCTCTTAACCTTTATTTTGTTCTGCTAAGTAAGCATCTCTTGAAATGTCCATGCTGAAGTGAACAGAATAAAAACAGAATTTACCTTAGCTCCTGCATTTTTTTCCTTTTACTGTCTGGCTATATTTCCTTTTGACTCAGGCCCATTTGCTTCATCCAGTTGTGGTGATCTCTTTATATATTTAGGTTTGCATGAGGCAGCCCCTTCCCTTTTGACTTTTCTTTATAATATGTGGCCAAATAATTTATTCCCTATTGGGTAGTATAGTGTTGATAAGCCCCTCCTATTTTAGAGGAATAGGGAGGATACACTGACATAAATAGCCACAGTAACTGATGAAATTCATAGATGTATGCCCAGAGCAGTAAAGGATGTTGTACCAACCAGTGTTCATTGCTACCTGACTTAATTATGATCGGCATATTCAAAGGTTCCTGGTCTCTTTATTAGAGATAGCTGTATTTGTAAAGGGCAACATCTACTTATATTTACTTTTGACTACAAAATATTAGAGGCCTAGATGTTCAGAGGCACTCATGGTCAGACTATATTCTTGGCAAATTGCCTTTTGTGTCTCAGGTATGCTAAGAAATATCCCAGGGTTAGGACAGAAAGACCCATAGAGTCCTTTATCACATGGTGGCACAAATCTTAGTCTTTTTTGTTTCAACATCATAAATTATGGGAAGGTAAGTTTTCTATAAGTGTGAGGAACCTCTCTCTCACACATGCTCTCTCTCTCTCTCTCTCTCTCTCTCTCTCTCTCTCTCTCTCTCTCAGAATTCAACTGATTAGCAGATTTGACTTTCAAGAGATTTCATTATCACCCCCAGAGATCTGACCCTGTAACTGATGAAAGTCACCATAAAATGATGAGGTATAGGGTTAGGAGTGCTCAAGACCCCAAAATACCAACACACCAGGTCCTGCTGAATGAATTCGACTCAAGTCTTCTCTCAGCCAAAGAAAAGCAAATTTATTAAAAGTTCGCCATAATGGATAGACTCTTAAGGAGCCTCAGTATCTGTAATGCTTGTACTGGACAAGTGGGCCAGAGTCATCTGACACAGAGTGAGTCATTCTTCAGTGCTCTCATACCTCATGGAGGCAAGATGGGGTCTTATATACAGAAAGGTTGTGGAAGGAATCTAGGAGTGGTCTAGAGGAGGAGTTTGGGGAGGGTCTTCAAGAGGAGTCAAATGAGGTCAGACTCTAGTGATGAGAGATTAAGGGTAGGAGGCTACCTGGAGATGAGACAATGGAGGGTTTGGGAGGATCAAGAGTGGGATCTAGATGGACAAGGTTTGGGCCAAACCACAATGCAAGGATTATGGCCTCAGGCAAATGCCTCATCAAATGGGAAGATTCAATCAGAATTCAAGGGGGTTTCCATGTTCTCATCATAAGCAAATCATGCTGTCAACTTGCAAAAGAAAGTAGATGCCTTGACTGTGTAATCAACATTAGTAACCTATAGATGTATTTATCTGAGATTCATATTTGCACTGTTTATTGACTTTATAGCTTGTACTCAGTCTCTCTGTCTCTGTCTCTCTTTTCTTCTCCCTCTCCACCCACTATTATTTAAATCAGTTAACTATAAAAAAAATAACTATCTCCTTAGTAAAGTTCTACTACTGACATACCAGCTGTGCAACAATATTTTAAATGCCAGATCTCCATTTGTAGAGGCAATTTTTCCATGAGGAGTTTCTTCATACTGATGAAATTGAAGGTCTTTTCACCATCATAGGGACTGACTGCCCCACCCATGCTCAACAAAACACTTATTAACTTCCACTACAATCCTAACTGAATGCTTTATTTCAGTGTAGAGGTGACTGAGTTCTTGAAGACCCAATCCAGAGGCTTTCAAGTTCTATGTTTCAAGTTGGCTTCCGAATAATGAATTTCTGGTGCCAGTTCAAACTCATTCTAGCCATTATAAACAGATTCTTACTAGTACAAACCTGTTCTGACTGGTTAAAACCAGTTCAAACTGGTTTAAGGCAGCTGAAACCCTATATGTACAAAAATATTTATAGTGGCTCTTTTTGTGGTGGTAAAGAACTGGAAACTGAGGGGATGCTTAACAATCAGGGAATGAATGAACAAGTTGTAGTGCATGATTGTGATGGAATATTATTGTGCTATAGAAATGATAAGAGGAATGGTTTCAGAAAAAAAAGCAGCATGGCAAGACCAATATAAACCTATGCAAAGTGAAATGAGAAGAACTGGGAGGTCATTGTGCACAGTACCAGTAAAGACTTGGCTACTGTAAGCAATACAGTGTCCAAGACAGTTCCAAAGGACTCACAGTGAAAATATGCTCTCAACCTCCAGAGAGAGACCTGATAAACTCCCAGTAGGAAATGAAGTATAACTTTCTCACTTAACTTTTTGAAATATGACTATTATGGAAATATCTTTTGAATCATTTTGCAAACATAATAGCTATCATTTAGCTTGGCTTCTCATTGATTGGGGGGATTGGGAAGGAGACATAAAATTTGGAACTCAAAACTTTAAAAAAAAAGTTTAAAAATAAATGTTTTTTTAAAAAAGAAAAGTTGCAAGCAACATGACTGATTTTAATTTTAATTTTGGTGAACAAAAAATATCAAAGAAGAGACATCTTTTCATTTGGGGGCATTTATTTTAAGTATGGAAATACTGCTGCCCTTTTATAACTTGCAATTGCTTACCTGCCCTCCCCAACCATCTGAAGGAGATTATTGACTGTCTGTATTTTTCTATTATCCTAAATAAAGCAAAAGCATGTTTCATTAGTCATCATAATGACATTCCTAAGTTTCCCTTCTGTTCCAGACAAGAAATATATTTGGTTTCTAGAGAGAGTTTCTGGATGAATGAACACAAAAGGGGCCAAAAGAAAAAAAAATATTGGAAGCAACATGATGCCAAATCACAAAATGGATTCTTTCCTCACCCCAATAGCACAAACATCATTAAGGTCTAAGAAAATTATGGAATCAAAGAAGTGGAACTACTCAATCAGGGTTTTAAAGAATTCTCAAGCACATTCCAGGTGATAGAAAAGTTAGTTCAGAAAGGCCATTTGAAACACCATGTCATTAGTGGGACATGGATGTCTGAAAAATGATTACACATAAGATCTATCAACCTTGAAAATATTCAAGTTAACGTTATGCAAATGAGTAGGGAGAGTGTTGTTTTCTATCCAGGCACACACTGGTCTTAAATCAATGGCATCATTTTTCATGGCACTGTCCATGTTGCCAGGACACTGTGAGCTAATATAAAAAAGGGAAAAGAAGAAAAGAGAAAAGGAAAAAAGGAGACAAGAGAAGAAAAGAGAAAAGAAGACTCCAGGAAAGAAAGGGGAAGGTCATTCAAAACTGGGCCCTAGACCATCTTATACAAAGCATCTTTTTACTTCTAGTATCAGTGATGGATTGAAAGTTCTACCTGCTCCCTAAAATCTGAAACATGGTCCTTTTAGACAATAAGATAGAACTCAAGGATGACAGTTTGTAGTTCAGTTGCCTTCCTTTTTGCCAGGGTCTTTGTAGGTTTTTTTGCAGGTCTTTGTGTTATTAAGATAATAAAATAATAAATGTAGCTTATTATTTTAAAAAGGTATAGAATTATTTTGCCTTTCCTTCCAAATTGAAAAAGTCTCAGTATCAGAAGTTATCCTCGATCATACCCTGTACCTAAAACTGTCATCTGACTTCCAAGATACTCTTTGGAAGAGGAAAAACTAAAATAGGAAAGAAAGAAAGAAAGAAAGAAAGAAAGAAAGAAAGAAAGAAAGAA
>NW_027186296.1:68031701-68045145 GCF_028583685.1 Petaurus breviceps papuanus | reverse complement strand
GAAAGAAAGAAAGAAAGAAAGAAAGAAAGAAAGAAAGAAAGAAAGAAAGGAAGGAAGAAAGGAAGGAAGGAAGGAAGGAAGGAAGGAAGGAAGGAAGGAAGGAAGGAAGGAAGGAAGGAAGAAAGAAAGAAAGAAATTTGCATGATAATTTTTTTGTATATTTGAAAGGAATAGCAAGTTGTGCTTGGGAGATCTGCAGTTTCATATACAGTCCTCTTTTTATTATACTGTTTTGGAAAAGCTTATTTTATTCCATAAATTTGTATTAATACAAAAAAGGGGGAAATTTCTATAAACACTGTCCCTGAAAGTCTTTTTTATCATAGATTAAGCCCTTACCACAACACTGACACCTAGTCACCCAGATATAGTACCAAGTATTAGCAAAAGATATTAATCACCTGGAGGAGACACACATGGACACCAAAGTGAAATGCTGACTAGAAAAATTATTTTATAGAGCTAGAAAATATAATAAAATCCATCTGGAACAATAAAAGGTCAAGAATATAAAGAGAATTAATTAAAAATGCAAAGGAAGCTAGCCTAGCCATACTTGATCTAAAACTATATTATAAAGTGGCAATCATCAAAACTATTTTGTACTGGCTGAAAAAAATAGAGTGGTAGATCAGTGGAATAGGTTAGGTACACAAGACACAGTAGTCAATGACTGTAGTAATCTACTATTTGATAAACCTAAAGACTCCAGTTCCTAGGATAAAAACTATTTGACAAAAATTGCTGGGAAAACTAGAAAATAGTATGGCAAAAACTAGGTATAGACCAGCAACTCACACTCTATAGCAAGCTAAGGTCAAAATGGGTACATAATTTAGACATAAAGGGTGATACCATAATCAAATTAGGAGAGCAAGGAATAGCTTACTTGTCAGATCTATGCAGAAGGGAAGAAATTGTGGCCAAATAAGAAAAAGAGAATATTGCAAAATACAAAATGGATAATTTTGATTACATTAAATTAAAAAAAATTTTCACAAATAAAACTAATACAATCAAGATTGGAAGGAAAGCAGAAAGCTGGAAAGCAATTTTTACAGTCAGTTTTTCTGATAAAAGCCTCATTTCTCAAATATATAGAGAACTCAGTCAAATTTGTAAGTATATAAGTCATTCCCAAATTGATAAGTAGTTAAAGGATATGAACAGGCAGTTTTCTGTTTTCAAAAAAAAAAAAACCTGCAGTTATCTACAGTCATATAAAAAAATGCTCTAAATCACTGTTGATTAAATGCAAATTAAAACAATTCTTTTTTTGGGGGGGGGGGGTTAACAAGCTTACTTTAATCAGTCAGACATATATCGTTTACCTTGTTCAGGAGAAAAGGTCAGCACCCCGAACTTCAAAGTATACAGGCAGAATTATCAAGACAGAAACAGATCAAGTAGACAAATTTCCAAACTGTCCAACCGTTACATCCATACCCAGTCAACATCTGGGTTTCCACATCTGGGTTTTTCAAAGCCGGGGGGGCCCTGGACAACGGCTTCCAGAATATATCTAATCACAGAACACTTCTCAAAGTGAGCCCCCAAAACAAAGCCTTACATCAGGGCTTATATAGCCTTCTCCTGGCTCAGAGAATGTAACAACCTTATTGACCCACTGGCCAATCAAAAAGTATCTACTGAAAAACAAGCCTCCCACCCCAGGCTTCTGGTGCACTTTAGCCTAGGGGCAGGGAAGATCTTCCAAATTTGCATTCCCATTACATTCCGGCCCCATGATCTTTCATGCCCATAGCATAGACAATTTACTTTTGAATTAGCACTAAACATCTCTTAGGTCACATTTTCAAGGTACAGAACTAAAGTTACCAAAGTGGCCACTGGGCCTTAAACAAACACAAAGTATATAGCATTATCACTTCAGTTCAAAACAAGAGTTCACATAAAGTTGGGGGGGGGGGTGCCCTTCCCCTCACACAGCTCCAGCCCCTGCTTCCAAGTACAGAGAGGGGGCTGGGCAACAAAACCAACAAGGTGGGGTCCCTGGGGATCCAAGGCCCTTCATCCCACCCACCATAGTCACAAGTCCATCCTCCCCCTGGGTCCCAAACTGTGGAATGCAGCCAGGAAACACATTCAGTGACCCTGCTTTGATGCTCAGTTCTTATCTTTTCCTGTGGCTGAATTCCGAACTCCTGGGCTCCTTCCCCTCCCACAGGCAGCAGCCGCTCCTGGCTTCTGCCCAGGTCCCGATGCAGGCAGCTCACCATTCCTGCTCTCAGCTCAGCGAAGTCTGCATGCAGGCCATTCTTCTCTCCTGCTCCACGGCTCCACAGAATCACAGCTACCACAACTGGGAAACAAACAATTATCCCAGGCCCCATATTTTCCTTTTACTCTGCAGATCCTGTTCATGACGCCATTTTGTAGCAGCAAGCACCCTTGCAAGGGTCCTCAGGGTTTGCTGCCACCACAGGTTCTTGGAATCTGCTTTGATAAAGGAAAGCAACTCAAAATGGGTTAACAAGCTTACTTTAATCAGTCAGACATATATCTTTTACCTTGCTCAGGAGAAAAGGTCAGCACACCGAACTTCAAAGTATACAGGCAGAATTATCAAGACAGAAACAGATCAAGTAGACAGATTTCCAAACTGTCCAACCATTACATCCATACCCAGTCAACATCTGGGTTATTCAAAGCCGGGGGGGAGGGGGACCTGGACAACGGCTTCCCAGAATACAGATCAAATCACAGAACACTTCTCAAAGTGAGCCCCCCAAATTAAAACAATTCTGAGGTACCACCTCATACCTATCAAATTGTTTAATATGACAGAAAAGAAAAATGCTAAAGGCTGGAGAAGATGTGGGAAAATTGGAACACTAATGCATTGTTGGTGGAGTTGTGAACTGATCTGACCATTCTGGAGCATCATTTGGAGCAATATGTCCAAAGGGCTATAAAACTTCAATCCAGAAATACTACTACTAGTCCTGAAAGACATAAAAGACATAAAAAAAGATAAAAGGACCAACATGTATAAAAATATTTGTAGGGGTGGCCAGGTAGCACAGCAAGTAAGAGCACCGGCTCCAGTGTTGCGATGACCTTGGGATCAAATCCCAAGCTCAGACACTTAGCACCCACCCAGAAACACCTGGCTGTGTAACCTTGAGCAAGTTACTTAACCCCAATTGCTTTAAAAATACAAATAAAAAAATAAAAATATTTGTAGTAGGTTTTTTTTTGGTGGCAAAGAATTAGAAATTGAGGGGATGCCCATCAATTGGGGAATGGCTGAAGAAGCTGTGGTATATTAATGTAATTAAATATTATAGTGCTAATGATGAACAAGCGCATTTCAGAAAAAAAATCTGGAGAGATTTACACAAACTGATGCTGAGTGCAGTGAGCAGAACCAGGAGAACATTGTACACAGTAACAGCAACATTGTTTGATGATCAACTATGACAGACTTAGCTCTTCTCAGCAATACAATGATCGTGTACTATGACAGTTCCAAAAATCTCATGATGGAAAATACTATCCACATCCAGAAAAAGTATTATGGAGACTTAATGCAGGTCAAAACACTATTTTCACTTTTGTTTCTTTCTTGTTTTTCCCTTTTGTTCTAAGTCTTCTTTCACAACATGACTAATGTGGAATATGATTGTGTATATATATATAACCTATATCATATTGCTGTCTTGGGAATGTTGAAAACTAAAACAAAGAACAAAGTGACATGTTCTCATTAGGCAAGAGTTTCTTCAAGATTAAAAAAAAAATAGCATCCTTCCCATGCTACAGAGATTCACTTAGGTCATATTTTCACTCAAAAAACAATCTAGTCCCTGAAAAGGCACCAGAATTAGACATTATAATTAAATATAACAGCATCTGTAGTAACTTTCCTCCTCTTTTAACAGCCTTCATAACACACACACACACACACACACACACACACATGCACACACACACGGCCACTAAAGCAGGACAGTGAGGTCCAATTATATGGCTGCCTTGCTTTTCCCTAACTCCAGCACTTAATGGGTAGCATATGCTATCCCTAGCTATGGTCTTAACCATTTCATTTCTAACACAGAACATGGCTTGGTTGTACAAATTTAGGGCCCTCACAACACATTATCAACTATTTCTAAATTTTATTTGTGAGAAAACCTTTGCCAATCACCATAGATCACCATTCATAAATTATTGATTTATCCACAGTGGAGTATATTGATGATTGAGCTTTCCTCTAAGAGTAATAGATTGTACTAACATCTACTTTTTATCTTGCCTGGTCTCCCATATGTCCAAAGCACAATAATTTAGGGGAATTTCTAGATCAAGCATATTCAATGCAAGAAATACTTATAAATTATAAAAGGATAAATAATTTAGCCATAACTAGAAAAGCAAGGACTATAGGTGAGGAGAGCATCTTTTGTGCATTCAAAGACTGGATTCATTCAAATTTCACAATTTGACTTTTCATTAATTCTTTTTGAAGTCTTTTTAGCTGATTTACTATAAACCCTAAATTTCTAATCAGTTTCTGGAGAGGGCATAATCCATGGATCTCAAAGCAGCACAGAGCCAGAACTAGGACTGGGAAATCAAGGATTTGTCCCAAGGCACTGAGATGGGGAGGTGTTGCTTCATTCCCTGAAGGTTCTCTGCCCAGGAGAGAGGGAGCAGAGCAAGATTCCACATCCCCACATAAGTCAGGTTTTCTGGAGAGATGCTTTTCCATCCAACTAAGTACAGCTTCCAAGAAGACTATGATTAGTATCAGGTGAAAGTGTGATCCCATCTATTAATTTCCATCCCTGAGAAGGCACTTGAGTGATTTCACAGTGTGCTCTGCTTTGGGGACCAAAGACTGTTCACAGAAAAACTGTGGGGTGGGAATGAAAGCCAATCCTTCACATTTATCTACCTCTAGTGAGGGGACACTTTAGACCCTGATACCCTCAATGGGCAAGAAACAGGCTGCTCTGTTATGGAGGGATATGTATTTAAAGCATATTGAGTTTCTGGGGCAAAATAAGGAAGCATCTCAGATAAGTCCTTGAAAATTGCTGGAGTGGGGAGTGTTCCCTTGGACCACAATTCTTTCCCCTCCCATTGAATTTGCCCCCATGCTTATAGAATTCCTAGTTCCACCTCCAAAGCAGCAGCATCTTGTAATTTTTTTCCCCACTCAGTTTGTATATGGGTTTGCCCTTATGTAGTAGTTAATCTTCTGTTCATTTGCAGCAATGAAAGAGACAGATGATTAATTACTTTGGGGAGGGGGAAGGGAGACTGTTGGAAAATGGTCTTGCTTACATTAAATTGTATTTATAACCTTTTTACAGATGAAGACAATTGAACAGTCACAGGCAATAACCCTAAAGGGAAGCCAGGGAGATTTAAGATACCCTAGCTGGAATTTTCTTGCATAGAAGAAGCTTCCAGCCTTGCATAATCTAATCGAAAATGCTGCACTTTCCATTTATCATCAGGAAAGATCCTATGAATAAGAGAGGAAACAATCCAGGGCCAGCCTTTATTTGCATGATTAGTGATGTTTGCAAAGTACAGATTCATTGTATGGCAAAAGAAAAAAAAAAAGAATGTAAAACTGTTCCTAGGTGCGATAAAGAAAAGGAACAGGTTAAATTTGAATTCATAAAACATGAAGACTGTGTTCCAGGGACTTAATTCTCTATCCACACTTTTGAGATTCTTCTAAGTTTAGCAGAGCTTTCAGTCACCCCTCACGGTAAACTGTGCCCTGAAGAACACAGATATAAATAAACTACATGTATTCGACAGCTTGAATTTAAGTCTTATATAACTCATATGATAGAAAACTAATTCACTAGGCAAATCAGAGGCAGAGCTCTGATTTTATGGACTTATCAGCTTAGAGTACATTGTGTATTTGACAATGAGACTGATTGGCCAAATATAACATTGTAGCCCCTGTCTATGAGACATTGTAAATGACCAGACTAAAAGAGGAGAGTATGTCCTGGGTGTTGCCATTGTAGAGTTAGGATTAGCAAAGGGAGGGATAGGGGAAATTACAAAAGGCCTAAAGGAGTAGAAGAAATGAACAATTGAGGGGGGGGAATGGTAGAGAGGAAGTCTTCCTAAAACGGAGAATGCTATAAAGAAGAAATGGAAGTCATACTGTATTATAGCAAGAACAGCACTGAAAATGGACTACAGTTCCCAGCATGCAATGAGACTGAGTACTTGCTTAACTCTCCCTTACCAAAACCTTCCAACTCAATATACTGTAAAGTTTTGTTTTGTTTTGTTTTGTTTTCTCCTTAGGGAAAAGCACTTCAATTTGTATAATGGTAGTCCATGGGAAGGCAGAATTTTTTTTCCAGCGCTAAGCTTAAATCTATTCTGCTATTCCATTTAGTGAGAGATACTTATACAATCAACTCTATTAACTGCATATTTGGTCTTCATCATATGAGACTATGAAGCAATTTCCTTGCCTTATGCACCTTTCCCTTTCCACAGTCTCATACCACCCAGCTGTGCCAAAGGGTCTCATCAGCAATTTCTACACCAAATAGATACTAAGTTCCAGGTTCTTTCCCTAGTTCAAAAGACTTTCTGGACCACTTTCCCCAAGTTTTCTAATGAAGTTTTTCAGGCATATTTTAATTTTTTCCCATTAATCAAATGTGAGTGAACCAAAATTAAGTTCACTAAGGGACTGCAGAATTTCAATCTGAAAATGCCCATAGAATTGAGCCAAAGTATACAGGACACTGTTTGAGCCATATACTGAATGAGTACATTCCTTAAGAGTTTATAACCATTCCCCTCTACCTTATTCCCATCCCTCCCCACCCCCCATCCCTGCCTCTCCTCCTCTCTTACCTTACCTTGTGTATGGAGAAGGGAGCAAACATCCAAGTCCAAGATGGAGCAGTTAGAAAAGCTAAGGATCATATGAGCCACAAGGGGGTCCCACTGTTGCCTGCACCAAGTGGCTCTTGGATTAAATTTTTTCTCTAAAGTATTGTGATAGTAAAACACAAAAGCAGATGAGCAGGAAAAACTAGGTGCACTTTGATTCTTTCTCTTTGCACAACACTGAAAATATTAGTTCCTTGCTTATCTTATCAGCTTGCTCATTTGTCAAAAGTAGTGGATTAAATGATCTCTAAGGACCCTTCCAACTTCAAAATTCCATTCATCAATCATCTATTGAGATTGTATCATAGGTGTATTCTCAAGGAGCTTAAAATTATATGGCATATTCAGTTCATCATATTTAGTTATTTCTAGGCAGCTAGGTGGCACAGGGAAAAGAATGCTGGACCTGGTGTCAGGAAGACCTAAGTTCAAATACAGTTTCAGACACTTACTAGATGTGTGCTCTCAGGCGAATCACTTGAATTTTGTTTGCCTCAGTTTCCTCAACTGTAAAATGGGGACAATGATAATACCAACCTCCCATATTATGAGGGTCAAATGAAATAATATTTGCAAAGTGCTTAGCATAGTATCTGTCACATAGTAGGTATTATATAAATGCTAGCTATTATGATTATGGTTATTATCATTTTAGATATTACATATTCAGCAGCAGCAAGTTTTTTTCCAGTGATTGATAGATTTGGTATTTGATAATTTGGTTGATTTTCTGATTTAACTGGCATGGTAACTCCCTTGCTTATACAAATGACAACCCTTCCAAGCTTTTTCATCTTGTATATTTCTTGATCATCTTTCCATGCATCCATAGGTTGCGTGGTAAATCCACTGGAGGTTTTCCTTTCATTCCCTGGTACAGGCCCTCATCCCCTCATATCTGGATTATTGTAATAATATGCATGTTGGTCCCCCTGCCTCACCTCTCTCTCCTTTCTAATTCATCCTCCACTCAGCTACCAAAATGGTCTTCCTATATGAAGATCTGAATATATCACAGTTGCCTCCCATTCAATAAACTCTAGGACCTCTTTATTACACATTAGATTAATATAACATCATCTGGTTTTCAAAGTCCTTCATAGCCTGGTCCTTTCCAACCTTTCCAGTATTTCTTACTCGATTGTGGGGGACTTCTTCTAGCCCTTTCCTCACACCAGGTGGTGAGCAGTTCAGTCCTTAAGAGGCTGTTGTGATACAAAGGGTAGGGGTGGGGGGGGGCTGCTGAATCTTACTGCTGCTTCCAGTGAGAAAACAACACTATGATCTGGGCTGCCCATGTGCAGGATTGTGACTACAGCAACCAGTATGTCCACACTTGCTGCTTCATCACTTGCCTGTTGCCACAGGACTTTGAGACAGGTAAAAATGGCAAAGGGTTTGGGTGATGTCTTTTAATCCATGCATAAATTGGATTTAAGAGAGATAGAGTTGTATAAAGTCACTAGTTTCACTTTTCCTTCCAGAGTCATCAGAGTCCAGTGGCAGGACAGAATCAAGACGACTGGTGATAGCTTTATGAACAAAGCAAATTGAAGTAGCTCGAAAGAAAAGTAAAATGCACAAATTTAGAGAATCCATCCAAAATGTTTGCATGGATTATTCATGCGTGACCTGTGGTAGAGCATTCCAACCTCATATTGGTCGATCAGCCACAACTGAACATATTGTAACTTGATTCTAACGTAGTGGTGCCATTTTGGTCCTCTTCAAGAGTGAAGGACAAGCCCAAACAATCCATCATTCATCTCCATGTAATTTGTGTTCCAGTGACACTATAGATGCTTAATAAAGTTAACTGGCTTGGACTTACTGCCTTTTAGATATCATTATTACTAAATGACCTCCTTGTTCAGTCATATATGTGCTCAATGATGCCTTGCAAGCAATTTAAAAATCACCCTTCGTAAGAAATTTGAACCTATTTACAACCATATTATTATTATTATTGCCATTTGTAATACTTGAAATTTTCCTTTTTCTGTGATAGTGGCACTACATGCCTTACATGTAGTATAACTGGGAAAGGTAAACAATCTGAGATTTCATCAGTCCCTTCACAAATGGACATCAAACAAGGCATCTAAGATTTATTCAATAAATCCTAGGGAGAAGGTTGAGAAGACATATCAAGATCCCTTGTCAATGGTTATGCTAACAGCAGCAGCAGCAAAGGTAGGAGCAACATAGGACTTTAAAGTTTGCAAAACACTTTATATGATCTTACTTAATTCTCACAATTCTGAAGTAGATGCTATTATTATCCCCATCATACAGATGAGAAAACTGAGACTGATAGAGCTCAAGTGACTTGCTCAAGGTGACAACACTATTATTATTAGAGACATGATTTGAACTCATATATTACTAATCACAAGTATGGAAATTTATCAACTACACAGTTTGTCATATAATTGAGAGATATTGATGCTAAAAACACTAGCTTTTGCAGAAGTGACCAATTTGGAGTTCGTGCAGTTGTACAGTTTCCCAAGTATAATTTAGCCTTGTTATCACCTGTTACTTAATTCTGGGCCTTACTTATCTTCTATTTCTAGCATTTTCCCAAGATAAACATGTTGATTTATTATTTTGAGGGGCTTCCTATAAAGTGACATTCAAAATATAATTTTCATCCAGTTTGTTTTTCCATCATAGATGTTAAGGCCCACTTCTTTGCCTTTCATCAAGGAGACTGCAGTGCTTTATAGCTCAATACAATTAGTAAAATGTCATTTGTGAATAGAAGTTTTTGGAGCACCTCCCCATTAATAGAGGAATCATCTTCTGTTTGGACTTTGCACAGAACATCTTTGACAATGGGGAATACCTTAGGTGAATTTATGTCTGTTTCTTTGGAGAGTCAGAATGGTACAGTGGATAGAACACTGGTCTTACCTCAGATACTTACTAGTTTTGTTATCCTAGAGAGTTTACTTAGCTTCTATAAACCTCCAGTTCCTGAACACTAAAATGAGGAAAATAATAACTCCTCCTAGGGTTACTATATCAAATGATATGTACAGCATATGTATGTATGTATGTATGTATGTATGTACAGCACCAAATAAATACAATCTATTAGTTTTATACTTTTTAATGTCAATATTCAGCTTTATGTCAACACATAGTATCTATATCCATCATACACATTTTTAAATTAAATTAAATTGCTATTTATATTATCTCAAAGTAATAGGCAACTACCAAAAAACAAACTCCCCCAGAAAGTATATTCCCCCAAAACAATTAAGCAAAATTGTTGGATAGAATGATTGTAACTAACAGTAAACATTACTTTCAATTTTTTTAGCTTACCATTTGTTAACAGAAAGGAAATGGACTTTCTCTTTCATAATTTGGTCCCAACATTGTCTGTTGCATTTGACCTGAGTTTTATTGCCATTTAATGTTGTCTTCCTTTATAATACTGTAGTGATTTGGTATATTTTTCTTTTGACTCCAACTTTATTTATTCTGTAACACTTCAAATGATGCCTCCTAACATTTCTTTAAGTTCATCATATTTGTCATTCTTTATGGCACAATAACCCTGTATTCCATTACATGCAAAAACTCATTTTGTTTAGTCCTTCCATGTTGTTTGTAGAGCTGTTTCCAGATTCCTTATGTTATAAATAATGTTGCTGTGAACATTTTGATACATCCTTTCTTTCCATTATTGCCCTCCTTTGAGTTTAAAGCTGTTAATGGGATTACTGGCTCAAAAGATATGAACAAAAAAATTGAAAATATGCTCAAATTGTTTTCAGAATGGCAAGAACACATCCATAGTCCTAATAAGTTTTGAATTTTCATGTCTGTCTTCCCTTTGTTCCTCCAACATTGAATTTTATCATTTTCTGCCATCTTTGCCATTTTGATTGGTATGGAGTTAATTTGTTAGAGTCATTTTATTTTACATTTTTGTGATTATTGGTGATTTTGAAAAAATGCAAACGATTACTTATAGTTTATATTTCTTGTTTTAACAACTCTTCAATATCCTTTGACTATTTACCTTTTAGGGAATGATTTTTATTCTTATATGCTTGTGTCAATTCCCTAAATATTTGTGATGTGAGACTTTCATCAGAGATTTTTCATACAAACATTTTCTCTGAGTTATTTATTTTTCATATATCCTCATTGATTTTGTATGTCCAAGAGTTTTTCAAATTTTATACAATCAAAATATTTTATTTTGTCCTATCCTACAATTGTTATAAATTCATCCTAGACCCAGAATTGTGAAGTATATTCTTATTTACCATTTTAATGTTTTATTCATTTAGATTATTTTACTCATTTGATAAGGATACCATTTATGTATTTATCCGTCATCGATAAAAATATTAAATGGCCTCAATGACAGATTCCTTGTACAATCCAATAAATTCCTTGCTCTATGTTTATGTTAAGTTATTAATGACTATTTGGGAAATTCATTCATACAACCAATTCATACAGCAATAGCTTTAGCTATTACTTGTAAAAATCTTTTACCCTATATCTCTCCATCTTGTTTAAAACAGAAGCATGAGAGACTTTGTCAAGTTCTTTACTAAAATCTAGGCAACTGACTTCAAGAAAATGGCTAAAGGAGAAGTCATATCTAAATCCAACTCCCCTCCATATTTTTATGATGACGTGCCAAATAAAGCAAATGAACAATGGAGTCATCAGTGGTAACAGCTGTGGTTATCCCTGCTTTCCTGAAAGCATCATCTTTTGCATGAATTCTTTTTTGGTTTCTACTATACATACATGTGTGCACACCCTGTATATGTATATCTGTGTGCACATATATATATACACATATAGATAAATATATCCTGCTATTTTCATATGTATACATGTACACACATGTATATGCCACATACATAGTTATAAGCACATATATGCATATGTATATACATGGAAAATATGCACATGTATTTAGTATTTACCCATTTAACACATATGCATGTAAATATAAAAATCAAATATGCTAATATATAAAATACATCTACATAGGTGCAAATTGTCTCCTTTCAGAATGGAAACTTGGAAGTAACGACTGCTCACTTTTCTCCTTGTATCCTTAGGACCTAGCACAGTTCTTGGTATACCTTATGCCATCCACTCTCCCATCACCATGCACTCTGTGACCCAGTAACACTGGCCTCCTTGCTTTGGGATGATGGAGTCCTAGGCATTTTCACTGGCTATCCCCATGACAGGAATGCTCTCTTTCCTCATCTTCAACTCTTTTGTTACCTGAATTCCTTCAAGTCCCAGCTAAAATCTTACCTTCTAAGGCAAATCTCACCTGCATTTCCTAATCTCCCTTAATTCTAGTGCCTGCCACTTCCAATTTATCCTGGGCATACCTTGTTTCTATACAATTTCACATTCTCCTGTGAGCTATTCAAGAACAGGGTCTGTCTTTTAATTTTCTTTGCATCTCCATTGCTTAGTTGCTTTATAAATGTTTATTGATGATTAAACAAAGTAGTTTCTTTAAAAATGTTTGCTGATTGTTTCCATCCTATTTATTTTGAGCTTTGTTGTTGTCTTACTGTTGTCTGACTCTTTATGGCCATACATACATACTATATTGTGTAAGGCCAATATTATTCATGGGGTTTTCTTGGCAAAGACATTAGAATGGTTTGCAATTTTCTTTTTTTTAAAGCAATTGCGGTTAAGTAACTTGTTCAAGGTTACAAGGCCAGTTATTTTGTGTGGGTGCCAAGTACCTGAGGCCGGAACGGATCCTGGGTCTCCTGAAACTGGGGCCGGCTCTCTTACTCACTGTGCCACCTGGCCGCCCTGCAATTTAAATTTCTAATCACTTAAGACATATAGAAGTTAAGTGACTCACACAAGGATGTACAACTGGTCTGGGGCTGGATTTAAACTCAGGTCTCCCTGACTCTAGGTCCAGCACTCTATTCACTGAGCCATCTAGCTGCCTCTATTTTGGGCTTACATTAGCTATTACCCAAATTTCTTCTGTTCTTTTCTGTCCAAATATCAGTCTCCTTTACATAGAAAGCAAAAGCAAAGAACTAAATTGTTCTACCCTGTCTTTCTCCTCAATGATCACTTTCTCATGGCCCAATTAGTAGCAGTCCCATTTCTGTTTTGATACTCTTCTTGTCCATAATGTGGCCCCCTTCCAGTTCCAAAAAGCAATTCTTTTGTTTACCTTTGCTTTCTTGACATATCCTGACATTATTCTTCCACTGACTAACTTTTTTTTCAAAGAGTTAGAACTGGAATATATGTTAGAGGTCAACTAGTCAAATGCCTTCATTTTACAGATGAATAAACTGAGGACTTGAGAGGTAAAGTTATTTATTTGCTCAAAGTCATATAGATAGTAAATGACAGAGGTAGGATTTGAGTCTGGATTCTTTTCTTCCATATCCAACACTTTCTGATGTGTTCTGCTGCATTTCTTTTCATCCCCCACAGAACCATCCCTGAGAATTCCAGCACATGAGGAATATTCAGAGCCAGAGAAAGA
>NW_027186296.1:67973290-68031691 GCF_028583685.1 Petaurus breviceps papuanus | reverse complement strand
AGAGAGAGAGAGAGAGAGAGAGAGAGAGAGAGAGAGAGAGAGAGAGAGAGAGAGAGATCTAGACACTCTGAGAATAGCATGTGTTGCTGTTGCCTTTGGTCTTATGTGATGCAGATCCCTTGGGCCAGGTGACACCAAGAAGTTGTTCTGGCGAGGTAAAGCACTGTTGGTGAGGAAAGGGGACAGGATGCTCAGAGTGTGGTGGACCCTAATTGAGACAAGGAAGAATGAGGTATACGTTCTCTCCCTAATTCATAAACATGGATTCAGTACTCCTCTCCACCCCCCCACAATGATGCCCAACTTGTTCTATGCCCCCAAGGGCATTTGCCATGGGAAGAAATACCCCTCCCCACAATATCTGCTTCCTAGGGGAAAATAGTATCCTATCCCTAGCAGACTTATTAGTGACCTAGGGCAAAATCCTGGACATGGTTCTTATTTCCCACTATCTACCATTTCTTCCATTTTTTTTGTATGTCTTCCCCACCCCCACCCACCCCATTTTCCATCTTAAGTGATAGGAAATGTCCACTTACAGACATTGCAGAGGTTTTGGGGGATCAGTTTTCTTGTGCAGTAGGACTATATCAGCTTGAAGACTGCTATAGAACCAAGGTCAAATATAGCTCTATAAGCAATTCAAATTATGTTAACTCTTTATCCAGTTTTCATTGCTAATTAGGGCTAGAGTTTCTCAGTTCACAAGGACTAAAATAAAGAAAACAACTTTGCAAGTTTTCTTTAGAAGTTAGGAGGGGCTGTTGTAGAGTATGCCAATCCAAGGCTCAGCATGCAGGCTATCAGTCTAGCTAATCGTTTTTTAACTAAAAGATCTTAAATCTATTAATCTTTTTTTTCAAAAGTGTGAGGAATGTAAAAAGAATATGGTTAGTAAAAGTTTTTTGCTATACTGCAAATAATTTTGGAGAGATTTGCTCTAATTAGTTTAAATTTGCAATCAAGTCCTTTGAAATATCTACCTGCCTACCTACATATATACATAAACACATTTGACAAGTTGTCAGGATGCAGAATGACATCATTATTACTCAGCATATGTAGGGAGAAGGTGGTCTTTCTCCATACAATCTTAGTTATCTAAATAACACCTTCTGATAAACAGATACTTAAAAATAAAAAGGTTGTATGACCAGCATGTGCTAACTCACACTTAAATGACAACCACCTTGAAGAATTCTCTCACTTTCTGCAATTGTCCCAAGCTCTGGTACCTTACTTCTTTCTCTGGTATTTTGACCTCCATTTACCTTTACCTCTCTGTCTCCTCTCCAGAATTATTACTAGCTAGTTAGAGTTTTGCTCCAGCCTATTTTCAAAAACTGGGTTTCTGGAGTGAGGGCTTAGGTGGGAAAAGGAGGGGTTATTTCCTCTTCAATCCCTACATCTCAACTTGTGGTTCTTAAACACTTCTTTGTATATAACAGCACATCATCCAAGATCATTGTCCTCAGAGTCCTGTCACCATAGCATAGCACTGCTCCTTCTGTCCCAGCTTCTTGTGAACCCCTGTGGAGGTTGGGACTGGATCATCTGAGGCTTTCTTTTCTCCCACCACTACAATAGCTATTATGAAATTCATACACATAAAACACATTCTACTGCCATGAAATTTTATTCCTGTTGCCCTCATTTCTATTCCCCTTTTCTTAATTCCTATCTTCTGCCTCCATTGTATTATTGAGACTCCTTGCCCTTCTACTTCATTATCAACAAATACCTCTTGTTCTCTTACTCCTACTTTCTTCCCACTTCCTTACCTTAACTGAAACGACTTTCCCTTGAGGTTTGCACTTCTCTGGTAACCTTCTGTAATGCTGATTGTTATCTTTTTACTCCCTCCTCCCAAGACCAGAAAGTGGACTTTGTACATTCCTTGTTCTATATTGCCCCTTTAGGACATTCCCTCTGCCACCATGACTTCACAACTTTTCTTTCTCTGAAGTACATGCCTGATGATTTTGACACACTGCTGATCTGTGTGATTGATTAATCAATCCATCAGCATTAAACACATACTGTGTTTCTAGAACTAGGAATACAAAGACACAAATGAAAAAGACCCTTGTGTTCTATTTGAGGAGACATTCTCCTATATTTTGCATCGTGTTCCCATGCTCCCTCTCTACCTTTCTCTGATTCATTTTCAGAAATTTCAATATCCATGTAACTGACCCTTCTAATGCTCTTTTGTGCTTATGGTTCTTTGAATTCTTTATCTCTCTTGGCATTCTTCTCCACTAACTCACCCAAGATTCTGAAATCTGGAATTCTTCTCCCAGGGCCTACTTTCTACTTCTTCCCCCTCCATATTTCTCTCTTTCCTATTCTTCTCCCTCCTCATGATCTCTGATCACTTAATTTCCCCTTACTACTTGAGTGTATTTTTTTTTGTTCTTGACTCATTTTTTTCCCTATCTAGTGTTGGCCCAGGAGTTGACCTTTTCAGTAATGTCTTTATCTATAATTTTGAAGACCTTGCTCATATGTTGCTTCTGCCTTGATAACCTGCAATTTATTTCCTCTACTTTCACTCTAGAGAAACACTACTGGGGAAAATCACAGAACCATGATGACCTTAACTGTTAATACACTTATGCTATGTAGGTTCAACTGGGCCTTTATTGCTAAATAGATACTCTTTTATTTAACTCATTGCTTTTCTATAATATTTCCCAGAGTGTCTATTCTAATACTTTTATTCTCAAATTTCTGTACATCATCCTTCCTCATTCTCAATGGAGGACTTCAATTTATACTTTACTGATAAAATTAGTCTGATATGGCCCTGAATTCCTTTCGTTTAAATCATCCAGATTCTAGGAGTCAAGATGGTGTAATAAGCAGTAAATCACTGTAATTCTCCCATGTTCAGCTCCAAACAACCAGAAAATAGCACCCCCAAACCATCCTGGAACAGCAGAGCCAACAAAAAGATGGAGTGAAACAGCCTTTTAGCCCAAGAAACATGGAAGATCAGCAAGAAAGGTCATCTCGCTCAGGTGAAAGTGGAATGCAGTCCAGGATAGTAAGTATCCCTGAAAGCCAGAAGGAAGCCCCACCTCAGCAAGAAAGCAGGAGATCCTGAGCCTTAGATCCTGAGCAGCAGAGCAGGCAAATGCCAATACCAGGACATCCCACATGCACTAGAATGGCTGGAGTAATTGGTAGATAACAGCTCTGAGAATTGCCATGTGCTTCAGCATAGTTCTGGTCAAACAGGCAGCCTCTAGCAGCTCCACCTACTTCAGCATAACTCCAGGCAAACAGGTAGCCACCAGACAGTCACTGTGCTTCAGTGTAGTCCATGGAAAATGCAGAAACACCCCACCAGCCTCAGCACACCAACCCTAGGACCCTAAACTCCAATCCTAGGACCCCAGATCAGCACCAAGTAAATTGCCAGACTCTTGCAGCCCCCAGCAGCACCAGCCACCCCCTCCTCAAGCCCTCAGTGTAGTACCAGAATGAGGGTTCCCCAGGAGCCTCAGGGCAACATCAGTGCAGCACCAGGTAAACAGTTGGGACCTGTAGCCAATGGCACAAGAAGCCTGAGACAGTGCCTCTTCCACCCCAGGAACAGAGCTCCAATTTTTAAAAATGGAAAAAGACCAAAAAAGATTAACAAAATAAAAACAAAATCTGACCACACAAAGTTATTATGGTAACAGGGAAGATGAATACACAAACTCAGAAGAGGACAACAGTGCCAAAACACCCATAGGCAAAAGCCTAAAGAAAAATGGGAAATGGTCTCAAGTCCAGAAAGAATTCATTGAAGAGCTCATAGACTCAAATGCAGATTGAAGCATACTTTTTTCACTTTATTCTTTTTCATAATTTTTCCCTATTTGATCTGTTTCTTCTTTCACAACTGTAACCAATATGGAAATATGTTCTACATGACATCACATATATAACCTATATCCAATTTTCTACTATTTTAGGAAGAGGGCAGGTGAGGAACAGAGTGAGGAAGGGAGAAAAATTTTGAACTCAAAATCTTGTAAAAAATGAATGTAGAAAATTGTCTTGACGTGTAATTGGGGGGAAAACAAAATACTATAAAAACTTCAGCATCTTTACTTACTTCCTAGCCCTTCCCTCTAGTGTCAGAAGAAAAGGTTACCCTTCTTTGAGGTAAGGGTTATTCCTGTTCCCATACCATTTACATTATCTTGCCACTTCCCAATTCATCCATGGAATTATTGCATCAATAATACGTTCTTTTTCATGCATCTTCAATTTTACTCTAGCTTCTGGTACCTTTTTATCAGTCTAAAACATGTCATACCCTTTAGTAAAGAACAAATTCTTTCACTGATCTAGTTATTCAACCAACATGCTCTCTCTGTCTCTGTCTCTGTCTCTTTGTCTCTGTCTCTTTGTCTCTGTCTCTGTCTCTGTCTCTGTGTCTCTCTCTGTCTCTCTGTCTCTCTCTGTCTCTGTCTCTGTCTCTCTCTCTCTCTGTCTCTCTCTCTCTCTCTCTCTCTGTCTCTCTCTCTGTCTCTCTGTCTCTCTCTCTGTCTCTCTGTCTCTCTCTCTCTCTCTCTCTCTCTCTCTCTCTGTCTCTCTCTCTCTCTCTCTCCTCCTCCTCCTCCTCCTCCTCTTCCTACTTCTTCTCTCTTTCAATGCTAAGACTCTGAAAAAGTAGCCTTCACTTGCTGATTCCACTTCCCCACATCCCACTCTCCCCTCATCCTCTTACAACCTGCCCTCAATCTTCACCACTTTACAGGAGCTTCCCTCTCAAAAGTTATTTAATGATTTCTTTATCATCAAACCTGACAACGTTTTTCCTCTCTTCTAAATTGACTTCTTTATACTACTTGCCACTGTTGATCATCTTCATACTGGTAGCTTCTCTTCCATTGTCTTCTATGATGTCAACTTTTCTTTTTTTTCATTTTTCAAATGCTTTATTAACTTCTGATTTACATCATTCATTACCACCAGATTTTGAGTTACCCATTTTCTCCCCATTTTCCCCTACCCACAGCCCCAAAATAGCAGTCCCATCGTATATCCCCTCCTCCATTCTGCTCTCTCCCATATCTTCTCTCATACCCCCTTTGACTTTTCCAGTAGGGCATGGTGGATCTCTATGCCCCAGTGCCTATATATCATATTTCCCAATTACATGGAAAATAGTATTATTAATAGCATATATATATATATATATGTATGTATGTATTTAAACATTTGATATTAAAACTTTGAATTCTAAATTCATTCCCTTCCTCCCTTGTCACCCGCCCTTACTGGAAAGATAAGCAGTTCAGTATAGGTTGTACATGTGTAGCTTATGTGAAACATTAACATAGTTGATATATTGCAAAAGATTGACTTTATTTCCCTCCCTCCTATCCCACCTCCCACTAGTTCTATTCTATTTTTTGATCTGTCCCCCTACACTCTGCAGACCAGGAGCTGAAGCTGCCACATGGCAGTGGCAGCTGCACAGCACCTCTCTGTGGCTTCTTACCCTGGGGGGCAAAAGCTGAGGCACTCCCAACTACTGGGCCCCAAAGTCCATACTGTACTGACCTCTCACTTTGTCCTTCGCATCTGTGTGTTGATAAATCTGGAAATGACCAAAGCTGCTGGTGATCTGGAGTCCCTCCAGCCTGCGGCTGGTCAGGCCTGCCCTGGGGCTAAAGCCTCAGAGTGGGGCTGGGCTCAGCTCCCAGAGCACTGCACTGGACGATTCCTGCTGGCCTGCCAGGCTGTCCTCAGTGGGAGATTAGCTTCTCTGTGTCATTTTGTGGGTTCTGTAGCTGCAAAGTTTGTTTAGAGTCCCCTTATACATGAATTGGGGAAGGTGGAAGCCAGGAGCCATGGGGAGAACCTGCTTCTAGTCCACCATCTTGACTCCGCCCCACCCGTGTCACCTTTTCAATGTAGTGTACCCCATTATTCAAACCCCCATCTCACATTGGCCTATATTATGAACTCGAGGAGAGCTACTATTTTTGCTTTTGTTTTTTAATCCCTACTACCTGGAACTGTACCTGGCACATAGGTTCTTTTTGTTTATTTGTTTTATTGCTTTTCGGAGGGAGGAAGGCAGTGCAATTGGGGTTAAGTGACTTGCCCAAGGTCATACAACTAGTAAATGTTAACTGTCTGAGTCCAGATTTGAACTCAGGTTCTCCTGACTCCAGGGCTGATGCTCTATTCACTGTGCCACCTAGCTGCTCCCATATACGTTTTTAATAAATACTTGTTGATCAATTAATTTATTGATCCATTCAGCTGCCAAAGTGATTTGTCTAAAGTTGGAGAAACAGTGGTTCTCCATTGCATCAAGGATCAAATATTAATTCTTATGTTTGCATTTCAAGTTCATCATACCATAGCCCCTTTCTACCTTTACAGCTTTCTTACACTTGACTACCCTTCACAAAGTCTGTAATGTAGTCATTCTTTCCTACTTGCAGTTCCGCAGACATGGAATCCTATGTTCCCTCCCCATGTTTTTGCACTAAGTATTCGAATCCCCTCTCTTCCTCTTGGTTTCCCTTGCTTTCTTTGAAACTTCGCTTAAGTCCTCCATTCAGTAGGAAGTTTCTCCCACGTTCCCCAGCTTCTAGCGCCTTCCCTTCCATCAACATCTGATCCACCTAGTAATTGACAAGGCGTCTCCTCCATTAGAATCTATGGTCTTCACAAATAGGAACTATTTTGGCTTTTCTTTCTATTCCTAGTGTTTAGCACAGTAGCTGGTACTTAATAAGTGTTTAATCAACGTTACTAATTGACATTAATCAAAGAAAGGTGTGTCCAAAAGTGTAGCCCTTCTTGCCCCAGCATCACGGTATCTATGAGTTGGGACATTGGAGTCCATCTAATGCAACCCATGCTGTACTTGAACTTGAATCTCCCCTACAACATTGCTGAAAATTGTTCACCCAGCTACTACTTAAAGATCCCCCGTAGAGTAGTATCTAGAACTGAAAGGGACCTCAGGTTATTTAATTCAAGCCCTTCTTTTATTATAAGAAGAATTTATATTATTTATAAGCCCATGCAGTTGTTCAAGCCCTTATATATAAGAAAACTGTGGATCAGGGGTGGCTAGGTGACGCAGTGAATAGAGCACTGGCCCTGGAGTGAGGAGGACCTGAGCTCAAATCCGACTTCAGACACTTAACACAAAAAAAACTAGCCATGTGACCTTGGGTTAATCATTTAACCCCAATTTCCCTCCAAAAAAAAAAAAAGACAAAAAAAAAAAACAACTGAGGATCTATCTATCCATCTCTCTGTCTGTCTGTCTGTCTACCTATCTTAGTGCAATCAGAGATCCAAGGAGGAACAAAGCATTTCCAGACAAGGGGCTTAAGAAAGACTTCCTTGAAATAGGCTACTCCTGCATTAAATCTTGAGGGAGAAGAAAGGAATGTAAAAGGAATTTGGGGGGTTGGTAGTATAAAGAGAATCTATTTAAGATGTGCATATTGGGGAGGAGTTAACTAATCATTTCTTGGAAGGTTTCTTGTAGCTCTTAATCTCATAATTTGTAGATTCCTGTCACCTTCTCACAATGTTTGCCTTTCTAACCTTGGCTACTTCATCATTTTCTGAATTTCTAATGTTCACTCTGGTGTCCATGTTACCCAGGATCTATTATCACCTTGGTAAACTTGTTTGGGAATTCCTGCTTTCTTATGTTAGGCTCTTCCCTTGGAGGAATTTTAGTCATGGAACAGTTGCTGATACAAACATTGAATGACACAATGCATTGTTGACAGTTGTCTACTTGGATCATGGTATCTTAGCAATTATTTAAAACAAGAGCTTTGTGACTGTTAGAATAGACAACTTTTTTTTTTTAAGCAATCAGGGTTAAGTAACTTGCCCAAGGTTACACGGCCACTTATTTCTGGGTGTGGTGCTGAGTGTCTGAGCCCGGGATTCGATCTCCAGGTCTTCTCAACACTGGAGCCAGTGCTCTTACTCGCTGTGCTACCTGGCCGCCCCTAGATAGACAACTTTTACTCATGCAGTTATTTGGATAGAAAATAATTCCAGGAAAACTAACATCCTTTTGATGAAAAGAGACAAATGCAACTCATTGGGGTAGCTGTGGTATCATATGAAATGCAGCAGCCACATTAGGTTTAGTGTCAAGTAATCTGAACTCACATCTTTTGTCTCTTATGTACTAAATATGTCTAATATCTGATCAAGTTTGCTCAATCTAGCAATGCTTCCATCTAAAACTCAACACTTCTAAAGCTAAACTCATTATTTCTTCCAATAATATGCTTCTTCTCCCAATTTCCTTATCTCTTTTGATGTTAATACCATGCTGCACAAGTCATCCAGGTGCAAAATTTTGGAATCAGTTTTGATTGTGCTATCTCCTCAACTCATTTCACATCCAATCAACTTCCAAATACTGACAATTCTATCTTGGCAGCATTCTTGCATCCTGCATCCTCTTTCTTCTCATGGGCCTCTATTCTAATTTGTCCTTTCATATCCTAATTCATCTAATAACCTGTCATCTAATATCCTAATTTGTCCTCTCATCCTAATTCAGTCCTTCATCACTGCTTATCTAAACTATTATAAATGACCTCCTCCCTCATTTTCTTGCTCCCAGATTCTTTCCTCTCTTCTCCATTCTTCACACAGCTACCAAAATCTTCCAAAGTCACAAATTTGACCATGCCACAGTTTGGCACAAAGCTTTCAGTGATTGCCTATTGCCTTGAGGATAGATATAGTCCTTCAACATTGTAGAAACAACTGAAGTTAGCACCTAGTTAGCAACAATAGTAATAACAATAGCTTGATTTTTTATAGCACTTTGAGGTTTGCAAAGTGCTTTACATATGTTAACTTACTGGATTCTCAACCCTGTGAGGTAGGTGCTATTATTATTTCATTTACAGGGGAGGAAATTGAGTTACAGAGAGGTTAGAAGACTTTTCCAGGGCCATACAGCTAGAATCTAGGCAGGATTCAAACTCAGATCTTCTTGAAATCAAGTCCCACATTTTATCCAATAGTTAAAAATGGAATCTACTAGAGTATACTCTTCAGATGACATGCTCTTTCGCTCACCATGTTCACCCCTTCCTCAGCCACACACCAATAGCTCTTCTGAGATCATGTTATGACACTTACCTGTGTTATGCTACTTACATCAGGAACAAATTGCTAGTTATAGCATTGCATGAAATATTCTCTTTGCTCATCTCAGTCTTTCAAAATTTTTAATCTTCATTTAAAACTCAGCATAAATAATCACCTTCTCTTTAAAGCCTCCCCTGATTTTTTAACCGAAAATATTCTCCCCTTCACTAAATTTTTCCTAGAAATGGTTGCTCCTATCACTCTATACTCTGTGTTATATTTATCTAGGTGTATGTAAAAATCTTTCTGGAAAGATGCTATAGCAAATCATCTTATTTTAATTAGTCTGTTCTGTTACATTAGGAGTAGTTTTCCAGTTAATATGGTCAATCAGCATGTAATGAAGACAGCACAACTGGCTTGTCTCAGTGCTGCCTTTTGGCCAGTCTTTCTAACAGGCTAGCCAGCCAAGTAACTGTCATGCCCAAATAACAGCTACACCTGTCAATGGGCCTCATATAATTGGAGGTAAATAAGGAGAAAGACTGCATGCCCATAAAGCTATACATTGTTGACATGTATAAAGAAAATTCTTAGATGGACTGGATCTTAGCAGAAAACTTCATGGGTTCCTTTTTATATTTTTAAAGATAAGATAAAAAGTGGTAATTAGCAGGATTATCATAAAAAAGTCATTGGTCATGGAGACATAAGATCTAGTTCAAATCTTTCATTACCTAGATACATGATCTAAAGTGTAGAAATAATAGAATTTCAGAGATGGATGGGGACTCACAAATCATTTTCCACTTCTTAACCTCAGTTTTCTTGACTGTAAAAATGGAGATACTTTCATCTATCTCATTGGATTGTTATGAAGATTAAATGGAATAACATATCTGACAGTTTTAAAACCATAAATATGTCAAACTATTTTGTAATCATTTAACATTTGTATTTATTATTATATTTGTTCTGTATATATTTATTTCTACACTTGTTTCCATCCTGAGAATGTGAATTCCTGCAAATATGATGGGCCTGGTACATATTAGATGATTAATTTTAATCAAGTGTTGATCTGTAGTGGTGATGGTGATTTTTTTTAAAGAATTGTTTGATTTGATGTTTTAGCCTGCATCTACTCTTCTCATGTAACCTTTCCTTCCTGCCTCTCTCAATACACTTTTCTATATACCCAGACAACCACAGCTTTTCATATTGCAGATGCAAATGAAGGCTAAATGTGAGTGAATGCTTAGGCACAGTAATAGAATTTATATGGGCAGGACACTGGGAGAAGAATGAGTAGATTTACCAGAGGCTCTGGGACTTGGATTGAAAGAGGAGACTGTAACATGCATGGGTCATCTAATGAACGGGTCATCTTCCTGGTTCCTTCTGCAACTGAACATAGTAATATAAACTGCTGTTGATTCCAATAAAGTCAACACCAATTTCTCTTCCACTGCCTGGTATGTTGGTCCCATCTTCTGACATGCCCTCAGTGCAACTGTTTCCATCACTCCCTAGCAAAGTACAGAGGTCTATGGTCTCTGTTTCTGTCTCTCTGCCTCTCTGTCTCTCTCTGTGTCCTTGTCTCTCTGTCTGTCTGTCTTTTCCTATACCTGTCTCTCATCTTTTTGTGTCTCTGTCTCTCACTGTCTCTCTGTCTGTGTTTGTCTGTCTGTCTGTCTCTGCCCCTGCCTCTCTCACACACATAATTCTTTTTTTTAAATTTGGAGTTCCAAATTCTCTTCCTTCTTCTAGTCCCTTACCCACCCATTGAAAAGGCAAACAATATATTACACTTTATACATGTGAAGTCATGTAAAACACATTTCCATATTATCCATGTTGCCATAAAAGGCAGAAAAATAAAGAGAAAAATATGCTTCAATCTTCACTAACAGTTCATCAGTTCTATATCTGGAGGTGGGTAGCATTTTGTTGTTGTAAATCCTTAGAAATTATCCTGGATCATTTTATTGTTCAGAATAACTGTCTTTCACAGTTGTTCATTCTTACATTATTGCTGTTATTGTGTGCAATGTTCTCTTGGGTCTGTTCACTTCACTTTGCATCAGTTCACATAAATCTTCCCAGGTTTTTCTGAAATAATCCCCTTCATCATTTCTTACAGCATAAGAGTGTTCCATCACAATCATATACAACAACTTATTCAATCATTCCCCAATTGATAGTCAATTTCTTCAATTTCCAATTTTTTGCCACTACAAAAGAGCTATTTTAAGTATTTTTGTAAATATGAATCTTTTTCTTTTTCCTTTGATCTTTTTGGGTTACAGGCCTCATAGTGAGTGGCATTGTTGGGCCCAAGGGTAGGCACAGTTTTATAGCCCTTTTGGCATGGTTTCAAATTGTTCTACAGAATGCTTGAATCAGTTCATAATTCCAATAGTGTATCAGAGTAACTTTCTACACATTCCCTCCAGAAATTGTCATTTTCCTTCTCTGTCATGTTAGCCAGTCTCATGGGTATGAGGTGGTACCTTACCATTATTTAAATTTGTATGTCTCTATTAATGATTTATATAATTTTTCATAAGACTATTGATAGCTTCAATTTATTATTTGAGAAATAAGACTTTTATCAGAGAAACTTGGTATAAAAATTTGCCCTAATTTCCTAAAAATTTCCTGCTTTCCTCCTAATTTTATTTACAATGACTGTGTAAAACCTATTTAATTTAATGTAATCAAAATTAATAATTTTGTCTTTATTGCTCTTTATTGCTCCTCTTTATTGGTCCTCTTTATTGCTTGATTATAGGCTTTTCCCTTATCCATAGATCCAAGAGGTTTTTAATGTGCATCCCTAATTTGCTTATGATATCACTGCTTATGTCTAAATCAAGTACCCTTGGTATATGGTATGAAATGTTTATCTATGCCTAGTTCTGCCATACTGCTTTACAGTTTTCCTAGGGATTTTTGTTTAATAATGAGTTCTAAGTCCCCAAAACTTGGAGCTTTGAGTTTTTAAAACTTTAAGGAACTGTGGTTGTTTATTTCTGTATATTATGCACCTAACCTCTTCCATTGATAAACCACTTTATTTCTTATAAGCAATAGATTGTTTGGATAAGTACCATTTTGTAGTATGGTTTCAGATTTAGTACTGCTAGATTACCTTTCTTCACTTTTTTTTTGTTAGCTCCTTTGATGTTCTTGACCTTTTGATCTTTCTTCTAAATTTTGTTATCGTTTTTTTTCTAGCTCTATTAAAAATTATTTGGTACTTTGATCAGTATGGTACTGATTAAGTAAATTAATTTAGGAAATGATGTAATTTTTATTATATTGGTTAAACCTACCATGAGAAATAGACATTTCTCCAGTTGTTTTGATCTATTTTTATTTGTGTAAAAAGCATTTTGTAATTGTGTTCATATAGTTCCTGTGTGTTCCTTGCTAGGTAGACTTTTAAGTATTTTATAATGTCTACAAGTATTTTAAATCGAATTTTCTTTGTGTCTCTTCCTGCTGGGTTTTATTGATAATATATAGAAATTCTAATGATTTATGTGGATTAAATTTGTATCTTACAACTTTGCTAAAGTTGTTAATTTTTATGACTTTTTTTAGCTGATTCTCTCAGCTTCTCCAAGCATACTATCATATAATCTGCAAAGAGTGATAGTTTCATTTCCTCATTCCTATTCTTATTCATACAATTCCTTTTTTTTCCTGTCCTATTACTGTAACTAGCATTTCTAGTATAAAATTAAATAATAATGATACTAAGGAACATTCTTGCTTTACCCTCATTATCTATTTCATTAAATGTCCATTTCCCTCCATTAGGATTATGCTTAGTTTTGCTGGGGACATTCTTCTTGGGTTTAATCCTAGCTTCTTGTCTTTCATAATATACTATTCCAAACCTTCCAATTCATTATTGTGGTAGCTGCTAAATCTTATTTAGCTATGATCCTGACTGCGGCTCCATAACATTTGAATTGTTTCTTTCTAGCTTCTTGCAGTATTTTCCCTTTGACATGGGAGCTCTGGAATTTAGCTATAATATTTCTTGGAGGTTTCATTTTATGATATTTTTTGGAGGTGATGAGAAATCTTGCAATTTCTATTTTGTCCTCTAGTAAAATATCTGAATAGTTTTCCTTTATAATTTTGTGAAATAATATGTTTATGCCATTTTTTCTTTCAATTGTGACTTTCAGGGAGTCTAATAACTCCTAAATTATCTCCCTTTGATTTATATTGCAGGTCAGTTGTTTTTTCATTGTGATATTTCACATTTTTTAAAATTTATTTTCATTCTTTTGACTTTGTTTCTTGATGTCTCATGAAGCCCTTTCCTTCCACTTGTCTAATTCTAATTTTTAAGGAGTTATTTTCTTCAATGAGGTTTTATAAACTCTTTTGCTTTTTAATATTTCTCCTTTTTTAAAGGGGTCATTTTCTTCAGTATTTTTGTGCCTCTTTTACCAAACTTAATTTTCTTTGTATAATTTTCTTGCATTGACTTCTTTTTTCCTTTCCACTTTTTCCTATATGACTCTGATTTTTAATAAACATCTTTGCTCTTTAAAAAAAACTCTTTAGCTTTTCTAGAAATCCTTCTTAGGCTTCTGTCCAATCCACATTTTTCTTTGCAATTTTGTTTGTAGATATTTCCATGTTGTCATCTTCTGAGTTTGTGTGTTGAGTTTCCTTGTCATCATAGGTTCTTTTTTTGTTGGTTACTTACTTTTTCTGACCCCATTTCTTGATTTGGGGCTTTATGTTAGAGCTAGCCTCTCTGCTCACCTCTAGGCATGAAAGTTGGGATCATTGCCCCAAGCTTTAGGTTTTTCACTCTGCTGTTTTCGAAGCTAGTTCTGGAGGTGTAAGGGCAAGCACTGAACTAATTCATACCTTGTTTCAGCTATTGAATTACCACCTTGTTTCAGTTCAAGGGTCTTTTTAGCCTTGCATCAAGTCTGTTAAGAAACAGAACATGTGAACCCCACAACTTATGAATGCTAGAACTCATGAACTCCTGCAACAGCAAGGGGAGGAGCTAATCACCATATATAAGGAGAATGTCCAGGCTAGAGACAGCAGAACTGAGAAGAGGACTCTTGTGGTGGCAGAGTCAAGGAGGAGAAAACTTGTGGTACCCCGGAACTCTGTTTGTCTGCTCTGTCTGTGTTGATGTTTGTTTGTGAAACTTTGTGCAGAAGCCCTGGGACCTTGAAAGAGGATTTTCTGGTTGTATGTTTACATACATCCTGGAGGAGGGTTTTGGAGGTCCTGGGACTTTGCTGGTGATTTGTGCTGATCTCTTGGACCTTGTTTGTGGGTCTATGTTGGTTTCAATATTGATGATTTGTTGCATTCTCAGACCTTGTTGGTGGGTCTGAGTTGATTTCACAGGCAGATAGAGAATTGATGATTGTGCCAGCAATGTACGTGAATATTATTGTGGCTCTGTCAAGCTTTGTCTTCCCAGAAACAGGAACTGTGAAGGACTTGAGGTGGACTGGACACTGTGAACTTCAATATGGAATGGAAACTGGATGAAGAACTGAACAAGGAGCTTAACAGGGAACTGGGAGCTGCCTGTTTTTGAACCCAGGTGACGGAGCTGGGACCATAGAAGAGGAGCCGTGGAAGCTGAGAGCCAGCCTTGAGTCAAACTGAAAGGAAACTTTACTTGGATTCTATGTACTGACTGAGAAGATTACAGTTTACTGTGACTTCGGGATGAAGAACTTTGAGTTTTGTCCTTTGCGATTGAATTAAGGATTTTGTGATTGACTAAATGAATGTACTTTAGTTAAAACTATGTGACTACTTTGGTGAAAAGTATGTGGCCATTTTAATGATAAGTTGTTGAGTTGTGACATGGTGAATGCTGTATTTTGATTTCTGAATAAAACATTCTGAATGTATTACTATGATTTGTTATTGAATAGAGAGCTCACTATACAATGTAATCAGAACTCTGAAAGCTGTTCATAGCAGCAGTCCTCTGGAAAGCTGATCATGCTTGGCATTACAGAAGGTCTATGTTTTCAGTGCTTCTAAGGTGTTGTGATTTGGAGAGAGGTTTGATCATTGCCCTCTAGGTTTGTGCTTTGTTCCTAATCCAGAAAGTGTCCCTGCTTTCTCATGACCACAATTCCTCTCCTCATTGGAACTATAACCCCTACCCAGTCAGGGACCTTGATCTTTTATGAACACAAGGACTCCTGTCTGCCCTGAAAAGGTGATACAGAAATCACCAATAGACAATAGAGTTGTGAAATGGCATCAGATTCAGCACTCAGAGCTAGCATAGGTTCCCTTGCAATCTCTTTCTTATTAGGTGTGCAATCTCCTTACTATCCCCAGCAGTAAGTGCTCCTGGTAAAATACTGCTGCTGCTGCTGCCCCAACTCCAGTTCCACAAACCTCTCCTTTTGTCCTCCTCAGTTTTCCTGGGATGGAAAAACATTTTATCCCAAACTTTTGTTTGTTGTGATGCTTAGAATTTGATTTGATATATAATTTTAAAAAATGTTTGGAAGGAAATGTTGTGAGAGCTTGGCCAGAATGCTTCCCTTACCATCTTGGTTCCACCTCTTCATTATCTCTTTTGAGATATGACATATGTTACAATTTTTATTTCTTCACAATTTCATTAAAAGTCATGTAGGCTTTTAGTGTAAATAATGAAAGAATACTAAGTGTTTAAAATAGATTTTATTAACATATTTTTGTTTGTATTGCAGTTTTTTTCCTTTAAAATTCCTTCTTCTCATAACAAAGAAGTACAAAAAAGAGGAGAAAAATTCAGTAAAATTTTTCAATACAAAAAGATGTGACATTATATGCAATGTTCAACATTGGTTCCATACAATATTCCACACCTTGATTTTGGCAAAGGAGTGATATGGAGGTCTCTTCCTATCTCTTCTTTGGTGAGAAGCTTATTCTTTATAATTTTACATATTCAGTTTTGATTGTTTTGTGGTTATTTTTCTTTTCATGTCATATGTTAGTCATTGTGCATATTGATTTCCTGGCTTGCCTTATTTCACCTTGCATAAGTTCATGTAAGTCTTTCTATGCTACTCTGTATTCATTATGTTTATTATTTCTTATAACACAATAAAATACCTTTGCACTCAAGGACTACAAATTATTTAGTCATTCCCCAATAGATGAGCATCTATTTTGTTTCCAGTTCTTTGCTTCCATGAAGAGTGCTGCTATAAATATTTTGGTGTATACGGAGTCTTTCTTTTTATTAGTGACCTACTAGAAGTCTATGCCAATAGTGGAATAACTGAGACAAATGGTATGGATATTTTTATCCCTTTATTCACATAATTCCAAATGTTTTTTTAATGGTTGTACCAATTCACAATTCCACCAACAATTCATTGGCCTTTCTGTCTTTCCATCCCATCTCAATAAAGGATATTTCTTTTTTATGTAATCTTTGACAATTTTCTGGGTCTGAGGGGAAATTTAAGGGTTGCCTTGATTTTAATTTATGTTATTATTAGTGATCTGGAGTATACTTTCTTATGGTTTTTAATGATTTGCAGTTCTTTTGTGAACTCTTGTTCATATCCTTTGGTAACTTATCTTTTGAGAAATGGCATTTAGTCATGTATAGTTTTTGCTAGTTATCTACATATCCCAGATAACAGAGTCTTATAAGACATATTCTATATAAAGATTTTTTTTCCCCACTCGCCCATTTCCCTTCTTGTCTTAGGTGAACTAATTTTATTTCTATAGAATATTTTCAATTTCAGGTAATCAAAATTTTCTAAAAGTCTATCCCTTAGTTGTTAAAAATACAGCTGGAAAAAAATACAGCTCCTGTCCATAAAGGTGAATGATACTTCATTTCAATTTATTATAGAATCTTTAATATTCAGATAACCCATTCATAATTAATTATTGTGGAGCATGATATAAGATGTTGATCTAAGGCTAACTTCTGCCAGACTTCTTTCTTGTTTTCCTAGCTGTTTTATTTTTTTAATCAGATAGAGGGTTTCTACAGTAATTTGTGTTTTCAGGTTTATTGAACACTGAATTATTGCATTCTATTATGCAATATTTGCAATATGCAATATTCTGATTCTTCCTTATATAGTCTGCTACATGGATCTACTTTCATATTTCTTTAAAAAATACTATAAAATTTTATGATTGTTACTTTATAGTATAGTTTGAGGTCTGAAAGCACCATTTGTACTTTATCCTTATCTTTTTCCCACAATTTCCTTTGATATTGTAGATTTTTTATTTCTTCAAATGAATTTTGTATTGTACACTTCTGTAGAGTATCCTTTTGGTAATTGATTGATATGGCTTGAAATTTATAAATTAACTTTGGTCATAGTGTTATTTTTATTTTGTTGGCATGACCCAGATATATTTTTTTAATTTAAGGAGGATTTTGTAATAGAATCTATATAAGAATTGAGTATGTTTTTGTAGATTAACACCTAAATATTTTAGGTGTTTGGTAGTTATTTTAGGTAGTATTTCCATTTTTAGAAATACCTCTTAGATTTTATTGTTACTATATAGAAATGGTAATGATTTTGTGGATTTATTTCATAGTCTGTAACTTTGCTGAAACTCTTATCACAATTATTTTCTTTTCTGATTTTCTAAGTAAGCCAACATGGTATAAGTAGACAAAAATAGTTTTGTCTTCTCTTTGCCCACTTTTAGGCTTTAATACCTTTCTCTTATTGCAATTTCTGCATTTTGAGAACTATACTTTGTAAGACAGGGAAAGGGGCATTCTTGCTTTACTCCTGTATTTATTAGGAAAGCTCTTAGCATAGCATGTTTGTGTGTATTGCTGATTTTGGTTTCAGCTATATGTTGTGTTTTTTAAAAATAAAATTGCAACAATCTCTATATGTCTAAACTCTATAGGTTTTTTTAAAAGCATAAATAAACATTGTATTTTCTAAGAAAATTTTTCCCTTCCTTTATCAAATAATCATGGGGGTTTTGCTGGAGATTTTTGTTTGTTTTTAATTTCATTGATTATATTGATTATTTTCCTAAATTTGTATCATCTTTGCATCTATGGCATAAATTTAAAATTGCAACAAAATTATTATATTGCATATATGACTATAATCTCCAAGACTGTATTTCAAATTTATGAATCAATATTCATTAATGATATTGATCTCTTATTCTTCTTTGCTTTATCCTTACCTAGATGAGTTATTAGGATGAAATTTATCTCATAATAGGAGTTTGGTACAGTGCTTTCTTTCCCAATTTGTGATAACAAGCTATATAGTATTGATATCAATTATTCCTTAAAGTTTGATAGAATTCTTCTTTAAATCCATCTTAACATGATTCCCCCATGTCTCCCCTCCATTTATAGGTAACTCTATTTTCTTTTCTAAGACAGAAATATGTAAAATATCTATTTGGTGTTCTATTAGTTTGGGGATTTTCTATTTTGAAGATAATCCTCTATTTCTTTTATATTATCAATTTTTGTCATACAAATGCTCATAGGTTCAGATAATTCTTTTTTTACTCCTCTTTTGAGATTTCTTTTTGTTGTTGTTCATTTGGCTTTCAGGGGACCCTTTTTAATCAATTTGGCTAAAGATTTAGTAATGCTAATATTTTCAAAAAACACCTTTTAGTTTTGCTCATCAATTCTATAGTTGTTTTGATTTCAAAATTTCCCCTCTATTTACCCAATATTTCTTCTTCTGTGCTTATTTTAGATGTTTGTTCAATTTCTAATATTTTAAAATGCACATTCATTTTTGTTAATCTATTTTTTCCCCATTTTGTTAGTCTATGTTCTTAGGGATATAATTTCCTTCTTTGTGAGTACTAAAAATTTTGGCATTGTGTTTTGTTATTGTCCTGCATATAACTGATAATTGGTTCTATGATTTCTTCTTTAACTATTAAGGATTTCATTACTCGAGTCTTTTGTTTGTGCCTCCTGAACTTATTACTATTTTATTAGATTAAGGGCATATTTAGTATTTCTGACTCTGTGTTTACTTATAATAGTTCTGTGTCCTAATAAATGGTCTTTTTTTGTGAAAGTGTCATGTGGTACTGAGAAATATGTATATTCTTCTGTGGTTTAATTTAGAAGGCACCACAGTCTTTTAGCTCCATAATTTTTCCAATGATTTGTTCAATTCTACATTTTTCCTTTTGTTTATCTTTCTGCTAAATTTGCACAAAACTAAGAAATGGAAACTAAAGTTTCTTCATATTATTGTATTACTTTATCTTTTTGCAATTTAATTAATTTTTCATCTGTGAATTTAAATGCTATAATATTTGGAAAATATAAGTTTTACATTCTATTGGTTTGTGGTTTATACTATTATTAAGAATAATGTAATTTTCTTATTCTTCCTATTTATATTCTAATTTTTCTTTCTGCCACATAACAATACTGTGTTAGATATAGAAGACCTCATTCATATTCTGAGGCTTATTAGCTATCTGATGCTGGTGATATTGATTACATCTCTGAGTTTTAGTTTCTTTATCTACAAAAATGATAGTAATATCTACCCTACCTACCTCATACGGCTATTATGGAAATTTAAAAAAAAAGATTATCAGTTTAAAGTATTTTTTAAATTAAAATCTCACACAAAATACAAGTTATTACCATTCTTTGAGACAGTTGTTTGTAGCTTCATATTTAGCATCAGAGGATTCTCTATTGGCATCTATTACATATTACAGTGACTTAGGTACTATATTTTATCTCTCTGGGCCTTAGTTTGTCTGCATGTAAAAATGAAATATTTGAGACAAAGGTTTTTGGACTTTGACTGTTTTCTTCCAGCTCTAGATCCTTATCATAAATTAATATGATCTGAAGTCCTATGAATAAATATATCTGTCTATCTATCTATGATATTCAGTGCTCTACTTCACTTTGTCTGTGTCAATACATGGTTGAAATTAAGATTCCCACTTAAACAAATGTTTCTTTTCTTTCCCTGCTTACTATTTCTCCAATATCTAATGGATCTATGATCTCACTATTGTGAGTATTCTCTTCTATGTATGTAGACTTCCATAAATAACAAAATAAGAATATTTTCAGTACAAATTAGCCCCAAAGCTCATTAAGATGAAATAGTGACAAAGAGAGGTTTATAAATCTAGGAATAGAGTAGTGGAAAAAATGCTGAGCTTGAAATAAAAATACTTGAAATTCATTCCTTGGATATATTTAGCCAAGACATTCAACCACCTGGACCTCAGTTTCCTTCTCTGTCAAATGAATGACTTAGTCTAGATAGCCTCTAAGATTCCTTCAGCTCTATATCCTACAAACTGAAGCACAATTCCTGAATTTTTTTCTTCATTTCATGGAGGAAATTGAGGCCCAAGGATGTATATCTTCATTATATATATATTCATACTTCAAAACCAGGCACAGTCATTGTCAGCTTTGTCATTTTCTGGTTCTAAGTCTATAAAGATGCTTCATTTGGATTAAGAGCATAGAGAAGAATGTAGCGCTAACCTGAAATTCCTCTAGTTAGCTCTTTTCAGGTAACTTATAAATCACAATTCTCATGACTCTGGGCTTAGAGTGATCAATGCAGTTCACTATAGTATCTAAGGTAATGTGACCACAATTAACTATCATAATTTCTTTCCTGAGTCTGGCAGTAGAAACAAATAGCCCAATGAATTCTCTTTATTGTGTTAGTTGGTGAAAAAAGCAGAGCCCACTGAGCATTGGGAGAGATTAATAATTATTGTAAATGCTCCAACTTCAGTCCCTGGCTTTTATGAATGTCTCTTTCCTTTTATGTTTCTTCACATGGAGAATAAATGGTTTGGAATGACACACTCCCCAGTCCCTTTTCTTCTAAACTGTTTTTATTCTTTAGTCAGAAATTAAACACAGTGTGTGTACTTGGTATGCTATCTCTGTAGAAACACAAGTGCTACTAAATAGGTTAGGAGTGTGCTTGATGGAAAGAGAGCCTACATGGTGTTGGGCTAAACTAGTGGACAGTTTGGTCAAGTGCCCAATGTATTGATGCCATCTGTGATCTAGGGGACTGTCAGTGCCACTGGATATACCCAATTTAAATCACCTTGGCTCTACTCCTACATTCAATACACATCAATAGATTCATGATTTCACTGGCATGGACACCCCCATGACTGACAGAGGTCAAAACCTCTCCATGACACAATAGATTATTTTCTTTTATTGTTGTGGCCAAGAATATTCAGCAACTATAAACCAGACCACTGTTGATGAGCCTTTCTGCTTTTACTTAGGGTGGGCTTTGGACAAGACACATAGTCCATGTCTAGACCTTTCTAATTAAAAAGAATTTAGGAGACAGGTGACACAATGGATTGAGCATTGGATTGAGGAGTCAGGAAGACTTGAACTCAAATCTACCCTCATATGTACTAGCTCTGTAACCCTGAGCAAATTACTTAGCCCCTATTTGCCTCATTTTCTGCAACTATAAATAGGGTTAATAACAGCACCTAGCTTGCAGGATTGTTGTGAGAATCAAATGAGCTAATATTTGTTCAATGTTTAGCACAGTGCTTGACATATAGTAGATGCTACATAAAAGCTTATTCTCTCTTTTTTGTTTAATACGCTTTGTATTCCACTGGTGTTTCCTTTAAGAAGCCATAGTCACCTTTATGCCACGAGAGGCCATCAGAATAAGACTTTAGTGGAAGAACGTGGAAATATAGAATTGCTTGTTATAATTAATAACAATATTAATAATACATTAAATTATAATGCTTACTTAAAATTGATCAGTAAACATTCATTAAGTACCTACTTTGTGTCAGGCACTCTGCTAAGTGCTGAGGATACAAAAAGAGGCAAATTTTAGTCTGCCCTTAAGGAGCTCACAAACAAGTGCATGCCTAATATCTGTATAATGTTTTACAATTTAAAAAAAATCATCATGTACATTATACTTTAATTACTCATAACAACACTGCAAGATAGATGAAAATTTTTTATTCCCACTTAGGAGAACACATTAGGAGAACAAGATGAAGAGAGAAGAGTTGAAATGGGCATGCATTTTCACAGTGGTAAATCTTAACCTGCATCTTCCATTGCCTCAACCAGTGTATTCTTTATTACATGACTCTGCCCTAGTTCCCCACAATGGCAGCCTCCAAATTTCTGTCCCAGCTAAGTTTCTTTGGGCAAATGAAGGGTTCAATAAAGACAAATATAGTGGTCTTAATGAATTTTTTTTTTTCTGGACCAAAGACTTTTAAAGTCTGACTTCAAGAGTATATTATTAGACCTGATGAGTATTCAGAAATACACTTAGGATGTTGGAAATAGTGTTAGTAACTAGCTATTTCTTTGTACTCATTGAGTTTTTAATAATTTTAGCTGAATTTGTATTCTGAAAAAATATACAGTGACAAGCTCTAGAATCTACAAGTCTTATTGATTTGAGATGGAATCGATATTTTACCTACTTAAATACTTTCTTTTGCTAAGAAGTTGTAGAAATAAATTTGTAGCCTTGTCTTGGTTATAAATTATTCCTCCCTTAGAGATACCTCCTATCAAAGGTTGGTAAGATAGAAGTGTCTGGCAACAGATAGGCAAGTATTACTTAGATTTATCCAAGTTCCTGTGGATTTGACTTTGAAGGACTTATGCAGAGAAGAGGTAGCAAAAAACAAACAAGCAAACAAAACAAAACAAAAAAACCAAACAATCCAATCAAGGGTCAACATTTTAGAGTTAAGGAAACTGAGGCTTATAGTATAGTAATAGTATATAACATTCTCAAAGTCACACAGCTGACAAGCATATAATTTTATAAGTATATAATTTTACTCGCTTATAATTCTAACCCAGGCCTCCAAAACTGCAAGTCCATTGCTCCGCCATTTTGTCTTTCTAAGGAAACAGGAACCAAGACCTAAACACATGAAGTATTGAACTGCAATAGAAGACTAACATAATTATTCAAAAGAAAAATCCAGGAAAATTCAAAGGATATTTTATATGGGGTTCCCAAATAGCTAGAGTCTCAGATCAAATTCCTTTTAGGAATATAAATAGAGCTGTGCCTAAATTACTGTTATAATAATAATAGCATTTTATAGCACCTATTTATGTTCCAGGTACTGTGCTGAGTCCTTTACAAATGCTATTTCATTTGATCCACACTCTAACCCTATGAGATTGGTACTATTACTATACCTAGTTTAAAGTTGAAGAAACTGCGGCAGACATAGGTTAAATGACTTGTTCACGACCATCTGGACAGTAAGTGTCTGAGGCTAGACGGGACCCCAGGTCTCCTTGAATCTAGCCTCAGTACTCTATCTACTGCACCACTTAGCTGCCTTGATTTCCTCCGCTGTGGTAGACACAAAATAAAACTACAGCACACAACATGTTTGTTTGAGGAAAACAAAGGGAAAGCCTTTTTTGCCATTCTTTTCTCCTCCCAATTTTCATCCCATCAAGACCCATACTTCTTTTTTTTTTTAATAGGCCAATGCATCCATGGAATTCATAGAAAATATAACTATATCCTGGGTGTATCTTTGCCTTTACTCAAGTTTACCCAGATAAAGAAGTGGTCACTAATTTGACAATCCTACCCAAATGTGACTGGTTTGAAACTAATTGATTCAAATGAACTCATCAATCATCAAGAATCTAGAATCCCTGTGCTGAAATCTGGGGATAGCAATGGTACAAATAAAGTTCTTTCCCTCATGGGGCTCCCATTCTACTGGAAGTATGGACTATGATCACAAATAAGCAAATATAAAGTAATATGAAGAAGGAAAGAATATTAAACTTGGGAGGTGATGATGGAATCAGGGATGATGGCACCTGAACTGGGCTTTGAACAAAAATAAGTAATTGGAGGGATGGAGATAAGGGTACATTCTGTGAATGAGACATAGCTTTTTAAAAATCTAGGGGTGGGAGAAGTGTAAGAAGTGAGAGAGAGGGAGAGAATTGGGAACTCAAAATTTTAAATAATTGTTAAAAATTATGTACAGGGGCAGCTAGGTGGCACAGTGAATAGAGCACTGGCCCTGGAGTCAGGAGAACCTGAGTTCAAATCCAGCCTCAGACATTTAACACTTAACTAGCTGGGTGACCTTAGGCAAGTCACTTAATCCCAATTGCTCTGCCTTCCCCCCTCCAAAAAAAACAAAATAATAAAATAAAATAAAATATGTACAATTGAGAAATATTTAATGAAAAAATAACAATAATTTTAAAAAATAAAATTAAAATATGATCTTAGCCCACCCCCAAAAAAGAACTGGCTTACTATAAGGTCAAAACTATGAAAGAAAGACAGGTCACAGTGGCTATGATGCAGTGCAGAAACAGTTCATCAGTAACATCAACATTTGCTCCTCAAATGACCTGGATAAATGCAGCCTCCACATGTCATTGGAGAAACTGGACATGCTTGTGGTGAGAGTTACAAATCTCTAGTATGTAAGTAACAAGTGAGTGGCACAAACAAAATGCTGAGAACATCCAAAGGAGAAAGAGAGAGAGGGAGGGAAAAGGAGAGAGACACAGAAAGAGAGAAAAATGCAGACAGAGACTGAAATACAGAGAGAGACAAAGAGAGGGAGAGAGAGACTGAGAGGGACAGAAAGACCCACAGAGAGACAGAGAGGGACAGGTAAATAGAAAAACAGAGTGAGACAGAAAGACAGACAGAGAGATAGAAATAGAGAAACATACAGAGGCAGAGAAAGATAGAGACAGAGATAAACAAAGAGGGAGAGACACAAAGAAACAGACAGGCACAGACTGTGTACAGAAAGAGACAAAGGAGATGCATAAAGAAGAGATACAGAAAAAGAGACAGAAAGGGTTTACTGGGAGTGTACGATTTGAATTGAACTTGAAGGCATGTAAGATTCACATAGATAAGATAGGCAGAGGATAGGATAGAGTCTTAGAAAGTTAATCACAACCACACACTTTTGAGGACATATGTATATTATTTTATGATGTACATCCATAGTTTTTCTAGTCTGCTACTACTCAGCAATAACACCACCTCATTCAAGGAGTGATCATTTCTCTGTCTAAGGAACTGTCTCAGGTCTTGGTCAATTGCTGAATGTCACATCCATAGCTAGCTTGTCCAATGAGCTAAACATTATCATCTGTCATCTTTCTACAGAACTTGCGTGGCAGATGGCTTGTCTTGTCCTTCACCATATTTCTGCCTAAGTTAAGAAGCATCAGGTAAATGAGACAGAATATGAATAATCAATAAAGACAGATGACAAATGAAAGAAATTTCTCAAAATGTGCCACTCTTAAGTGTTGACTATATTGCATATAAGGGCTTCATCAATATTCAGTCCAAGAAAACTTGGTTTAACAAATCAGTCAGCACAAATTAATCGAATGTCTACTGTGTGATTCATTGATTAACACATTTTCTACGGATAAAACTCCCTTTAATAAAGTCAACCTTCCATGGAAAGAGTTGGGGAGAATTATCATCTTTTCAATACTGGGTCAGTGACAGTGATAAAGTGGCAAGCAAGGACATTGTCTAAACAGTAGAGATCAGAAAAGTGTACAATAGCCTGGGCCCAAATGAGGAGAAGACTTCATTTCTAGGGCTCAAATAGTTTTAAGAGTGGTGGATATATCTTCTGAACAACCTTAAGCCTTGATATCAATAGCAAGGGACAGAGAAGATGAGAAGTAGAGGGAGCAGTTCTCTCCTGCTTCCTTTATTAGTATACAAAGAACAGTGGGGGGAAGGTGGTGTATAAAACAATGAGTCTTTACTACATGAAGCTTTTTGTAAGTATATAATAAATTTAATAGTAAAATTTCAAAACTGTCCTCCTTGCACTGTCTTTTTGAACATCCTTTTAATCCCTTTTGTGTATTTTAAATGTTTTACTGACACCCTCTTCTTTCTTTTCTTCCTTTTTGTCATCATCATCACTCCTCTCACTCTCTTCTTAACTCTCCTAACCCCTTCTCAAATAAAATAAAAGCCCTTCCCTGTAACAAATAAGTATAGCCAAAGAAAAGAAACTTCTCTCCCAGGTGGTGCAGCGCTGGCCCTGGTCAGGAGGACATGAACTAAAATTCAACCACAGACACTGTGACCTTGGGTAAGTTACTTAACCTCCATCTGACTCAATTTCCTGAATTGTAAAAATAAGTGAAATAATAGTATCTTCTTCCCAGAGATGTTTGGAGGATGAAATATGATAATACATGTAAATCACTTAGCATTTTGCTTGGCACATAGAAAGTACTTAAAAATGCCTGTTTCCTACTTTGTTTCTGTCGTTCCTCACTACTGTTGCAGAACAGGAGATATATAGTGTTCAGTATGTGAAGGTAAATAAAATAAAATAAGATTGGAAATGGAGATTGGAGTCATACTGTGGAAGTTGATATTTTATTTTAGAGATAATTAAAAGCTTATGAAGGTTTTTAATCAATAGAGTGTCACAGGAAGCAGTGTTCAGAGGAAAGAACACTAGATTTAAAGTTAAAGTAACTGGCTCTGCCACTTACTATTTGTATGACTTTGAGCAAGTCACATAACCTTTATGGTTATGTGTAAATCATCTGTAAATCAAGGGGATTGGACTAGAAACTTCTAAGGATGCTCCTACCTCTAAATCTATGAAAATGGACCTATGTCTTAGGAACACTTTTGTCGATTGTGTGGAGGATAGATTGGGAAAAAAAGGCTGGATTGTCTCATAGTCACTAATTAGATGACTTCTGTAACAGTCTGGGTCAGTATGGAGGCAAAGGGAATGAAAAGGTGATTAAATGTAAGAGGTATTGTGGAGGCTGAATCAATAGTACTTGAAGAGTGATTGGAGCTGGTGTTAGAGAAAAGGGAAAATTCAGATGATACCAAGATTTTGAACCTAGGTGGCCAGAAGAATGGTGGCTTCCTTAATAAAAGTGGATATATTTGGAAGAGGGCAGAGCAACAGAGCTCAGCTTGATATAAGAAAAAAACATACCAAAAAATAGAGTTGTCCAAAAATGAAGTAGGTTCCTCCCAGAAGTAGTAAGTTCCCCATTGCTGGAAGTCTTTAGCATGAGCACTGGTCAGGTAGAAAGAATTCCTATTAATATCATTTGAGATAGTTAACCCCTAAGGTCCCTTCCATTGTGGAAATTCTATAACATTCAAATTTCAACTTTCTTTATCCCTATTTGGATCACAATCTCTTCAATATCTTTAAAATGAGGGATTTGGGTAAAGGAATCAGCAAAATATATTTTAGTTATAAAACCATATTATTCTACTAACAAAATGGCCATCTCAATATTCATTGCCCACTCCACTCCATTTCTTCTGAGGCTCTTTTCACCACTTATTTTGAAAAAGCTGGTACTGACTACATGTGTTTGACTAAAACATCTTTCTGATTCTCCTGCACACAGAAGGAAATAGCCTAGCAAACATATAATTTTACCTGGAGAATTTTCATGCAAAGGAGAAAGAATCGCTCTTCCCAACCCTCTACACTTATTTAGGTGGAAACATTATCATTGGGAAATTAAGGCTGTTACATTGTTTTGAAAGTGAATGCCAGGTTTACTGCAAAATAAATGATACAAGTAGGGTAATTTTAACAAACATTTCTAAGGAATTCAGGTATTTTAATGGTCCTTCATTATGAAAACTTTGATGGGTAGGTAGAGCAAGTATTATCATTCCCATTTTACATATTAGGAGGCTAGGGCTCAAAGATGTTAACTGAATTTCCAGGATCTTTTAGATAATCAGTGTTAATAGCTGGACTTCAAATTCAAGTTTCTAGACCCTAAATGCAATCGTCTTTCTACTACATCACACTGGGATACACATCACAGGAAGCTACACAATGTGGGCACTAAAAGAACTGATAAATCATCCATTCCATATCCTTCCCCACAGTGTTGCAGATGAGAAAGATCAGTCTTAGAAAGATGAAATAACTCACATAGGATCACATGGCAAGTTAGTGGTAATGTTAATAGGAACTTGGATTACCGGACTCCTAGTTTTTTCCAGTGAACCAGTATCAGTACATTGGATAGCAACCACTTTAGTTAAGAACACATGATTGACCAGACTTTAGGTATAGAGTGGGGTGGTTTGTGAATGACATGATCCCCATCATATGGAACAGACTGACAAAGCTAGAAGGGAACCAATCAATGGTCAGATGTATGACCATTTATTATATTAATTATTGGAATTTGAACATTATGGAATTTCCACAATGGAAGGGAGTTTAGAGGTTAGTTCAAATGATATTAATAGGAATCCTTTCTACCTAGCCTGTGCTCATCCTAAAGACTTCCAGTGATGGGGAACTCACTACTTCTGGGAGCAGTGATCTCTTCAAAGAAGGTTTATTGTAACTTCTTTAAAGAGAGAATTTCAGAATAAGTGGAAATAGATTAGACAAGGAAAAATTTTTAAAGAAACACTTTTACAGAGTCCCTTTGTGCTAAGTGCCTTTATGATACTGAAAGTGTATTTTGAACAAATAAAAAGCAGATGAAAGCAGACATGGATGGGTCATAAATAGCTGGTCAAGGAAATTTAGAATTCATGAACTCCTTGTGAAAACTGAGATTTACAGAAATAATTATATCATTTTCTGTAGTCACTCACCAGATGTACCTCCCCCTTACCTCTCAGAACCTAGTTTTCCTAACTTCTATTAGGCTTTTCAAAAATTTGTATACATCCAGCAATATGGATTTTCAAAGTTGTATTGCATGCCCTACTGTACTGGCACCAGAACATTCTTAAGACAAGTAAATGGAGGCTTTTAGATGTAGTGGGAAAGGGAAAAGGGGGGTCCAGAAACCACAGTGCAACCTGTATTTTTTCCTAGGATAGCTTTGACTAAAACCATTGGTTTGACTAAAACCCTATGAGGGATGAAAGGAGAGGAGTTTTAGAAATGAAGTTTGGGGAAATTCCTCCTCTCTGGGTGGGTATTTGGCCTCATGTTTGACTCAGTTGGAGCCAATTTTTTACAGAAAGAACTATTCTTTGGTGTTACTTTTTAATTATAGAGCTCTATGAAGAAAATGCATTTTAAGTATGCAAGTCAGTTTGCAGAAATGTTAGCAGAAGGATTTTCAAGGACTAGAGAAACTTCTGAATCTGAAAGAAAACTGTGTGGTCCTTTTAAAGAAGGAAATGATTCAAGTCAGGAACACGTTGGATAAAACCCCTTAAATTTAGAGTAGAACTGCCCAGAGAAGAATTGGTTATTTTGCTTATCTTCTATGAATGTAAGCTATATTGTTTCCCTTTCTCAGAAGAAGGAAAAGAAAATGATGGACAATTGTGGAAATTGCCTTACTTTGGTTTCAGACGCAGAGCACATACTTCAAAACAGTTTTAAAGGCTTTAGAGTGTGACTTCAAATTCTGCCAACATATTTGGAAGGCACTGTGGCATAGTGGAAGGAGAACTTGACAGCTAGTCAGGAATCCTAAAGACTAGTACCTGCTATTTTTAAGTGATCTGGAAGGTCCCCTACACTTCTAAAGTTCGATGATTTTATAAGTGATTCTCAGAAAATAAGACTCTACTAGGAAGGGCCAAAGTGCCGTGATGAGAGTTGTATTTTAGAAAGATTATTCTCATTGTGACATTGAAATGGGTAGAAGAGAGAAAAGACTAGAGTTAGAAAAATCAGCTGGTTGAAAAGTGAGATAATAATGGCTTGGAATATATCTTTGGAAATGTGAATAAAGAGGAAGGGATAAATATGAGGATTAATAGAGGTGGGAGAATTATCAAGAATTAATAATACATTTAATTTATAGGTGGAGATGAAGACAGTATAAGAAGTGGGGTTTAGTCAGCAGCAGGATGAGCCAGAATGGATATGGCCAGCACCTAGAGACTAGCTAGCTAGAACCACCAACGAGAGATGCAAGGATCAGGCAATCAAGTAAATCTCACTCAAGCAAGTAGCCTGAGCAATTTCTAGCAGTATACAGAAAGTGATTTCCTGAGCAGGTGGATAGAGTAGAGTCTTAGGATTTTGAAATCAATCAATCAGGAGACATAGAGATAGGTGGGTATTGTAAGTAGGGACCTAGTCATTGTGACTAGGTATTAGGAGTAAAATCCAGTTTTGGGGAAGACTAAGGATAACAACTACAAAGCCCCAGTCCTAGAGAAACAATCCTACCAGGGAAATAAGCAAGGACTCTGGCATGAGGAGACAAGACTAAGGCAAACTTTGGAAAGTAGGGTACAAAGTATAAACTTGCTAAGACAAAAGTCCAATCCTGGGGGTCTACTTAAAGGTGTGACTTAATCTTATAAGAGGTTGTCTTTCCCTCCTTAGAATTTCCATGAAATTTTTTAAAAATTAGGGCCCTAATTAATCCTGTTTTATACTGCATGTAATCATTTCAGCGTGTGTTATATACTTGCTGACAAATTGTAAACTTCTCAAAGGGAAGAAATGAATCTTATGCATCATTATTTTCCGCATGGAATCTAATATTCTGCTTTACATAGATATGGAATAAAGGAAGGAGGGGGAAATTAGAAAGTAAAGAAAGTGAGAAGGAAGTGAGAGAGGGAGGGAGAAAAAAAGGTAAGAAAGGACTTTAAACATAGGTTCAAAAATCTTTGTTAAAACATTTTCTAAAGCCATAACTAAAGTTCTATTTAAAGGATATAAATCATTTTAAAAATATAGTTCTTAAGCTCTGTGTCAGAGGATAAGCTTTGGTTATTAGGTAAGTTAACACAAGCAAATCACTTAACCTTTCCTGGCCTATTTCTTTCCATGTAAAATGGGGTGGGGAAGAGTGATATTGATGACGAAGAGGAATAGGATTATAATGATGATGATGATGACTACTGTGCTATCTATAGTACAGCTTTGTTGTAAACTTGTCACTGTATAAATGTGATCTATATGAGTTGTGGCACTTTAAAAGAACATTTTTTGTAAAAACAAGTAACAAGGTCTCATCTAAAGGTTGACAAAAGTATATTATATGATTTTTCTATAACAGAAAATTACCCTTAAGGAAAAATAACTCCATTTAAGGAACCTAGTGATGACAGAGCTAAATTTTAAGTTCTGAATTTTTTAGTCCTCTCCCTTCATCCCTTCTTGATCTTTTTTTATTTTTTGCTTTTTGGTGGGCAATTGGGGTTAAGAGACTTGCCCAAGGTCAAACGGCTAGTAAGTGTTAAGTGTCTGAGTCCTGATTTGAACTCAGGTCGTCCTGACTCCAGGGCCAGTGCTCTATTCACTGTACCACCTAGCCTCCCCACTTCTTGATCTTATGGCATGGTCAGGAGGAAAGATGAATTCTAGGAGAAAGGGGTACCGAAACTTATATACAGTTAATTCTCAACTTCTGCATGTTTAACTTTTACAACTTCAAACATCCACATGATTTTATTAGCATCCTTATTTTCATTTTTTTCATTAACAACTGCACATATTGATGACTATTTGCAGTAGAGAAAAAAATGAGAGACCTGATGTGTGCAAGTTTGTGGAGGAGCTAGTATCCTACTAGGTACTCCACTGGTCTTGTTGACCTATGTTGTAAAGAGTTTCCCATGCATTCATAAATATTTTCATTGCTTGCCTTTCAAAGTCAATTTTTGTGTGCAATTGTGCCCCCAAAGCATAGTCCTTTTGGCTCTAAGGTGATATCTATACCTCACCAGTCTTGGCATCATCTGAGAGCAGCATGTCCCAGCAATGTCTTCCTTGGTTTTCAGAGTGTAGCCAAGGTCGAAAGTTTTACAGCAGTATTGTATAGAGTACAACACCCTCATACTGCCATCCAACATAGTAGAAGATAAGATACAGGTTAAAAAAAGTTTTAGTTTTATTTGCTTTATAGTATTTATGATACTGTAGATTTCATGTGAAATTTAATATTTCTGAATTGTTTGAAAAGTGAATATTGTCTGAAATAATCTTTTTTTTAATTGATATGTTAGCAAAAAGGTCACTGAATTCTAGGGAATTCCTAGAAATAAAAATGTTTTGCATGTTGCCAGTTTTATTTCGTGTACTGAATTTTATCGGTTATTTCATGGTTACTATGTTAGGAAAAGTACATGTTATTAGAATTAATGTTTTGTTATAAAGAATTATATGCAGAAAAGTATATTTTCAACAATCTCTAGTACAGTTTTTGGTGGTCACAGGAACCTAACCCCCTATTTCCCATAGGTTCATTGTACCAATATTTGAATTGAGGAATGATTGTAGAGTTACGTCAGCAGAAGAGTTTGTAAAAGAGGTTAGTTATAAGAGAATAGAGTCATGGATTTTTAGAATGTGATAGGACTTTATGGCTTATTTAATCCAGTTCCTTAAGTGATACATCCATAGGAAGCACATGATAAAAGCTATAAAGGATTTTGACCCGAAATTGACTTAAAGCAGTACAGTGTGGTAGAAAGATCGTTGGCCTAGAAATCGGAAAATATGCAGTATAGTCCTGGCCCTGCCACTAACTCACTATTGTAACCTTTGGCAAATCCCTTCACTTCTCTATAAGTTTTATGACTTTAAAATGAATGGATTGAATTAAATGATCTCTGAAGTCACTTTCAGTACAAATATTCTATAATTCCAGCTCCTGGATTCATGTTCATGTGTTTGTGTAGAAAATAGTATTCAGAATGAGTTCAATAACAATATTCTAATCAATAGCTAATCATGAGTTCTTTTATGAAATTAAGATGCATGTTTGAGAAAAGAGGCCAGGTCACTTGATTTACATTAAGGGTCTAACAGCCCAGTTCTAGCATGCCTCTTCTCTTTGAAGCTGGTAGAACTTTGAAAAAGACATTAGCCCTGGAACATTCAAAGATGTCTTGTGCAGTGTCTCTTATCTGCTGCACTGCAGCCTGAGTAAGCTATTTTCCAAAGAATTCAAGTGGTTACAGTCCAACAGACGAGTGGCAGCTAAGCCAAATCTTTCCATCCACCCACAGAAAGGACATTTAGGTCCCCTTATCTGACTATTAAATTCCATGCACCACTAGTGGCAAAGGCCCGAATCATAACAACTGGACAGATTAATTATAATCCCCACTCTTGACAGATAGAATAGTCTTGGAGGCTCATCTCCTTCCTGTGCTGAAGCAATGGCTCTGGCTACTCTTCCTTGGCCTCATTCTGTTAAATTTAGATCCAAAGCAGAGCGAAGGTTTGTTTTGGGAACAATGAATAAGTAATAATTAACTCTCAGTTTACATGAAATTACTAGGGATAGAGCCACATGTTGGAACTGTTGAAGGAATCCAGCTATTTCTCAGATGGCTTGGGTATATAATAAAACACAAGCTATCACTGAGCCACTTCCTTCTCAACTTTAAAGCTATGTGAAAATTGGACCTGGACCAGATCCATATTCAGCTGCATGGCCAGTTACATCAGGGACTCTTAAAAAGACATCAACCAGGAGCACCAACAGTAAAGTTCCTTAACTGTGGTCAAGCCACTGGCAGGGAAGACACATTCATTGCAGTAGAATTCCCCTGGGCTGGTTGTGTACAGATAGAGGAATGAAAAAAGAAGCTCCCTTAGTCAAAGGGAAATCTGCTGAAATACATGTGGCTTACATGTTTGTGGTTGGACGACAACTCATTATCTTTCATGGTTGGTACTTTTGAATTAAGTGGGTAGAAGAATCCCTACATAGATATTTAGAAGTAAATAATGTATTATATATGGGTGAAGATTGCAGAGAGGCAGAGTTTGTGTTGATATAATTAAAAACTTAATAATCAGAGGTACCCAAAAGTGGAATAGTTGGCCTCAGGAATGGGCTTGCTTTCAATAGAAGTTTTCAAGCATAGGTCAGATGACCACTTATTGGTTACAATCTAAAAGTGATTCTTAATTGATCTTGTACTCCAAGGGGAAGGATAGAAAGAAAAATCCTATTATATGGCAACATATTCATAGCAACAAATTTATGGTAGTGAAAAATCTGTTGGTGTAACAAAATGGGAGCCAATGATTAGTGAATCATTGAACAAATTGTAGTATATGAATATTATATAATGCTTTTGAACATAAGAAATACTGAATATTCAGAGAAACATGGGAAGACTTATATGAACTAAGGCAGAGCAAAGTAAGCAGAACCAGGAAAACAAAAGATTCAGTGACTACAATAATGAAAGGACAGGGACAGGACTCTGAGGTGAAGAAACTGTACCAATGAAGGGCACATACTTCTCTGAAATTAGCAATATTAGAAAGCTGCTTGGAACACTAAGAAATTAAATAACTTGCCCAAGGTCAGTCAGGATTTATCAGAGAACAAACTTGAAGCAAGGACTTCTTGGCTTTGAGTCAGACTCTACCCATAATGCTATTCTGCTTCTCTTGTAGGTGAATATAAAGTGAAAAGACAGCTGAACTCAGATGAAACAATGCTTTAAATAGCCTTTAGAGAACATATGACAGCCCACTCTTTCCTCCCTTAGGTAAAGAAGTAGAAATGCTGGGTCCTAAGTGATCCACATGCTGTCAGATATGATTACTATGTGTGTTGATTTTGCTTAACTTACTCATAAAAAGGTTACACACTGATTGGGGAGAGAAAATGTATATGAAAAGGATTTAAGGATTTAAGTTAGGTAGAAAGTAACCTTATAAGAAAAGGCACTAGGAGCTGCAACTGTGTAGAGTGTTAGGTAGGATAGTAGTTAGAGCACTGGGCCTGGAGTCAGGAAAACCTGAATTTAAATCTAGCCTTACTAGCTGTGTGACCTTGAGCAAGTCACCTAACCTCTGCCTGTCCAGTTTCCACAACTACAAAATAGAGAAAATAATAGCAGGTTGTGAGATAATGTTTGTAAAATACTTAGCACATTGTAGACATTTGATAGATGCTTGTTCCTTTCCTTCCTTCTTTCCTCCCTCCCTCCCACTTTCTCTTCCTTCCTTCCTTCTTTCTTTTCTTCCTGCTTTCCTTCCCTCCTCGGGAAGGTACTAGCAGCTGTTACTGAGTAGAGAAGTTGTGACTCATTCTTGTGAAGCTCCCAAGTCCAAGAAACATTAGTAGAATTAACGCAACATTCTGATAGCATCTACTAGTGCTACATGCATTGTTGGATCCTGAAAAAATTCAGACATACACAAATTGCAATAAAAAGAGCTCATCAGTGCTATGGATATCTGACATTCATGATGTGAAAAAATAGAAGGTTCTTTTACCTTTTTTATCCATTCAGCTTCAGACCTTGAACATATGCCACTATACTTCCCTGTCTTTTTCACTCCTCATATTTCTTACATTCATATGTCATTTCCCCCTATTTCTGCCTGTTTCTGTCCTACTGATATGCAGAGCTTCACTTAAATAATACCTTCTCCATAAAGCCTTTCTTGATTCCCATTCTACTGCCCAACACAAACATACATTTTTCTGTTTTCTTTTATATGTTTTAAATTTTAATTTATTTTAACATTTAAAATTTTAAGTTCCAAATTCTCTACCTCCCACTCACTCCTCCCTCATCTATTGAGAAGACAAGCAATGGGGCAGCCAGGTGGCACAGTGAGTAAGAGCACTGGCCCCAGAGTTGGGATGACCTAGAATCGAATCCAGGCTGAGATACTTAGCACCACACCCAGAAATAACTGGCCATGTAACCTTGAGCAAGTTACTTAACCCCGATTGCTTAAAAAAAAAAAGACAAGCAATATGATGTCAGTTGTACACGTGAAGCCATATAAAACATATTTCCATTTTAGCCATAGTAAAAAAAAAGCAAAATAAAACTGAAAAAAGTAGGCTTCATTCTGCACTCAGAATTCATCAGTTCTCTGTGGTGATTGATAATACTTTTCACCATGAGTCCTTTGGAATTCTCTTGGATCATTATCTTGATCAGAGTAGCTAAGTCTTTCACAGATGATCATTCTTATATTATTGATGTCACTGTGTTCAATGTTCTCCTGATTCTTCTCACTTCACTTTGCATGAGTTTATAGATCTTCCCAGATTTTTCTGAAAACTTTCTGACCATTTCTTACAGCACAATAATATTCTATCTCAATCATATACTACAACTTGTTCAGTCATTCCCCAAAGAATGGGCATCTCCTCAATTTACAATTCTTTGCCACTTCAAAAAAAAGTTGCTAGAAATGTTATTGTACATATACTCCTTTTCCCATTAAAATAAAACTTTTGGGGATACAGACCTACTACTCATATTGCTGAGTCAAAGGGCATGCCCTTTGGGCATAGTTCCAAATTGTTCTCCAGAATAGTTGGACCAATTCACAATTCCACCAACAATATATTAGTGTACCTATTGTACCACACAGAATTTATCATTTTTCTTTTCTGTCGTGTTAGAAAGTCTGATATATGTGAGGAAAACTGCAGTTATTTTAATTTGCATTTCTCTAATCAATAGTGATTTAGAGCATTTTTTCATCTGAGTATTGATAACTTTGATTTCTATTTCTGAAAACAGCCTATTCATATCCATTTATCAAAGAAGAAATGGCTCTTATTTTTATAAATTTGGCAGTCACCTATATAATTGAAAAATAAGGCCTTTATAAGAGAAATTTCATGTAAAATGTCCCCCCCAAAATTTTCTATTTTCCTTAAAAATTTGGCTGCAATAATTTTGTTTTGCAAAATCTTTTTAATTTCATGTAATTAAAATAATCCATTTTACTTCCTGACATACTCTCTTATCTCTTGTTTGGTCATAAACTCTTCACCTATCCAAAGATGTGGCAGGTACATTTTCCCATGCTTTCCTAATTTCTTATATCACCTTCTATGTCTAAATCATTTATCCATTTTGGCATTATTTAGTATACCTTATTTAGCTGTGAGAATTTTGTCTATGCCTAGTTTCTTCCATAGTGCTTTATAGTTTTCACACCAATTTTTGTCAAATGGTGAGTTCTTGACCCCAAAGCTTAGGTCTTTAGATTTATAATATACTAGATTCCTATGGTCACTTACTACTGTATATTGTGTGCCTAATCTATTCCACTAATCCACCACTTTATTTCTTAGCCAATACCAGATTGCTTAAATCATTAATGCTTTGTAATATAGTTTTAAATCTGCTGCTGCTTGGCCACCTTCCCTCAATTTTTTTCATTGATTCCCTTCATATTCTTTACCTTTTGTTTTTCTAAATGTATTTTATTATTTTATCTAGCTCCATAAAATAATTTTTGGTATTTTGGTATGGCATGCAACAGGTAAATTAATGCAGGTAGAACTGTCATTTTTATTATATTGACTCAGCATAAGAATGAACATGCTCATTATCCATGAAAAATGAGTAATTCTCTAATTGTTTAGGTATGTCTTTATGTGAAAAGTGCTTTGTAATTTGTTCATATAGTCCCTTGGTTTGTCTTGGCAGGTATTTTTGTGTCTATTTTTCTGTTATTTAAAACAGAATTTCTTTATCTTTTGCTCCTGGACTTTGCTGGCAATTTAAAGAAATGCTAATTATTTATGTTCTTATTCATTATACATCCTACAACTTTGCCAAAGTTGTTCATTGTTTTGATTATTTTTTTTAGTTGATTCTCTGTTTACCATTATATTATCTTCAAAGAGGGATAGTTTTGTTTCCTCATTTCTTTTCTTGGATTCTTCAATTTAGTTTTCTTGTCTTATTGCTGCAGCTAGCATACTTACTACGACATTGAATAGTAGCAGTGATAATGGACATCTTTGCTTCACCCCTGGTCTTATTGGGAATCCCTCTAGTTTATCCCCATTACAGGTAATGCTTGTTCTTGGTATTAGATAAATAATATTTATCATTTTAATAACGACTCCACTTATTCCTATGCTCTCTAGTGTTCTTTTTTATAGAAATCAGAGTGGAATTTTGTCAAAAGTTTTTTCTGCAACTACTTATATAATCATATGATTTTTGTTGTTTAATTATTAATATAATCAATTATGCTTTTATTTCTGCTATTGAAGTAACCCTGCATTCCTGGTAAAAACCCCACCTGGTCATAGTGTATGATCATTGTGATTTATTGCTATAAATTCTTTGCTAGTATTTTATTTAAATTTTTTTGTATCAATATTCATTAGGGAATTTGGGCCACAGATTTCTTTCTCTGATTTTGCTGTCCCTAGTTTAGGCATCAAAACCATATTTGTGTCATGAAAAGAATTTGGTAACAATATTTCTTTACCTATTTTTTTCAGAGACTTATATGGTATTGAGATTATTTTTTCCTTCAGTGCTTGTTTGATTCTGGTTTCTACTTCTATCTACTTCTCTTTTATAGGTGAGTTCATCCCATTAACATTTACAATTATTACTAACTATGCATTTTCCTCCATCCTTTTTTCTTCTTTTTTATCCTCTCTCTTTCTACCTTTTCCTTGTTCTAAAGTCTGTTTTGTTTCTGACCCCTCCCACTTTCCTATTTGGTAGAATAGTTTTCTATACCCAATTGAGTGTGTATATAAATTCTTCCATCTTTAAACCAATTTAGGTTAAAGTGAAGTTAAATTATTGCCCATCCCCCATCACTTTCTCCTCCACTGTGAAAACTCTTTCTTGCATTCTTCTTCTCGTGTATCCATTATTTGGAGATCATTCCAACATATTCAATTCACTCCCATGTCCTCTATATATGTAGAGTCCTTCTAACTGCTCTAAATTGATAAAGTTTTTCAGTCACAAATATATTTCCACATATGAATGTAAACAGCTTATACTTATCAAGTCCCTTATGATTTCTCTTTCATATTTACCTTTTTATACTTCTCTTGAGCCTCATATTTGTAAGTCAAATTTTCTACTCAGCTCTGGTCTTTTCATCAGGAATGCTTGGAATTCCTCTATTTCATCAAATATCTATTTTTCCCTTGAAGTGTTATACTCCTTCTTTGCCTCATGGAATATCATATTTCAAACCCTCCACTCCTTTAACATGGCAGCTGCTAAATCTAACTGTGGCTTCATGGCATGTGAATGGTTTCTTTCTGGCTCCCTGAAGCATTTTCTTTCACCTGGGAGCACTAGAATTTGGCTATAATATTTCTGAGTTTTGATTTTAGGATCTTTTTCAGGAGATGACCTATGAATCCTCTCATTTTCTATATTATCCTGTGGTTCTAGGATATTGAGGCAGTTTTCTGTTATAATTTCTTAAAATATGATGTCTAGACTTTTTCTTTGATCATGGCTTTCAGGCCATCCAACAAATCTTACATAGTCTCTCTTTGATCCATTTTCCAGGTAAGTTTTTTTTCTGATGAGATATTTCACATTTTCTTCTATTTTTTCATTCTTTTTACTTTGTTTTATCATTTCTTGATATCTCAGAGAGTAATTAGCTTCCACTTGTGCAATTCTAATTTTTAAAGAATCATTTTATTCATTGAATTTTTGTACTTCTTACATTTGGCTAATTCTGCTTTTTAAGGTATTGCTTTATTTAGAATTTTTTGTGCCTCTTCTGCCAAGCTGTTAATTTTCTTTTCACAATTTTCGGTATTACTCTCACTTTTTCCCTGATTTTTCCTACACCTTTCTTATTTGGTTTTTGAAAATCATTATTTAGCTCTTCTATGTTCCAGGTTCATATCTATTTCCCATTTTTATGTATAAGGATTTGCTTGTAGCTATTTTTATATCATTATCTTCTGAGTTTGTGTCTTGATCTTTCCTGTCACCATAGTACTTTTTTTTCTGCCAACTTCTTGACTTTGAACTTTATGTTAATGTAGGTTTTATCTACAGGGTTGACATAGGGAAGGGGTACAGTCCCAAGTTTAAAGATTCTCAGCATTGCTCTTTTCAGAGATAGTTCTGGGGGGTGGTGGGGTGGAAATTTTTGGTGCTTCCAAGGCAGTGTGATCCAGGTAAGGGTGTGGTCATTGCTCTCCTGATACTTGTTCTAGTACTTATTTAGGAAAGGTCGCTGATCCCTTGCCACTAAAACAATTCTGCTCCTCAGGGTTTCTGTCTCCTTGTGACTGCAAGCTTTCCTTTCCACCTTGGAACTGTGATCTGGAAGCAAGCCTATGCAATGGAGTTGCATATATACCTAATACCAGCACAGGGGTCCCCTGGAATTTCTTTTTGACTAGTTTCTCAGTCTCCTTACTGTCGCTGTCTTGACAGCTCCCAAAACTGCTGCTGCTGTTGCCACTTCCAAAGCCTACAATCAGTGTTGCCACTACATGAATTCTGGAATAGCCCCCACCCCAATGTTGCAGATCTTTTCTTCTGACTTCCTAAATTGTCTTGGGCTGGAAAAAAATGTCTTACTTTGGCCTTTTGTTGGCTCTGCTAATCCAGAATTCAACTTGAGGCATTATTTTAAAATCATTGGGAAGGGAATATTGGGAAAGCTCAACTGTGGTGCTTCTTCTACACCATCTTGGTTTTCCAACCCCAGAAGTGACAAAATATGCTTTTCCTCCAATTGTTTCATTACATTTTTATCATATTCTAATTGCATTATATTATATTATCATATTCTAATTGTATTATATTATATTATCATATTCTAATTGTATTATATTTTCTATGTATCTTTACCAAAGACAGTCTGGTGCCAGGCCATAGAAATGATTCTGGCTTTTCTTCAGTGAATCACAAACATATCCTATCAACCTACAAAAGTTGATTATGAACTCAGTGATGCTGCCTAAAGATGAGGCTCATGTAATTGAGAAAGACTTTGCCCTGAGTTAGCCACAGGGTAATGTACTCTTTAGCCACAGTTACTCCAAAAGACCATCAACTAAGTAATATAGAGATTGTAGTCTGAGCTGGTGGAAGGAGACCCCAAATCAATGATGTGACATAAATTTAAAATATTGAAAATTTATGTATGTGTATGTCTGAAAAGTAAGGGGACACAGTGGATAGAGCTCTTGGTCTAGAGTCAGAAAGATGAGTTCAAATCCAGCTTCTCACACTAACTAGCTAGGTGATTCTGGGCAAGTCACTTAACCTTGGCTTCCTTATTTATAAAATGAGAATAATAGCATGATTCAATGAGATAGTTGTTGAGTGCTTTACAAAACTTAAAGGGATATATACATACATATAATGCTAGATATTCGTTTATAAACTCCTTAAAGTCAAATATTGTGTCATATTTATCTTTGCCTTTTCTCTCAATGTCTAGCACAATATTTTTCTCATTGAATGAATAAAGGAATAGAAACATATAAGTAGCAACTATCTCATCAATCTCATCTTTAAAAATGAAGGACAAAAATGTGGTTCGTAGAATTCTGGAAAATATATAAATTATTCTCATGTCTCAGGAGAAGACACTTCTCAGAATATAATGATGGAAAGTCTGCATTATTCAGAATTCTTCAGGGAACATTTGTCCTTGGAGATCTTTAAGGATAAGGACAATATTCTGATCAGAGCTAATTACGTTGCACAACCAGGTATCTACTAAAGTCTAGCAAATATATACAAATATATGTATTATCCCTCAAACCCCACCCCCTCTTGTGGTAGATAAAATGCTTTCTTTTCTGCTTGGTTATGCCGATATTTTAGAGTTTGATGTAAAAATTTAAAAGGGACTAGAATATTTCCCTCCATAACCTCCCCATTTCTCATCACCTCTTCTTCAAGCACATAACATTTACAGCTCTTTGGGAGTATGGGAAAGAAGGGGAAGGAACAAGAAAGGAGGAAAAGGTAAAAAAAAAAGAATGACTGAAGAAGGAATGCTCTGGAACTATTATCCCAACTGATGAGCAAATGTATATTTGTTATTGAGTAGTTCTGGCTCTGTCGCTAACTTTCTCTGTAACTCTTGGTTTTCACCTCTCTGGGCCTCAGTTTACTCATCTCCAAAATGAATGGGCTGAACTAGATGGTGTCTGAGGTCATTTTGCATTCTGACATTCTATGACCTCATGAAATGAAAAACACCTAAAGTTCACATTTGGTCTCTTTCTCTTCCCTTATGCAATCTCATATCACCTAAATTATTCTAGCTTGTTTTTGTATTGGATCACAGACTTCTTGTATCATTTTGAATCAACATTTCTTAAAAGTGTATCAACTTTAAGCCAGTTTCCCTCTGAGGCTTAGGTAGCATCAGTCCCTTGTGTCTTAGGCCAAAGTTATTGAGGGTAGTGATCCTTGATTGACCAATACGATCTTAGTACAGTGAATTAGGTGGCAAGCTTAACCTCACACTTTCACCTTTCCCTCTCATGCTGTTGTTCTCAGAAACACTCCTGGGAAATTTCTTTTTTACTGCTGGTAGCATGCCAGACACTTATAGTCTCTTTCCTATTTTTAATGTGCCACTTCTAACAAAAATCAACTAACTAAACATGCTGAATTGGTTCACCAAGCAAGAGCAATGATAATGTCTTAAATATTTTACCTTCATATAAAAGTGAGACAAAATTTAATACTAGGGCCTTTCAGATCAGAATATATATGTGAAATTTGTGGAATTCGACTTAGATTGCAGAGGCCTATTTCCTTAATTTCTTGGTGCCTGGCTATTTTTTTTAGATAGAAATGTCACTCCAATCTGAGGTAGGTATGGACATTGTCACCCTTCGCAATGCAGGAAGGTATGTAAAACATGACCTCTGGCTTAATAAGGAGAATAAAAGACCCATGGTAGTTAGGATTTCACTAAGTCATAGAAGAGAAGCATATGTTATGTTATCAGTGTAAGTCCTTTATAGGATAATATTTACCTTCAAGCACTTGCATGATTTATAATTTGTTTGGGAAAGAGTTATTTTTATGAAGATTTAGAGAATTACCTGAATAGTATGGATTATCTTAACATCAGTTATGGTGACCTAGACATTTTCCAAATCTGGTTGTCAGGGCATTGCAGAAATTAGAAGGTTCATGCTGCCTTAAGGAAAACAGTGAAAAGTAGGGCACAGGTGCTATTACCAACTCAGAAAGAGTAGGCCAGATGAAAAAAAGACAAACGTTCACCTCCTTCTTTGGTTTTTCCCATTGGAATTCTATAGATACCTAGGGTAGCCTACATGGCTAATATGAGACTCAGAGGAGAGTGACACAGTGAGTGCTGATCTTAGGTTCAGGAAGACCTGGGGTCAAATTCCACATCTGATATTAATAATCAAAATGAGGCTGGGAAAGTCTTCAATAGATCCCTGAAACTTATGTTGTAGGTCAAGCCTGATTCAGGCCAGTCTGATCCTTCAGGTTTGTTACTGGAAATAATAAGAGATACTAGTAGATCATACAACTACTAACAAAGGAGCTTTACTTAGACACAGCAGGAGAGGATACTCAGCAAGAAGACAGTATTGATTCAGTTATGATCAGCTTCCTTTTCTGTGTTGGCTGTGTTGGTATGTCAATATGGCACAAAGGAAAGGAACTCCTGCCTACTGGTGGCCTGACTTTTGTATTTAGGCCACTAGGAAGCTACATCAATAGCCTGAGCCTTAATCTCCTGAGTCAATTAAGTCTTAAGGCTGGTTTCATTACCTTTCAAGGGGGAAAAAAAACTAGTCTACATGATAGATACTGTTCCTTTCATAACTTATTTAAATTGTTGACAAGTGGAACTCTATCTGTGGCAGGTCTTTCTGTGCTGAGAGTCATATATCCTCTACTGAGTTGTGTCCAAATAGGTTGCACCCGTAGGGACCAAGCTAGAGGCTTGCTTCATCTAGTTTCTTTTATTGGTTATGGAAATAGGCAATAGTATATTAGCAAATACAACCAATCCTTGTCTATCTAGAATCTTCAAGGAAAATGTTACCTCATATTGCCAATTTTTCTGAATACCACTTAAATTACTGATGTGTTTTAACAATAACAACAACAAATTTGTATAAAAATCTTTCTAAAATGCCTTTCATATACCCTTACTTTCTTCAGTTACATTTATTAAAAATAACTTTAATAATTAAATTGAAATGTTGTGATTAAATAAGATATTTAGACTCTGATGAGATTTTTTAAACCTCTTTTTTTACTTAAATAGCTCCAAACTATCATTTCTTGTTGCTGTTATGTAACTGTCCAATAACTTCTCTCTTCAATGCTAATATGTTATTCCTAACTTGCTATTGGGCAAGAAATCAGATAAACAATCATGACAGAGCAGGGCATAAAGAAAGAACAAGTGGACTTTGCATGAAGGACTGAGTTTCAATGCATTGACACTTGCCTTGATTACTTAGAAGTTGTTTTTTTTGTCTTTTTCTTAATTCTCAACTTTATTATGGATGCATTAGTTCATTGGATCTATAGTTCTTTATAGATGAGGTATTCCTAATTTTTTTTCAGGTAAAAATACATAGGTATCTGAAGGATTTGTGATGATTTGAGATAGGAAATTTCCAATATGTGAACTCCCTCCATCAATGCATATTGCAACCAGTCATGGCTTAGTAGATATGCCTCAGAGAGTTGTCTGTGACATCTTGAGATTAAATGGTCATCCAATTTAGTAAGTAAAGGGTAGAATTTGAACTCAGCTTTTCGTAACACTAGGTCTAGCATTCTAATTACTACATATTGACTAGAATTTAAAATATCCATGAACAAAAGAATATATGCTGTGTTTGATTAATATAAGTTTATTTATTTTATAAATATAATCACCCTTAATTCTTTTTTGTTGTTGCTGCTGTTGTTTGTAGAGGGGGGAAAGCAAGGCAATTGGGGTTAAGTGACTTGTCCAAGGTCACAAAGCTAGTTAAGTGTTAAGTGTCTGAGATCAAGTTTGAATTCAGCTCCTCCTGACTTCAGAGCTGGTTCTCTATTCACTGAGCCACCTAGCTTCCCCATCACCCTTAATTCTTTCTGTGGGTACCTGGGTTATACACTTGTAAATTTGATTATAATTAATTTATGGCTTAAGTAATATATTAGACTCTAGGTTTGTGGCTACTACATTTTAGGAAAGGAATTGAAATGTGGGGATCATTTAGAAGAGGGCAGAGAAGACGATGAAGGCCAAAGGATCATGAATTTTAAAATGGAAGGGGAGTTAGATGTCATATAATTGAACCCACTCATTTTCCAGATGATGAACTAAGGTCTAAGGACATTCAGTGACTTGTCCATGATTACAAAGACAGGAAGAGTTAGAGCTAAATCTTGAACCCAGGTCCTTTGATTACAAATTCAGAAGTCTTTCAACAAAACCACACTGTTTCCCTTCTCAAATTCACACCATATGAGAATCATCATTTGAAGAAACTAAGGATGTTTAGCACATAAAAGAGAAGACATATGGAGGACATGATAGCTATCTTTAGGTCTTTGAAAGGCTGTCATGTGGAAGAGTCTCTAATCATCTCTCAACTGGGATATCACAATAGGATTTTAATTGCTCTCCTTGCTTCTAGACAAACAGAACAAACCTAATCCTTCTTCTACAACATGACAGCCTTTCAAATACTTGAAATTTACTGTCATGTTCTCCCTCTTTGTCTTCTCCTTTCCATACAAAACAACACTAATTTTTTCAATCAATTCTCATATGGCATAAATTCAAGATCCTGTATCATTTTGGTTGCTTTCCTCTGGATGCTCTTTGGCTTATCAATGCCTTTTCTAAAATGTGGGACCCAAACTGACAACAATAAAGCATATGTAGTCTGATCAGAGTGGAATGCAGTGGGATAATATCTCCCTTTTCATGTAAGTTATCAATCATCAAACATTTATTATATGCTTATGTAGCGGCCAGCACCCCAGCATCCCTAGGGTGGCTGCCAACACCCTTCTTAGATCTGCTTTTCTAAAGAAAGCAACTCAAAATGGTTTAACAATCTTGCTTTAATCAATCAAACATATCATTTACCTAGTTCAGGGGAAAAAGATCAGCACCCCGAACTTCAGAGTACACAGACAGAAACATTTCAAGCAAACAGGCCTCCAACTGTCCAACCATTACATCCATACCAAATCACAGTTACCAGAGAGGGAAGCATCAACATCTGGGTTTTTCAAAGCCAGGGGCTCTCAACAGCTGCCCAAAGTCTCATCTGGTCAAATCACACAACACTTCTCAAAGTGAGCCCCAAAGCAAAGCCTCCCATCAAGGGATTATATAGCCGTCTCCTGGCTCAGAGAATGTAACAACCTTCTTGACCCACTGCCCAATCACATAGTATCTCCTGAGAAGCAAGCCTCCCACCACAGGCTCCAGGTGCACTTAAGTCTAAGGGCAGGGAAGATCTTAAACATTTACATTCCCATTACAGCTTACTATATGCCAGACACTGTCATAGGTAGGTAATGAGGATACAAAGACAAACCAAACATTTTAAAAGTCTCTGCTTTCAAGACACTTAGAGGAAACATGTATATAATAAGTGAAGGAAGGTACTAGAAGCTGAGGGATCAAAAAATGTTTCATGTAGAAAATGGTGTTTCACCTCAGTAATGGAGAAAACAAAGGAATCTAAAAAGAGAGCCCATTTAAACCATGGGGATGGTCATTTCAGAGGTATGGAGCCTGGAGACAAATTAACCCTCTCTTTATGAAGCCCAAGGGTTCACTACCTTTGTTTGGTCTCCATATTACACTGTTGACTTACATTGAGCACCCAGTCTATTAAAACCCTTAGATGCATTTTGGATTCACTTCTGTCTACCTCCCCTATCTTGTACTTTGGAAATCAATTTCTTGAATCTAAATAGAAAACTTTAAATCATTTACTATTAAATTTTATCTCATTAGATTTGCTCCAATTTCTTAGCCTGTCAAGGCTTTTCAGGCTCCTGTGTCTATTATCCAAGGTGTTAGTTACTCTTTCTAACATCTCATCTACAAAGTAAATAATGATGTCATTTATACCTTTATCCAAATCATTGGTAAAAATGTTTAACTACATCCTTACACTTGACTCAAGCCCAACTTCCAATCCCAAATAGAATTATTAATGATTATTCTTTGAGACCGCTCATTCAATGAGTTTTTCTGGTCCATATCTCCCTGTCTTTTCCATAAGAAGAGAGGATGATTATTGCCTCTTCAATAAAATATAAACTTCCACGAGGCATTTAAAGCTTTTCACAGAAGCTATCTCTTCAGACTAATTTCACATTATTCCCCCTTCACACCCTCTACATTCTGGCCAAACTGTTATACATGTAGTTCCTTATGTGCATAACATTCCTCTTCCTACCTCCCTCCTTTGCATGAGCTGTCCTTTATGCCTTGGATGCTTTCCTTCCTCACCACAGACTCTTGAAATCCCTAGCTTACTTCAAGACTCAGTTCTGTTATCAACCCCTTTAAGAGGTCTTCATGGATTCTCCTCTGTTATTTGTGCTTCCCAATTATTGTGTGTATGTATATATACATATATACACGGGAACATATATGTTATATAATATATATTATGTATATCATTTATATAATCTATCCATATATATGTCTATACAGATATGTATATACAGAAATATTTACCTATCTCTATAGATTTTGGATTCCCCCATCACCACTACCACTACCTATAGAATATGTGCTCATTGAGAGAAGAGCTGTTTTGTTTTTCTATCTCCAACCTAGCATAGTACCCTTTATATAGTAGGTGCATACTAAATACTTATTAAATGAATTGAATAAATTAAAAATAATTAAATTAGTTTTTATTTGTCCCTGGCTCAGTGGATGGAGTGCTGGGTCTAGAGTCAGGAAGACCTGAGTTCAACTCTGCCCTCAGACTGTTATTAGCTGTGTGGCCCTGGGCAAGTCATTTAACTTCTGCTTGTCTTAGTCTACTGGAGAAAGAAATTACAAACCACTCTAGTATCTCTACTAAGAAAACCCAGAAGGTAACCTTGTGGTTCACAGGGTCGTGAAGAGTCAGACACGAGTGAACAATATACAAAGCAAAGAGGGTATAACCTGGAACAATGATCAGGAGCTGCACAAAGAAAGCTTTAAGCTTGGTGTAAGGGAAAAAAACTTTGTAATGATTGGCATTATATGAAAGTTAAATGACCCGTCTCCAAAAGGAGTGGTTTCCTTCTCATTAGAGTCCTTCAAGTAAAGACTAAATATTTGCCAGCTATATTTAAATTGAGATTCTTGCTAATGAAAGCTAGCATTTATATAATATTTTAATGTTTGCATAGGCCTTTACATATGTTGTTTCATTTGTTCATCGCAACATCTTGGAAGCTAGGCATTGCTATTAACCTTTTTTTTCTTTTTTGCTGATGAGAAAAATTGAGACAGACAATAGTTTAGCTTGCCCAGCTTAGCATAGTGTCTGAGGCAGGACTCAAATTCAGGTCTTTCTGACTCCTCGCCCAGAACTATATGGCCTAAATCATCTAGCTGCCCTTGTTCAGGTATAGATTAGACTAGTTGCCTTTAGCATCTCTGCAAACTCTGAGACTCTGCTTACATTTATAACATACTTTTAAGGTTTACGAAGAATGTTTCTCACAATATCCCTGTGCTATAAGTAATAAAGTTAGTATTTTCATTTTATAGATAGGTAAACTGAGGCATAGGAAAGTTATGTGACTTCCCAGAATGCCCCAGTGAGTTGAATATTAAATATCAGAGGCAGGACCCTAAATATTTGGCTCCAAGACCTCTTGAGGAGGAAGTTTTTGAAATGATACGGGAAGAAAAAGAAAGTTTCTGCTACAGACTAAAGTTAGTGATGGAAGCTGTAGTAACAAGAACTTCAGAGCAGTTTCTGAAACCAAAATGAGCTAGGTCTGTCCCTAAGACACCCCCCCCATATTACACAGGAATGGTTGAGTGCCAACTGCATTATCTATATGCATCTATGACCAAGACCCATTACACTCAGAGGAACTGTATCATAAGAACACTGGCTGTCAATTTCAGAGGAACAACAAATATCAGAGCTGGGAAGTCACCCTCCTAAAGAATAAGATTCTCAGCCAAGATCAGTCACCAAAACCCCATGAATGAAAGATGAAGTATGACCCATCCTCTGGGCAAAGGAGCTGAGGGAGGGTGACAGTGGCCATGGATTGATGAATTCTTGCCCACAGTCATTTCTTTGTCTTCAGCGAAGCGTCAGAAAGAAGAGCGAGGCTGGCAGTAGCTGAGGAACCATGATGAGCTGACAAGAAGAGGTCAATAGTCAGGCATTGGAAATAAATGTAATTGGATCTAGTTCAAGAGAGTTGTGGGGGAAATTGAGGCTTAAGGAATCCGAAGCTCTAGCTTAATCCTGTAAACTCCAGTATAGTAATGAGTAAGGAGGGGTGGAGGAAAGCAGGAAACCAAGGAAGATTCATAAGCAGAGGGTCATAAACTATAATCATCTAGCTGGAAAATCAAATGATTTTCAAGCTGGAAGAGACTTTAGTCCTCATTTAACCCAATTTCTTCATTTTATAGATGAAACTGAGGTCCAGAGTAGTGAAATGGTTTACCCAAAGTTAAACAGCTAATTAGAGACAGATCTTCAACAGAACTAGAACTAGTTCCCAACTGAGTCTTCTTCCCACAGCATCACAATTGCCTCATTATTCATTCTTCCTCCTAATCTATCAATGAACACATTTAAACCATTCTAGAAAGAGTTTCCAGAACTTATTCCACATTTTAAAATCCTGTCTGGAATTCTTCTAGATAAACTGGATCTCTCATGCTAAAGTATATTCTTGCATTCAGTACTCAGTGGACAGGATGAACAGCTGAATGCTCTATTTTATAGATTCAGGACCCTGGAGAGGCCACTATAGATCTCATTTCCTAATTTATTAAAAAGGTCAAAAGGACAATCTTTAAGGCCCACTCTGGCCTCTATGATTCTTTATGATTCCATGATTCTGTACCTGTTTCATGGATAGGCAGAGAGCATGCTTCAGAATATTTATGATTAGAAAAGAATGTGAGCTGGTCATGTAAGAATATTAAAGGCCAGAAAGAATTCTTAGCCACAGTACATTAAAGAAAAATCTAGATGAAGGCCTTCAACATGAAGAACAGAAAACTCAATGAAGAACTTGTGGAAATAAATGGAGACGAATAACTCAAGATAAGAAGGCATGGATGAGTCATGACCCACCAGGTGGTGTCCAGGCTGATGAGACCACAGATCCAGGCAACTCTTGAAGTATGACTTACTCTAGTAGTGTTTTTCTACTTCCTATCAGTCTTCCCTTTCTTGGAGAAGTTATCTCAGTTCCTCTACTTCATCCTCACAGTTTATACTGTTCTTTAATGGAGCCTTGGAATGAATGTCTTTACAATCATTGTCTATCTCCATCTGCCCTTATAAACTATCCTTCTATTTGAGCACTAGCTACTTATTTGTGTCTGGCCAAGAGAGGGAAGTGAAGTACAACACCAGCCTCACCTCCACAACAAACACAACAAACAAACAAAAGAATATGACTCTTAGAACATCCTGATGATCTCTCTCCTCTGGGAATTTCAGGGGGTTGTTCTGTGCAACACATTCCATTCCAAAAAATGAGTTGTACTTCTTGGGGACATTTCAACAATAATCCTGACAAATACATATTCCAGAACTAGTCAAAGCAAAGTAGTTTCACCTCTTCCAAGCTCTATTTCAAGGCTGTACCTTAGTGTTGCTGGGGTTAAGCCAATGCAAGGCTGAATAAGCTTGACCTTAACATAGAAGATTGAAAGCTACACCCTTCCTCCTCATCCCCTCCCACCAGTGAACAGCTGGGAACACTTGAGTGTGGGGGCTCTGATTGACATTCACCCACTTATTTTCCAATCCTGGATGTACACAACGGTCTCAGATGCATATGCAGAGCTACAGTGATTCAAGTCCTGGTCAAACTTAATTGCATCAGTCTCCCTTCCTAGATCGTGTCCTCATTATTTTGAGGTAACAGAATCACATGGCATGCCATCCTCTGTTTTAATTATAAATATAATGATAGCTCATGTTTATGTAATGTTTTTGACTTATATAATGCTTTCCTGGCAAATAACTGTGAGATACTTATTCCAAGTATTGTCATATTCTTTTTACATATGAGGAAACAGGCTCAGAGGTTAAATGACCTGCTCATAGAATTATACAACTATCACAGGTGACCATAGATTGTACTGAAGTTGATGCAAGCACAGATCCGGTAATTGGTGTTACAGACAAGAGGCTGACTGGGGACAAATTCCTAATGGCATGAAAAAGGGAAGTTAACACTGTACAGTGGAAAGGATACTAGACTGAGATCCAGGAGACCTAGGCTATAGTATTAGCAGCTATTACACTAACTACCTCTGTCACTAAGGTATATGACTTCACATATCTGAGCCTATCCTTAATCTATAAAATGAGTGGAAGATATCCTTAGTTCTTAATTAATTTTGTGTCATGGACCCTTCTCAGAAAAATTATTTTAAATAATTAATGGAAAGGCTAAATTTCATTTAAAGATTTGTGAAAATAAAGATGTAATTTTTTTCACTTTCAGATGCATGGATTCTTTGAGATCTAGCCACAGACACTTGGAGAAAGTGGGGGTGACCCCAAGTTAATACCCATTGTTCTAGATGATGCCCAAGACACCTTACAGTTTTCGCATATTCTGGTTGTAAATGCAGAAAAGTCCTTTACCTCCATTCTATTTCTTTTTGTCACATACTTCCTATCCATCTTTCTCTCCACCAGGGACTTAACATAAAGGGAAGATATATGTTGACTTGTCAGAAGTGTGAGTCACACACAGAATTCAATTTGTTCCCAATCGCATGGCACAGTACAATAGAAAGAGTTACAGATTTCAAATTATAAGTGAGTTTGGATCCTTACTCTTACTTTACTAGCTATGTATGCCTTGGGCCCTAGAGACAGATAGGTCACAAAGTGGATAGGGCATCAGGTCTGAAATTAGAAAGATCTGAGTTCAAATTTAATCTCGGATTATGTGACCCTAAGCAAGTCATCTAATAAGTCTGCTTCAGTTTGCTCATCCTGGAAAATGTAATCATAATCAAATGTACTTCCCAGGGTTAATGTGAGTATCAAAGGAGATAATGGTTGGAAAGCACTTAGCCCAGAGCCTGGCACATAGTAGATGCTTAATAAGTACTCCCCCACCCCCACCCCTTGGTTTTCTTTTCTGAGAAAGTCATTTCACCCCTCTAGACGTAAGCTCCCTCAACTATAAAATGAGTGTTTAGACTAAATGGTCAGTCTCTAATGTCCAGTTCTAATTTCAGTGATTTCTTAATTCAGTTATGGTTTGTGTGAAGTGAGTATAGGAATAGAATAATATTACAAAATATACCATACTCCGTTCTGTCTCCTTGTGACTTGATGCAGCATGTCTAAGGTGCCTTAGAGATGGTCCATTCCAAGCCCTTGTGTAATAGATATGGGGACTGAGGCCCTGAAAAGTCAAAGGGATCAAATGAAAGAATGTATGAATGTTAGCTCATGCCTCACTGCTCTGAATTTCACTTCACCCTCTTTACCAACTGAATAAACTTCTGCCCTGAGGTCCCACTCTCTAAGAGGTGACTATTTGCTTAGATCACTATTTCAAGAAGGGCCTCAGTCATGATTCATTTCATTTATAACTTGATTCTCTAGACTTCTCCTCCTCTTGCTAAGTAAGCACTCATATTACTTGCAAGTTCATTGTATATCTTTTTCATTTACCACTGTTTCTCGGAGCTGCCAGACACCATAGTGATAGTCAGCAGTGTGTTCCCTAAACAGAGCGTCAGGCTAGGGGATGGAACCTGGGTTCTGACACTTGTTCTCTCACATTCTGACTGGGTGATTTTTGAAAAGTCACATAACTTCTCTGTTCTTCAGCTTTAAAGTGAAAGGTTTAGACTAGATACTGACATCTATGTTACTCTTTAAACATCCAAAGCACTTTACATATACAAGCCCTATTTTAGCCACATAATCATCCACTGAGATTGGCATTATTATCCTGATTTTATGGATGAAGAAGTTAGGATTAAACTGTTAGATGACTTGTTCAATGTCACTTAGCTAGTAAATTCCAAAGACAAGACTTAAACCTGGTTCTTTCTGCCTCTAGCTCCAACTCATTGTGCACAACATATACTATTCTTACAATGAGCTCTTAAAGTCCCTTACAATTCTAAGGCATTAGTTCTAAAAGTCTGATTCTAAAAGTCCCTTATAACTAAAAAAGATATGATTCTATGACCTTTGCCCTACCTATACCACAGAGCTAATGTTAGAATAAAATAAGCTTCATCAGTTGTACATTCTGGAAAGAAACTAACATGGCTTTCAGGGGAAGCCCCAAGAGGAAGCAGATCCTTGAGATTCTGAAGGAGATCAAACAGGCTGACCAACAGATGATAGTGGTGGTGATGATGAGACAGAAGCAGCCTCGGGTTGAGAGGATGGAAGGCATGAGAGAAAAAGAGAGAGAAACTACAGTAGGAATAGAAAGTGTGGGGTTCTAGATATTCCCTGATCTTGACCAGGGACATGATGCATTCATTCACCTGTCAGTCACAGATGGGAAGTCTGAAGAGAAAAAATAGGAATAAAAAACCCTGAAGATATGTAAAAGAATAGAGAGAATAACAATGTGGAGGAAGAAAAAGGTAAAGAAAAGAAGCAGATACTGTTCATTTGTTGATTTAGCAAGAGGGAATATGAAGAAATCTATGTGGCTTTTATGATGGGAGAGGATGGTAGGAAGGTCATTCCAAGAGAAGATTCATTATAAGGATCTATTGCACGAAGGATGAAAGCAGCTGCCTAACAAGAGATTGTGTTATGGGTATATTACTTCTTTATTTAATTATAATAAGCCTTAAGGGATGTGTATGCAATAATTCAAGGCTCTGGAAGTAAGAACTTTGATGTGTTTCATATTAGTAGAGAAATTACACATATTTTTGGAGAATGCACTAGAAAAAGAGGCACCAGGACTACTGGAGAAATGCTGGTCCACTTGAGCCTAAAGGCAATTGATTTTCATTGAGAAGGAGAGTGCACAGATACAAATTCTAACTAAATTACGTGACATTAAAAGTTTTAATCAAAAACAGTCTCAAGCAACCAATCCCTAAGCACACCATAAAGAAGACTTTGAGAACCAATTGATCAAGATAATTTTGATACTTTCATAGATTCATTGCTTCATCATCAGTGGAAAAATTATCAGTACTGATGAAATCATGAAAGTATATGGTTTTTACCCATGCCCTTCCATAAATTTCCCATAGATTATTTTACCCATCTAGAATGCTAATGGGATTTAAGATCTTCCCTGACCATTAATAGGACTCCCACGGAGCCCATTAAGGGAAGCTTGCTTAGGGGAGGCTTGCTTGTAGGGAGGCTTTCATACTTTTTGGTAATTTCACTGAATCATGAGGGCTGTGATGCCTTCTGGCTCTAAGAAGCACATATATACTTTGAGCTGGTATTTTGCTTTAGGGGCTAGTTTATGAGAAGAATCTTGTGATTCCCTGGTTGAGATTCTGAGTGCCCATATGTTCAGAGCTCCCAACTACTCAGATATAAAGGCTCTCTAGATCCAGGGGTGTATGCAAAGTGTATAGTTGATTCAGGCAGTCAGAGTCCTGTCTGTTGATCTTTATTTCTCTGTTTGTATTTTCTCTGAAGTTCAGAGTGCTGACTTTTCCCTCTGAACTAGTGAATGTGTTTTTAAAAAGATTGTTGACCCCTTAAACAGCTGTCTTTCCTAGTCAAGCAGATATAAGAACCTGTGCTAGCAGCCATCCTGGGTATGCCAGTGTGGTTGCTGGTACACCAACACACTGGGGGCTTTGCTCTCATTCTTTTAGTATCTTATGGTTACCAATGTCCCCCTCTGGTTGTCATCTGTTGTCTCCCATTCTTGCTACATCAAAATGAGGTATTTACCTGCCTAGCTAGGTCTTTTATGCCCTTCCCATGCAAACATTGTTTGGAGTGACATGCTACAACTTATTTTTCTCTACCATTTGCCATTCTATTGCCCTTTGGACCCATCATTTTGATTGTAGTGTTGTATGGCTCATAGACAGATGATGTTAATAGGAGAATTTTGGTCAAGATGGAATGGGGAATGAGGGAAAGGGTTTTATAGAGCTTTACTGTTCTATGTACCTTACAGGGTTCTTCTGAAGATCAGATAAGATCATGTATAAAAGTATGGTGAAAACTATATAGAAGTAGAAATTTTGGGGTTTTTTTGAGATAGGGTCTCCCTGTCTCACCCAAACTGGAAGAACAATGATAGCTCCCAGAATAGACCACACTACTGATTGGTATGGAAGTTTGGACTCGCTCTACATCCAGCCTAGGGGAATTTGCCCCTCCTTACGCAATCTGGTATCCTCTTCCCTGGAGCACTCACCATGTTGCTGCTGTTCTTGGTGCAGACATCACATTGACTTTAGCCAACTGCAGCTCAGAACTCTTGAATTCAAGAAAGTCCCCAGCCTCAATCTCCCCAATAGCAGGTCTTTTGGTCATGTGCTAATATTCCCACTGGGGACTGTAAAAAAGAAAAGAAAAGGGGAAAAGGAGACCAAAGAATCATAATGTTAAGGAAATGCCTAGGGTGGCAGAAATATTGAAGCTATTATTTGTAAAAGAGTCAATAAAGGAATTGATCAGAAAAGGGAAATGCTTTGTATAAAGAAGGAGACCAAAAGAAGTGAAAGAAAAACAGCCAAAAAAGTTAGGGGTTTGAAATCACAGGAAATTGATCTATAATATTTATGGAAATGTTATTGATTTCCTGGTAGGAAAAGAATTATAAATATATACCTGTATATTTGCATATATAAAGGTACATTGATAGGGCCTGTTGTCAGTAGAGTGATGCATTTTTCAGACTCAGCAACTTTGAGGCCTTCTACTGAGATGAAGAAGGGTTGCTATCTACATTTTGTCTTTATCCCCAGCACTGAGCACAGAGCCTGGCGTGTAGTAGGCCACTGAATAAATACTTATTGAATGGCCTTGAGAGTCCCCAAACTGAAATAATAGCAGGTCTCTGAGGTGTTGAAGTGATATTTAAATATCTTTTATATTAAAAACTTGTGGGAAAAAAATGAGAAAACCTGTGGTGATGGCATGGAGAACAAAGGCACCATAAATATGTAAAATATAATCACGGATTATAGATAAACTACCTGGGTTCAAGTCAAGGCTCTACTTCATAGTGTTGTTGTATAAGTCACTTAATCTCCATGGGCCTCAGTTTCTTCAGCTGTGAAGTGAGGTGATTAGATTGAATTCTTTTAATTCTAAACAAATGGTGCTGTGAACTAGAAGAAGAAGAAGGTTTATATAAATTTTTAAATTTTTCAAAGAATTTACTTAATGTATTTAACCCTCACAGCAACCCTGTGAGGTAAAGGCTTATTACTATGCCCATTTCCCAGAAGAGGAACAGGTTGCAAGAGGTTGAATTAATGCCCTGAATGATACTGCTAGTGAGTGACTGAGACAGATTTTAAACTCAGATATCCCAGACTCTTAGTCCAAAGCAAACCACTATGGTACCCAATTGCCTAGTATCTAATTATATATGTTTTGGATGGCAGGTATATCCAAGTTGTGAGGTTTTATACAGGGAAAAGTGGTTAATATGGAGTCAGATGGCATGGTTTCAAAAGTCTTCCCAAGCATTTACTACTTGTTTGAACATATACATGACCTTTTACCTCTTTTGGGCTCAGTTTCATAGATCTAATACTGGAGGAAAATTCAATGGCCCCCTAGAAAATCCTCTTATTTTCAAAATAAGAAAATGGAGATTCAAGGAAGGGAAGTTATTTGTGCAAGACCACAGAAGTAGCATCAGAGGCAGGATTTTAACTTAATTCCCCTTGACAACAGGGCCAGTAGGGTAGTCTCTCTCCACCACCCCCCCCATTCCATACTATCTCCTTTTCCATGCCTCTACAACAAGAAGGTTGGACAAGAAGGCCTTCCCTCCAAGGGCCTTCCATCTCTAAATATTGTATCTTGAGCAAAACAAAGCCACCGCTTTGTATGTAACACTGATTTGCGTTTCTAACATCTCTGGTCACATTGACTTCCACAAAGATGAATTTCACATTCAATCTTAAGAAGACTAAAAGTTGCCATTATACTTATTATATGATTAACATGATACACCACACTGAGGTCTATAATATTGGAAAATTATATTTATGGATTTCTTTTCCCTATGACTTTATAGAGCCAGTTGGATCTTCATATCATGAAAAATGATGAGGACCTATGTGCAGTTTGCTTTTCTAGTTCTATCACCTTAGATTTTGGAATTTACATTGCCAGGGTATTAGTATTTTTGAAGATTGTTTTAGAAGTTGTCACATGTATTGATGTACTGGGTAGAGCCATCTTGGCTCTATAATGGAGGTCTAGGTTGATGATACACTATGATCAGAGGTGGCAGCTTCCATTGTAAATATTATAAATGTGTCTTTTGTAACTTTACTGGCAGCAAAGTTCAGATGTGGTCAGGCACATCTGATATGATCCTAAAAAGTACTGGAACTGTAGTCAAAAGACATGGGTTCAGATCCCACCTCTGACATTGACCTGAGCTTTCATAAACAAGTTAGTTAACGTCACTAAGACTGAGTTCTCTCAGCTGCAAATAATCATATCTGAAGGGTGCACACCTCATGGAGTTGTCATGAGAGTCAGATGTGATCAACTGTGTAGAGTACTTTGCAAACTTTAAAATGCTATCATGAATGTCATGAATATCACTTATCATTAATATCATTTTTATCTGCTTATTATTACAGTATCATAGAATTTAGAGCTAAAAAGTGACTTTAGAGGGGTGGCTAGGTGGCACAATGAACAGAGCACTGGCCCTGGAGTCAGAGAGACCTGAATTCAAATCCAGCATCAGACACTTAACAGTTACTAGCCATGTGACCTTGGGCAAGTCACTTAACCCCAATTGCCCAGCCTTCCTCCCTCCAAAAAGCAAAATAAAATAAAATAAAAATAAATAAAAAGTGACCTTAGAGATTCCATTATTTTACAGATGAAGAAACTGAAGACCTTAGAGTTGAAATGACTTGCTGAAAGTCATTCAAGTGGCATGCATCAGAGTTTGGATTCAAATCCAGGTTTTCTATTTCCAAATCCAATCCTCTTACCACGCCTAATTGTTTCATGTAACAGAAATAGCTCTGAACTAGGAATAAGTTATACCTGGTTTCCAATCCAAACTCCACCATTAAACAACTATTTGGCCTTAATCTATCTATCTATCTATCTATCTATCTATCTATCTATCTATCTATCTATCT
>NW_027186296.1:67969072-67973280 GCF_028583685.1 Petaurus breviceps papuanus | reverse complement strand
TCTATCTATCTATCTATCTATCTATCTATCTATCTATCTATCTATCTGTCTGTCTGTCTGTCTGTCTGTCTGTCTGTCTGTCTGTCTATGATTCAACTTAGTTGGGCCTCAGTTTCTTCATCTGCAAAATTAGAAAGTTGGACTAGGTGACTTCTAAGGTCCCTTCTAGCAATGAATAAAGCAGGAATCTAAAGGGCTTTCTAGTCATAAAATTAGTCTACCCCACCTTTGGATCAGGCAACTGTTATGTCCCACAAATATTACTTTACTTTTATTGTTCTCCTCCCTCTGTAGGTCCCCATATCCACATAAAATGTAAACTACTTATTAAAAAATGAACTGAATTCCAGTATTTTCTTTATCAAATAATTCACATTTGCATTGTACTTTTAACAATTCACATTTGCAGTGTAATTTATAGTTAAATTTGTAACTTCTTCACATCTCCATGAGGCAGAGTTTTGAGGCAAAGAACTTGTCTCTGAAGACAGAAAACCTGGGTTCAAATTCTGGTTCCACTAATTACTACCTTTGTGATTTGGGGCTAATCATTTAACCTTTGCTTGGCTTTAATTTTTTCATCTGTAAAATTATAGGACAAAACAACCTCTAAGGTTATTTTTATCTCTATGTGCTTTCAAACCTGGTAGTGCAAGTATCATTAGTCTAATTTTACTAATAAGGAAATGGAGGCTGAAGAAAAGTTATATGAGTTATTCAAGATCATATACCTAGTAAGTATTGGGGAGGAGGATTGATCCTAATTTTTCTGACTGCAATCTAGTACTCTTTCTTCCATACTTCCTTTGCACATAATATTTATATATAATATTTAAGATCCTTTGAATGATGAACCTTATTGAAAAATAACAGTAAGAGAAACAACTACATCTAATATGGTACTTTAAGGTTTTCAAAGTACTTTAGATATTTAATTCTCACAACAATCCTGTAAGGTAGATATAATTATTCTGATTTTACAGATGGGGAAAACTGAGGCTAGCAAAGGTTAATTAACTTGATAAGTAGGCACCAGGATTCAAGCTTAGGTCTTCCTGGTTCCAAGTCTAATATATATCCCCTGTACCACCTACCTACCTTAAGGGAAGAATTGGGGTTCTGCCTTTATTTTTGAGGTTAATGGAATCTTATTAGAATTCACTTATTATAAATACATTTAGTTCCTTAAAAAAATACCCAAACAACTACAGATGACTAGAAATATTTGCAGTGTTAGTTACTACCTCGGTTCATTGGCAGAAGCTTTGGATTTCTTGGCTTATGTTAAATCTGACACTGCCAGTATAAAATACAATGCTAGAGTGTACACTGGTGACTTCAAGATAGTGGAAACAATTGGCAGGAGACTAGAATTTGCAAAGAAGGGCTAAGAACATTACTGTTCTGCACAGAACATGCAGACCCTATTTATCAAATTGGAGAAGACTGGGGCTGCATTCTAAGCAGACTTTTTATTGAGGCTTTATTGAACAGAGGCTGGAATAATCATACATCTTAGCCGTGCACTGGAGAGAAGCAACTTCATCCTTCGATGATAGCATCTAATCATTTAGTGATCTCTCTGCTGATAAATTGTATGTATTTTATGAAGTTTCTCAGAGCAAAATGAATGGAGTCCAAGTTGCCATCTCAATGATTCTCTCGAACTTTCAAATAATGACTTTACAAAGTTAGCTTTTTTTTTCCAAGTTGGAAAGTCGTTAAAATGTGTCAACAAACAACTTATTTAAGAAGGGGGATAAAAAGTTCCAAAGAAGCTACAATCCATCTTTCCATGTTGCCAACATATTGTCATTTAAAACTGAAAAGTTTGATTTCGTGGTTCTCTTCTCTATATAAAATATATTGGAAGTGATTTGACCATAGTCAGGTCATTTCAACTTTTTGAGTATTGGTTTTTTCACTTGTAAAAAGGGGATAATAAAACTCATACTATCATTTTTGTTAGGATAAAATATATTAAAGTAGATTTAAAGTATTTTATAAATCAGAAAGCACCATTTAAAATAATGTGAGTTGTTGCTATATCAGAATTTCTTTCTTTCTTTCTTTCTTTCTTTCTTTCTTTCTTTCTTTCTTTCTTTCTTTCTTTCTTTCTTTCTTTTTTGTTTTTTTGATTTTTGGAGGGGAGAAGGCAGGGCAATTGGGGTTAAGTGACTTGTCCGAGGTTATATGGCTGGTAAATGTTAAGTGTCTAAGGCAAAATTTGAATTCAGGTCCTCCTGACTCCAAGTCCAGTGCTTTATTCACTGTGCCACCTAGCTACCCCTATAACCAGAATTTCTTGACATTTGGCATATAAACACAATGTCCAGATGATCAGCTAAATTATTCATTATTTGACCTTGACATTTAAAATCTATAGCCAATGGAAAGTCTACTATATGAATTGCTTAAAGGCAGCCAGGTAGCACAATGAGTAAACTAGGCTTGGAGTCAATTTAAATCCAGCCTCAGATACTTACCAATTGTTAGACAAGTCAATTAATTCCTATCTACGTCAGTTTCATCATCTGTAAAGTGGGATAATAATAACGCCAATCTCCTAGGGTTATTGTGAGAATTAAATTAGATAATATTTGGGAAGAACTTGGCACAGTGCCTGGGACATAGTTGTTCAATTGTATCAGTTGTGTCTGACCCTTTGTGACCCCATTTGGGATTTTCTTGGTAAAGAGACTGCAATGCAGTGGAGCCAAGATGGCAGAGTAGAAATCTTGGCGGAGTAGAAACAGGATCTCTGCATGGCTCTGGCTCCCACCACCTCTAATACATGTCAAAAAATGACTCTAAATAAATTTTAGAGTTACAGAACCCACAAAGTGACAGAGAGAAACAAATCTCCTGCTGAAGGCAGCCCAGCAGGCTGACAGTAAGGGTCAAACACACCTGGCTGGGAACTGAGGGTGGTCCTGTGGGAGCTGCTGCAGTTCTGGCCCCAGGGTGGCCCCCAACCAGTGGCAGCTGGAGCAGACTTCAGGAGAGTGAATAGCCAGCAGCTGTGGGTGGTTTCCAGAATTCTCAACCCACAAATACCAAAGACAAGAGCCCAGTCCAGCCAAAGCCACCAGGATGAGAAGTAATTAAGGTGCGGCAGCTGTAGCTACTCTTATGTGGCTGCTTCCAGAGCCCCTGGCATGCAGAACGTAGGGGGACCAAGCAACCATTCAGAGGGCAATCACTCTTGCTTTGACCTGCTTGGATCTGGATCACATTCTTGGGTGGTGGTCCCTGGGCGTGTGGCCAGTGTGCCAGAGCTTGTGGGGGCTGTAGAGACAGTGCCCTCCTAATAGCTCGCCAGCTGCAAAAACCCCAGCAATTTAGAACAAACCTCTCTCCATTCTGAAAGAAGAGTTCTACTGTGGTAAAGAGCTCAAAAGTAAAGTAAATGACTGGTAACATGAGCAAGCAGAGGAAATGAAATTCTACCATAGATTCCTTTTTTGGGGACAAAAGGATCAAAGCATGGAATGGGAGGAAGACAGTGAAGTCAGAATTCCTGCATCAAAAGTTCCCAAGAAAAATATGAATTGGTTACAGGGCATGGAGGAGCTCAAGAAGGATTTTGAAAATCAAGTAAGAGAAGTAGAAGAAAAAATGGGCAGAGAAATGAGAATGATGCAAGAAAATCAAGAAAAGGGAGTCAACAGCCTAACTAAGGAAAATACCTTCTAACACCTTAAAAAAATAGACTAACTCAAAAGGCAAAAGAGGCCCAAAAAGCCAATGAGAAGAATGCCTTAAAAAGCCAAATTGCCTAGCTGGATAAGGAATTTCAAAAACTCTCTAAAGAGAATAATTCCTTCAAAATTAGATTGGAACAAATGTAAGCTAATGACTTTATGAGAAATCAAGATACTATGAAAACAGATCTAAACAAGTGAAAAAATAGAAGGCAATGTGAAATATCTCATTGTAAAGAGACTGGAATGGTTTGCCATTTCCTTCTCCAGCTCATTTTATAGATGAGGAACTAAGGCAAATAGAGTTAAATTGCCTAGAGTCAGGTGGCTAAGAGATATCTGAGGCCAGATTTGAACTCAGGAAAATGAGTCTTCCTGACTCCAGGACTGGCACTCTATCTACTGTACCACCTGACTTCCCAATATGGCACATAGCAGACACCTAATAAATGTTCCTTTCCTTCCTTCCTTCCTTCCTTCCTTCCTTCCTTCCTTCCTTCCTTC
>NW_027186296.1:67947632-67969062 GCF_028583685.1 Petaurus breviceps papuanus | reverse complement strand
TTCCTTCCTTCCTTCCTTCCTTCCTTCCTTCCTTCCTTCCTTCCTTCCTTCCTTCTTTCCTTCCTTCCTTCCTTCTTCCTTCCTTCCTTCCTTCCTTCCTACACTTTTCACTATTTAGATACAGTTATGGTATTTCTAATATGGAAACCCCTAAACACAGAGCTCCACAGCATTGTAAATGAGTCCTCACTGGGTAAAAAGTTAAGTCAAAGCTAACTCTGTTTCTTGTCAGCCCAGATCTCTGGAAACAGTCATAAGCTTGTCATGAGCAGAAAGAACAATGGGGTAGGGCAGTAGTGGCCAAGACCAGAAGCCAAGATAACCATGCAGTGAGATGCAGAAATAGCAGCATGTAGGAGAGAGGACACTTTTTGAAGGAATAAGGGGTCAAGCAGTTAAACCACAAAAGTCTGTGTGGGTACCATTAGTCTAATGGTTGAATATGAAGTAGAGCATAGAGCATCAGACTCTAGAGAACATGTGTCTGGCTGTTCTACAATCAGTGTCCACAGATCCAGACATCCAGATTAAGCAGAAAGTCTCAGGCAGAAATGGGCAGACTCCATAGATGTAATTATTATGGATTTATACATATTATAATTAATATTATCAACAATATTAATTATTATTCATATTAGGCATTATGATGGAAATAAAGTTGAGGAACAGTCTCAGGATCATAAATATATACGCAGGTCTTAATGGCATCATTACTAATCCCTAAGTCTTGGTTCTGCATAGTCTGTATTGATTTTAAGGCATCTCAGTGTCATCAGATAACTGCCAGTTCTTCCCTGACTTTGAGAGCTGGAAAGAGTTCTGTATAGGCTTATGTCTTGGGATGCCCAGAGAAACTGAGAACTCAGACCTGTGGGAGCTTCTACAAGTTCTAAATAAGTTTATATTCAACTTGCTTAGTGGCCTATGGTTTTAACTGGCCCAGAGTATATACCAGGACATGCCTTTTCTCTCATTTTATTTTTTTAGGAACGTACTTGACACTGTCAGTGACCAAAAATTCCTCCATATTATTCAATTGAGTTTCTAAGGTAGAAGAGGCAAGATACCTTAATAAAAAGATCACTGATTTGAGGGACAGAGGCACTGCATTCTTCTTCTGATTCTGTATTCATTAGTAATGTGACTTTGAGCTAAGCACCTAACCACTGTGTTCCACACCATTATCCTCATCCACAATATGGTAGTGGTGGCCTGAGGATTGGAGGTAGAGGTCAAACTGGATGACTTCCCCTAAAGCATATGGAACTATGAATCATTGTGAGAATAATATAATCTCAAGACAGGATTTAAATAAAGAGAAAACTTTTCAAATGTACTGTCACCTCTGGGCTACATAAGATAACTTAAACGTGGGTGCAAAATGAATTGAAAACATCTAAATTCCTTCTTTTTGTTTTTAAAATATAAAAACCAAAAGAGAGCACTTATTGAAGTACCTTGAATAATAAAATAAATTATTCATACTGTTGTGTTTCTAGGAAATAGCAAGAAGTAACAAATGCAGTAAAGGGTATATATGTTTTGTTGAGATGGACATTGTTCATACAAGGCCCCAAAATAAGTTTGAAAGAGATGATGGTTGAATGGAATGGTTCCCTTTTAAAAAAACAAGTTGGTGGCCATATTGGCCAGCTAATTTTAGACTCCCTCAAATAGATTGATTCCTCCAAGGATTTTCTTGTTTGATTTTCCTCCCTCCCCACCCCCCACCTGTCCCCGCACATCCCACCACCATTCAAACAGGAAGATTTTAAACATTCTTAAGAAAAGCATTTATGTATCAGACAAGAATTAGATTTGATGCTCTTTAAAGTTCTTTCAATTCTAAAATTCTGTGATTTTGTGTTATAGAATGGGATGATTAAAATTACCCTCAAATCTTCAGGGTTTAGCTTTGTTATAAGAGATGATAGTGAAGAAAGAGGTAGAGAGAAATCTAGGCAATGTAAAAACAAATACTATCCAAAAAATCATTTTTTTTAAAGTTTAGGCATTGATCAAGCAAGTACCCATGTGTCATCAGTTTTATAACAAGGGATAACAAGTTCCATAAGCTTAGCCACCTAATTGGTCTGCCTGATTTCAGTCTCTTCCATACAGCTGCCAAAATAATCATCTAAGGTTCAGATTTTAGAATGTCACTCACATTCCCTCCTCAAAAACCTTCAAAAATTTCCTTTTGTTTCTAGGTTAAAATATAACCTCCTCAGACCAATATTTCAAGACCCACTACATTCCAGCTTATTTTATGTTAAATCCCTTCATGCATGTTTCATTCCAGCAAAACCAGACTACTATCTGTTTGATTACTAGATTATCAGATTACTAGGCATTTGAAATCCCATCTCATCTCCAAACATTTGAACAAACTCTGTTCCTATCTCACCTCAGAGGCTCAGAATCCTTTATTACCCTTCAAAGTCAGACAGGTACCACTTCCTTCATGAAGACTTCCCTGATTGCTCCAGTTATTGCTTTATCTTCTCAAGTAATTATGGATTTACTTATCTCTGTGTATGTTGTATCTCCCCAACGGAATGTTACTTCTTTAAAAGCAATATTATTTCATCTTACTCTTTGTATTCTCAGCAGTGAAAATCGTGGCTCACATACTCTAGTCAATCAGTTAATAATCATTTATGTGTGAGTCACTAGAGATAAAAAGACAAAAGTGAAACAATCCTTCTTCTCAAAGAGTTTCCAATCTACATGCACATAGGGAGCAGAAAGCTAGCTAGCTCTTGTTGTTTCTCCCTAGTTTTTCAAAGAAGACCAATGACTTCATCAAAGAATGAGGTCTTCACTTGTAGGTAAATTGGATTTAAGAGAGGCAGAGTTGTGCAAATCCTCAGCCTCACTCTCTCTGCCAGAGTCATTGAATTCCAGTGGCATGACAAAAGTCAGGATGACTGGTGATGGCCCAGGATGCAGTGGGTTACCTTGGCATCTTTGATGTCTTACCAAGCTCTAAGTGTTCCACAGTGCTTGCTTGAGTCACCTTCATGGTTATTAGAACAAATTGTTCCCAACTATTCATTCTACCAGGAAAAATCTTCATATACTTGGGGTATGCTTAACCCAAGCTATCTAGCTAGATGGCAGATAGATAGAAGATAGATCATTTTGAGGGAAAAGCATTAGTATCTGGGAAGATTAGAGAAGGTTATAAAGAGCAGTGATTGAGCTGAGCATGAAGGATACTAGAGATCCTAAGATGAGGAAATGAAGAGAGAGCACAAAGATATGGGCACAGGAGATTGAGTGCTATGGAAAGGCAATAAGTCCAGTTTGGTTATATTATAGTGAATGCACTTAAAGGCACTACGGAAAAATGAAATCAAAAAGATAATTTTAGTAAAGGGATTTAAATGCCAATTTTAGGAGTCCTCATTTAATTCTAAAGGTAATAGGAAAACATTGTAGGTTATTGAATGGGAAATTGATATGGTCAGACCAATGCTTTAGATAATGTTTGTTGAATTGAATCAAATGCTTATTGTATAAATTTGTACTCAGCACCATAGTTTTAGGCATGGACTTATCTTTAGATTTGTCCACTCCAATTCTTTTATTTTATAGATGAGAAAATTGAAACTTAGAATAGTGGTTTACCAAAACTGACACAGCTTTCAAGTGGGAAAACTAGAACTCAAAACCAGGTCTTCTCATTTCAAATTCAGAGCCTTTTTTGCTATATCACATTGTACCACACCTACGTGTCCTAAATATATCACTTGCAAACTTTATAGGATGATGGATTTAGTTACGGAGGAACTCTTGAAGTCATCTTGCCCTAAACCCTAATGTAAAGCCAAGCATGAGCAGCTTTCCAGGGGACTACTGCTGTGAACAGCTTTAAGGTTATGATCACATAGTACAGTGAACTCTCTATTTATTCAGCAGTAAATTAAATCAAAATATTCACAGAAACCAAAGTACAGCATTCACAATGTTATAACATAACAGCTTATCACTAAAGTGGCCACATACTTTTAAGCAAAAGAAATCATTCAGTAAGTCCTTATCTCAATCATCCTTAAGGATCCCCCCTCCCTAAGGGACACAAAGTATAAAGGTCAAAGTTTTCCACCCCTAGGTCACATTGTCTTAGTCTCTCAGTCAAAAGTCTTCTTTCTTCTTGATTGGAGATTAGTTTCCAATCATCCTTAACTCCATCACCCTTAAGAGGTACAAGGTACAAGAGTACAAATTTCTCCCACCCCTAGGCCACAGTAAATAATGATTTTCTCAGTCAGCATTAAGTATCCAAGGAGAGGTCTTTTCATCTTGACTCGAGACTGGCTCTCTGATTCCATGGTTCCTCTTCCATGGTCCCAGCTTTTGCATGAATTTACCCAACTGTCACCTGCATTCAAAGGTAGGCAGCTCTCAGCTCCTCATCCAGCTCCTCATCCAAATCCTCATCCAATTCCTCATCCAGTTCCATATTGAAGCTCACAGTGTCCAGTCCACCTCAAGTCCTTCGCAGTTTCTGTTTCTGGGAAGACAAAGCTTAACAGAGCCACAATAACATTAATTCACATTGCTGGCACCATAATCATTCTCTATCTGCCTGTGAAATCAAGACAGACCCACCAACAAGGTCTGAGAACTCAACACACAATCATCAGTATGGTCCCAGGACTTCTGAAACTCTTATCCAGGACTTCTGTAAACAGACAACAAGAAAATCCTCTTTCAGGGCTTCCAGTAATGTCCCAGGGCTTCTGTACAAAGTATTACAAACATGAATCAACACAGACAGAACAGACAAATAGAGTGCCAGGATACCACAAGTTTTCTCCTTCTCAACTCTGCCACCGCAAGAGTTCCCGTCTCAGTTCTGCTCTTTCCCAGCTTGGGCTTCTCCTTATATATGGTAATTAGCTCCTCCCTATTCCACCCCTTCCTGTTGCATCAGTAAGTTCCTCCTACTGGGGGTTTCACAAATTCTGTTTCTTAACAAGACTTGATGTAATCAAGAGCGAGGCTCACCTTAAATAAGGGGCTAATCACTTGTTTGCTTGCCATTGCAGCTCATTTTACAGGAAAATAGGAACCAGAATGGTTAAATCCAAGATCACTCAGATAGTAACAAAATGAGGATATGAACCCAGTTTCTCTGGTTTATAATCTCCTTTCAACTGTCTCAACCAAATATCATTTCAAGGAACAGAAAGATAGTACTAATTTCTTTGAATAAATTCATATTTCCCCAATTGAATCCTACAGTACTTTATACATGTTGCCCATCTTTCCTGGTTACTTTTTTCCTTTCCTTATTGATAAGACTTTTAAAACCTCTACACATATAAAATCCCATCCATGTCTTTTATTATTTTCGTTATTCCTTCTTGGACCTCCTTAACTCTGTGAGTTCACCCTTGAGGCTAATTAAACACAGCACCAAGAAGAACTATTAGCTGCTACTTCAGTAAACACTTGACCCTAAAGTTTGTCATTGGGAAATGAACAGTGAAAGGGTAGAGGGTTTTTTTTTTACTTTTTTAAAATAGTTCTGAAGGACTCTGCCTTCCTGGACATTATGTTCTTCCTACGTGGTCCTTCTTTGTTTGCTTAGAGTCCTCTTGAGGAAAAAAAATAGATTAGGAAGAAAGTTATATTAGTGGTGGAGATAGGGAATGAAGCACATTATCACTGAAGCTACATGTAAATTATTTTTTTTAAATATCCTCTATTTAAGGAAGCCAACATTACTTCTCCCACCATAGTATAAAGGGTATAAAGAGTAAAGTATATTTAAGCATATTTAAGTCTATAACTAAATAAGATAATACATAATAAGAATGAATATTTATATAGTGCTTTATAGGTTCCTTAACAATGTTAAGGTTTATTCAACATTTTCTTCATGATTCTATGAGATAAAAAGGTTTATGCAATATTATCATCACCATTTTTCAGATGAGGAAATAGGTTCTTGAATATCAAACATCTTGCTCAGGGCCATACGTGTAGTAAATGACAGTTTACTTGGCATTTCAAATACCAAGGGAAATCCACTTTCCAAGAAATCACCATGCCTCTCCAAAAACATATAGTTATTGCTGTTCTTGATTTTAAATTCATTTGACTTCTGTTTAAATAGCCTGAGAATACCTCTTGTGATCAACTTCAAATTATTGTTTTATTCCAGCATATCATTGACATAGGCATGGCAAACCCTCTCTCTTTGGGCCAGCTAGCTCGTAACAACCTGTCCTCAGATCAGCAGGTCTGGGGTTGCCAATGATGCTCATGGGTATAACTCTGATTCAAACTCTTTCAGGAACTTAGGAGTAACCTTGTTGTGGAGTATGCTCCCACTATTTACCATAATCATTGAACCTACACAAGTATACTTCCCATTTACACAACCAATCACTATGACATCATTAGTTTTGAAGCGGAACACATTTACTCAATATAAAGCGAATTCAGGAAAAATCAAAACATCACAGTCCACACATAAATGTAGGTGACCCTCTTCCCACCAATATACCTAGTATCCATAAGAAAGAGTAGGTGAATACACATAAACAAAACAGACAAATTAATTCTGATAGGGAGGCACATGGGTGAGGAAATTCTATGTGCTCAGACAACTCACAACCCTGACCTTCAGGCCATGATATCCTTGGTCTAAAACAATATAAAGAATCTTTTCTTCTAGCTACTCTCCTTCTGGTCTTCACTGCTCTCCTCCTGAGCAAATCCACTCTTCTTGGGTTTTTTAAACTGATGAGCAGAGCAAGCTCTTTTAGCTCACAAGTATCTTTAAAAGAGTTCTTTAAAAAAAAAAAAGATTACACTATTATAATGGTAAGCACTACCCTTAAGCCAGACAACTTCAAAGCTCCACTGGTTGACTCTCTGAGCAATGCAGATAAACCCAAGTAGCTCTTCACACAGAATGTTTCTACATTGTCTAATCAGGTTCAAATCTATCCTGTTAGATACAAAGCCTACATCATCCCTTCTTTTTTTCCCCTCTTAAGGAAGGGATAACAAAAAGAAACTAGGAATCTCTAAGAGATATCTACTCTCTCAAACCACAGATGGCACCAAAGAGCAGTAGGTAATACTGTAGGGAACTATGGATTTCTTCCAATCAGCAGACTCCCAGCCTTTCCTTTAGGCAACCCACCAAACAATGCTTCTCTGCTAATCAATAGGTTCCAAGTCCAGCAATTGAAGTCTTTCTGTCAGTTGAATATTCTTGCTTGTACCTTCCAACTCAGTTTCGGTTGCTCTTTTTAACTCTTCTCTTGAGTTCTTCATTGCTTCTAATGGTTCAAATCAGAGCCTCCTTAACAAGTCTATGATTTAACTTCCCCTTTTGAGGTAAAACTCATGAAATCCAACTTTTTGTCAGTTGTGAAGTCTTTAATTTTCCAATAGTTTCCAAATAATTATTTTATTTTCAACTTCATAAGTTTTAACTTTTCAGTCTTTAAAAATGGTCACATGAAAATGAGCTGAGAGATTATCATATCCTGTAGCTTTAGTAATTTTTCTGCCCTCAAACAGGTCAACCCAATCCTTTCACCATAAGGGTGGTTCTCAATCTAGAAATCCTAAAATATTATGTCTGTCCTCATATTTTAATAGGAAAAACCAGTTTCTTCACACATGAATTTCTTTTTCATAATCAAAAGTCTTTTTTCTTCCCCTTTCATCAACCAAACTGAATTCAAAATGGACAGTATCTTAAATCCTTCACAACTCGATTTCATTATTATTCTTTACACAAAACTTAATTTTCTGTCCCACCCACAATTTCATTTTCTTCCCCTTTCAACAATCAAAATTGTTGCATACAAGAAGATCATTACCTTATACTAGAAACAGGAAAAATATCTGAGGAAGACTGGGGAAAGATGAGATGATGTTGAATTAAATCTGGAAGAGTCAAAAAGGCTAAATTGTTTCTCCTCCAATGACAAATTTATCATCTCTCAGTTAAAATTGTAATCAGGGACTTTCTCCACAGTTTTACAGAATAATAAAATTTTAAAGTTTGAAAAAATTTCAGCATCCACCTAGCACAGCCCATAACTAAATGAAGTCTCCACCCCATTACGTCACTGGCTTTTGAAGATAATTTTTAAACTACATTTTTATCTTTCTTAAAAAACGATTAATTGAAATTCTACTGCAGAGGAATCCCCAATACCAAAACAGTCCAATATTATCCTTCTGGCTATGTAATCTTAGAATCATAGCATCAAAAAAATGTACTTAAAAGACAGCTGAGAGGGCATATTACCTCTTCTTCTCTTGCTAGACTTCAGGTGAGGAAGAACTGAATTCAAATTCTGCTTCAAACATTTACTAGCTATGTGATCCCAAACAAGACACTTAACTTTATTGTGCCTCAGCTTCCTCATCTGTCAAATGATAGATTTCTGTGGACTCTAATGCCCCTTCAACCTCTACATTTAGAATCCTATGAACCAGTATCAAGGAAGCCTGGCTTCTAATCCTCATCCTGCCCTTAACCATTGTGTGACCTGGGCATGTGACTTAGCTTCAGGTTTTTTTTTTCATTTATCAAGTGAAAATAATAATGCTTCTTCTACTTACCTCATGGGGCCTTTGGGGTGACCATATAAGAGAAAATGATCTGCAAAACAAAAACTGTCATAACATAAGGTACTGTTATGATTATCATTGTTTTCTGTTATTGTCATTATTATTATTATTAATGACTTAAGTTTACTATTGCTGATTCATTTAGTCAAAGAAGAAAAAAAATCAGTTAATTCCTTAATTCATTCTAAAAGCAACTTCACTTTGACCAAATTTTTTATGACACTTCCAACCTCAATAAAAGCCACCCCCCAAAAAAGCAATTCTTAATTTTCCAGTTGGTTACATAGACCTAATTAAAGCTAAATTATGTGAAAAATTGATTTACCCAAGAGAGTTTCTCATCAGTGAAACTGATGTGAAGGTTAATGAAGTGCAATAGTAAAAGGGATTCTGTCTGTCAAGGCACAAGGACCACATCTGAGGGTGGCCATTGGAGGCTGGCTGAAAGATTCAGTGCTAGATTGGAAGGGGCCTAGTAAAATTGAGGGATGGTAGCCTGTCAAGATCTGTACCTCGTGAAACTTCCTTTGAGGGGAATGGTATTCCATGTATTTAGGGTTGAATCCTAATTCATTAAGTCTTGGGGTTGAATCCTAATTCATTAATTCATGGTGGGTAGATAGCTGCCTTAATAGATCCATGCTGTTCATTTTAGGTACTATCTTTTCCAATGTATCAATGAGGGGTTTGTTAAAAGTTTAGTTGGTCATTACTCTTACAGATAACATAGATTAATGATAGAGCAAGTAATAGAAAATTATGTATTGGACTCTCATAGCATGGGGCATAAAATATATTCTATCAGTTGGCAAATATCTTTCTACCCTGGCTATACTAAGCCCAGTTTATCCCAGCCAGAGATTGAGATGAAACCTATAGCTCACTCTGACCATCCTAAGCAACAACACATATGTTCTTTCTTCCCTGTTACTTCTTGAGAATTTTATGCAAAAGATTAGATTTTTATATTTCTACAGAGGCCAGAATGCTTAGAGCAGGAGAATGGACTAGGTGACCTTGAAGGGTCATTGTTAAGCTATTCAGTTGATCAAAGTCTTAAAGATGACAGCCACAAAGGCACTTTCTCATCCTATTACTTTATATGCCTTGGTCTCATTCATACTCTATTGCCTATATTTCAGTTCAAAGGTTCACTATACATCCATAACTCCTTCACATCTACCTCCCCTACATATATCTCTAATACTATGTATTATTTGACACCAAGAGAGTACCTTCACTTCCCCATAATCCCTCTATATCTCAAAGGTTTCCATCTGGAAGCTTCCTTCTGACTTTTCAATTGTCTATTTCTCATTTCAACTCTTGTCTCACTTTCTTATATGAGCAAAAAACACATAAGGATAGAGGGGCATATGTAGAGCTATAAATAAGAGGTGAACAAGAGTAGAAACACACACACACACACACACACACACACACATTTTGCATTGTCTTTGGTACTGGTAAGCCCTGATCAAACAGGTCCACCCTGTATGCATCACAATTAAAGATGGGGAAATGAGTGAAAAGGCAAGTCCATAAGAAACATGAAATACATTGTTTAGTACTATATCATATTTCTCAAGTCTGTATTCCTTGATGTATATAATCCTGCCTTTTCTATCACTGGAAAAGTAGTTGGAGATCATATGGCATTCCTATGTTTCTTTGAGAGTCTTTTGTGGTCCATGATTCTGAGACATTCATTTTTAAATGACCAATATGCATTTAATTTTATATGGTTAGATGGAGCTCAAGAGTGACACCAGGTTTGAAAACACATTCTTGAAATGTCTTAATAACAGTTTTCATATTACCCAAAAGATGGAGGATGCAACAATGGGCACTGCTATTCTAGATCTGATCCTAACCAAAAAGGAGGACTGATTCCTGAAGTTAAAATGATAGACCCCCTGAAATGATGGGAAGGAAACCACTCCATCCTAATCAAACATAAACTGAAGAGATAGACTTGAAAAGGGAGGATCTGGGGAAGTATGATTAGCCTGTTCATCCTGAAAGAATATTTTGCTGAAGTTTTTCTCTAACTGTAGAAGAATGGCTTATGACCCAATTTTCAATAATAAGGAAAAATGTAGCATCCTTGTACTTTAGGTCAATGAATTTTATGCCAGTCATGGTGAAATTCTATAATGTACTAATAAATGGAAAGTTTTGAATGTCTGCTAGCAAGGCAATAATTAATTCAATCCATCATGACTTCACAGACTAACCTCATTTTATTTTCTGAAAGACTATGACACTGGCAAAGGAGTAGAAGGCTGTAGGCTCAGTAGAACTAGATTTTGATGACACACTTAGCAAAGCTTTTCATTATATCCTTGTATACAAGATAGAGAAGTGTGGACTAAATGATGATATAGTTAAGTGGATCCAGCAGTGGTTGAATCATGAATGTGTTGATGGTGACTTAGTACATTCCAATTCCCTCATTTGTCAAGTGGCAATAATAATAGCTTAAGTACTTCCCAGGATCACTGAGGATATAATACTTGTAAAGTACTTTGCAAAACTTAAAGCACTGTATGTTAGCCACCATCATCATATTACAGTCATCGTCATTACTATTATTTTTTGTTAATTCCATGTGAAATCTAAATAACTATTATATTATTAGATATGGCCAGTGTTACTAAAAGTAAGAAGAATCACAGAGCTAGAAGCAGGGGTATGCTGGAACCTGCTTATACATTCTATGTGACAGCATTTACAACTCAGAAATCAGCAAATACTACAAATCTTGGCTTGATTTATGATTTTGTTGATTGTCTAGGTTTAAGCAAGTGGAAAAAATGTTAATAATTCAGATTAAACTTAAAAGTGTCCCATGCGTACACATTTTTTCCCAGAGAGCTGTTTATTAAACATGTTCCAGCACACCCCTAAGTATAAAGGGATTTTGTTGATGATTTAGTACCACCCTATCATTTTGAAGAAGAAATTAAGGCCTAGAGATCCAAAGCAAGTTGTTCAAAGACACATCTTTTATGGAGATCAAGGGTAAACTAAGACCTAAACCTAAGTCTCCCAAGTTCAAAATCACTAGTTAGTTTTTGGTGCTTTTCTGCCCCTCATCATTCTCTACACAGATGTCATTGTAGAATATAAAAAAGTATTAATACCTTGATCCAATGATTTAAAATAAAACTAATACAAATCAATATATTATTAGATCTCAGGTAGGAAATAAAGTGAATTTGATCATTTTATTTTGTTTTTATTTGTTTTTCCTCTGAGAAAGGTAGAAATGGAATGGGATCATTTGCAAGCTATTTTCTGTGTCTGCTTTTATTTTGTGGCTTCCACACAGCCTAATGTTCTAAGTCTAAACTCTCAAATAGATTTATGTAGCAATCATCAGAGTGGCTTTCTAGGACTCCTCATTACAAATGTTGGTTCTCATTTATCTCATGTAGCTCATAAAATTAACTGGTAGGTACAAATATTTTTGTGAAAAGCTATATTAGGCAACCTGGGTTGCATATATCTAAATATTGAGAAGCCTTGAAGAATTCAAATAATTAAAGGATAACTCACTACCCCCATGTGTTTCTGAGGAACATGAAACATTTTATCAGTAGGATATCATGCATGTTAATGTTTTACCCACCCCCATTCCTTCTGAGTAATTTGAACACTGTTCCCTCATCTGTACTCTAATAGCTTCCCTCAATGTTATAAGTAAAAACTAACTGAAGACAGAAAACTTTAGCAACAAATCCTTTGTGTAGTCTAAATGGCACCAAATAAATCCATTTAATTGATTCTTTTAAAAAGTGTCAATTCCTTATTTTGGTAAAAAAAAAATCTACACTGATTTCAACATTGTGTAGTCCTAGCATGGAGTGTGGTAGAGAAGAAAATGGCAAACTACTCCACTCTCTTTGCCAAGAAAATTCCAAAATGGGGTCATGAAGAGTTGGAAACAACTGAACAATGATAACAAAAAATATGGGGTGTTCAGAATGTCACAATGGCGTGTCTCATACAAGTCAAAAACAAACTCTTTCAGCCAACAAGAAGTAGGACCCAAAGAAGAGGATAAATGACCAGATCTTAGATGGATCAAGTTTGGCATTTCAGCAGATTGGCAGGTCTTGACTACATTCATATAATAGTCAGGAATGGATGAAGTAAAGCAGTTGGACTGAGGGATTGGCTTATAGTCATAGAACCATTATAAGTATACATAGTAGGCCAGAACACCCTGGGGAAGCATTCCCAATTTGCATTCCCATTTTCCCTGAAGGAGATGAAGTGAAGGAAAGTGTCATGGAGGAGGCTGAATTTGAGTTTACATAGTAATATAATAGGTGAAGGTGGGGAAGGGAGAGCATTCCTACAACAGGCAATAGCATGAGCAAAAGTACAGAGGTAAGAGGGCCCAATCAAGATGGGGAAGGAAAAGGAAGACTATGGGAATTATTGAGTGCATAGAACCTGTGATGAGGTTAAAAAGCTAGAGTGGGGTCAGGTTGTGGAATGAATGGGTAGGGAACAAACGAAGACATTTGGTGTAGATAGGCATCATGCTATGGTGGGAAAAGCTTGAACTTAATTCAGCTTGCAGTGATGGTGAGCTAAAAAGAGGATGTTTTTGTTTTTTTGTTTTTAGAAGAGGAGGGACATGGACATCCATCAAGCAAGATGGAGGTTTGATTACATTTTAGTTCAGGAATTCTTAAACTTTTTCCTCTCCTGACCTCTTTTCATCCAAAATGTGTATCTTACCCTCTTGTGTGCCCTTTAAGATATGTTTCTTACCATCTTGTGTGCCCTTCCAGAGGGTGACAAAATAACAATTCCTCATGTATTTTTTCTTCATAAACATATCTTATATAAAGTAGCAACTGTGCCATGTTAGAATGTTATGTGACCCCAGGCATATAGTATATAAAAGAGGCATATAAATAAAACATTTACTGATAATAAATCAAAGAAATTTATTTTAAAACAATACTTTGGTATACATATAATTTTACCATTTATTAAAGATGAAAGCAAATTTACATACTGAGGTGGATGTGCTTGTTTATTTTTACATAAATAAATCTTGGTGGAATATTTGATATTGCAGGATGTAGAATATCTTCAACATTTTTCAGAGTTGATTGATATTTTGATTTTATAATTGTAAATGCTGAGAATTCCACTTCACATAAATACATAGTACAAAATGGCAGAAGTATGTGTAGGGCCATTTCAGAAATTGTTGGAAATTCTTTCCTAATCCCAAGTCAAAATTTATTTAATGATTTTTTAGGAAATTCAATTTTTAAACCCATATCTTGATAACTTGGTAAGTTCTTCTTGAACTTTTAATGGCAAATAACTGATGTTTTTTTTTTTAATTTCAGTTGAGTAGTTTATGAACCCACCTCAGTTTTTTAGAATCAAAATTTGAAGAAAAATATTTCTGAAACTGTGTGTCCAGACACTTCAGATGATCAATTATAATTTTTTTTCTTTTGCTTTTTGGAGGGCAATTGGGGTTAAGTGACTTGCCCAAGGTCACATGGGTAGTTTTTATGTTAAGTGTCTGAGGCCGGATTTGAACTCAGGTCCTCCTGACTCCAGGGCCGGGACTCTATTCGCTGGACCACCTAGTTGCCCCTATAATTCTTACAATTAAATCTTTGAGATGGTTATTTTCAATTATAAAATCATCTGTAGCTGTAAACATTTCTAAAGAACCATTTTCCACCCTACTCTTCCATATGTTAACTTTTTTAGTAAAACTTAATTTTATCTTTGAGCATGAATATGTTACAATTTTTTCCATGAAATAAACATGTTTAAATCATTGAGGTTATTTTGAAAATATCTGACAAATAGCATAGATTTGAAAGCCATAGGTCATTATGAAAAAAAATTAACAAAATCAGATTTCTGCTCAGTCAAAAACATAATAACTTCATCTTTCATTTACAATAATCTGTTTAAACTTCACTCTCTTGAAAGTCACCTTACCTCTGTATGAAATAAAAAGCTTTTGTAACTGGCATCCATGTCTTTCCAAAGGTTTGAAAACAAATAACTGTTGAGGGTACAACTTTTAATGACATTAATGATTTTGAGAATATTGAGAAGCACATCTAACTCTGGTGATATTTTTTTTAGCTACAAATGCCTCGTGATAGATCATGCAGTGAGTAAAAGTGATATGGCCATGCCACTAGTTTTGGCTTTTGCTACAAATCCAACATTCTTGCCCATAATTGCTCTAGCACCATCTGTACAGACTCCAATGCATTTTTTCCACTATAAACCTCCATTTGTGAAAAATTCATTGACTTTAAAATATGTATCTTACCCTTTTGTATGTCCTTCCAAAGGGTGACAAAATAAAAATTCCTCATGTATTTTTTCCTTCATAAACATATCTTATATAAAGTAGCAACTGTGCCATGTTAGAAATATCAGTTATGGGGCAGCTAGGTGGTGCAGTGAATAGAGTATGGCCCTGGAGTCAGGAGGACCTGAGTTCAAATCTGGCCTCAGACACTTAACACGTCACTTAACCCCAATTGTCCTCCAAAAAGCAAAAAAAAAAAAATATCAGTTGTTTCATCTAACTGAATTGTCAACTTAGGCTGTTCTTTAACCTGGCAATAAGCTGCTGGAATTGGTTACCACTATTTTCAGAATTTTTTTTTGGAAACACTATCATTTGACAAAGGAATTTTATGAATTTCATTCCTTTATGTTTGTACTGTGAAATATTTCTGATATTTTAATAGCAGCAGGTAACACTAGATCTCCTATTATGTAGGGCTTCTTAGCTTTTGCAATTAAATAAGAAGTTTCATAAGATGCAAGTAAATACTTTTTGTTGACAGTAACACATTTCTCAAAACACTTTTTTCTTTATTTGAAGATTTTAAAAGTCATTAAAAATATTCCTTTGGTTTATGGCAATATGCTACATGCTTAGTATCAAGATGTCTATTTAGTTTGGTTTGTTTAATGCTCTCTGCAGCCAAAAAGTCATTACAAATTAAACAAAGAGACTTTTGCACACCATCATATTAGAAATAAATCCATATTGTAAAAATCATTCAACATATTTTCTTTTTCTTATCAATTTAGCTATACTACAACTTGGTAGTGAAGACTCTGCTGCATCATCATCTGTATTTTTACCTCTTTTGTCTAAATTTAGTCATGTATCCATAACCAAAAAATATTTTGTCTTAAAATATAAATATAACTAATAATTTCTCAAATAAATACTAGCTTTAGTGTATAAAATTTCATTTGTTTGAGCTTAACTTTAAAAATTGATGTTCATACATACATATACAACAGTGATGGTGGAGAAATATTAAAGAACTTTTGTCTTTACTTGCAATAAAACACGTTTCTGTAAAAGAAGGAGATAACAGCATTTTATTTTATTTATTTATTTTAAAGCAACTGGGGTTAAGTAACTTGCTCAAGGTTACATGGCCAGTTATTATTATTATTTTTGTGTGGGTGCTGAGTATCAGAGGCTGGAATCGATCCCAGGTCTCCCAACACTGGGGTCAGCACTCTTACTGTGCCACCTGGCCTCCCCTGATAACAGCATTTTAAAAAATCAAACATTCTAACACAATACAATCCAAAGATACCATAATTTGATACTTATGTGCTGAGGAATGATGGTAGGAAAAAAATGAAAGGCTTTATTTTCCATAGTTAAACTATTATGTTTCTGTAAGAGCAGAAAACTTTGTATGTTCAGTAAAAAAAAAAAACACTGTAATTCTTAATATACAATAGTGTCAAATCTGATCCAAGGTATTTCTGGCAGGGTTCACTGGTATTGCATGGCATGATGGCATGTGCAGTGCAAAGTGCACATTTTGTATCTTCAGGACCAAAATTGCAGGGAATTTGTTCAATGCAACATGGGCAAGCACTGCCAGAAGCACCTCAGATTCATTACATATTTGATTTGAGTTAATTTTTGGTCATTGCATATTCACAAACCTTTTTATCAAATTTTTTTGTGACTTCCACATTCAGTTATGTGAACCCATATTGACCCACAGTTTAAAAGCAATGTTTTAGATATTGATTATGTGATCACAGGAAAAAAAAATAATTTTAGGGGACTCCATTTTGTTATATTTAGAATGAAGATAACATCTTTTGAAAAGAGGAAGCCAGTTTCTTTTGTGATTCACCTTGGTATTGTATAAATTGTTCTGGATTTCAATTCAGAGCATCAAAGTTCAAATCTTGGTTCTGCTCAGTTCCACATCTATAAAATGAAGGGCTGTATTAGATGGCCTTTAAAAATCTCTTCTGGCTCTAAATCTTTTGATAGTTCACTGAGTTGTGAAAATTAAACTTGGTAATAGTGTAAAATGCTATATAAATGTCAGCTATTATTATTGACTCTATTTTTTTAAGTTGAGGAGTAAAGGGGAGAAATAAGAAGAGATGGGATGGTAGCTGCATCAGAAGGGTCAAGGCAAGGTTTTTAGGACTGAGGAAACCAGAGCATGTTTACAGGCAGATGGAAAGGAGCCATCAGAGTGGGAGAGATTAAAGATGCAAGACATATGACAACAGAGAGATAGAAAGGGGGTGGGGGAGAGGGAGAGAATAAGCAAGCTGCATGTGAAGAAATAAGAATAGTAGATGAAGGAAAAAGGATGGAAATAGAGGGAGAAGTACTAGAGAAAGGAAAAATAATAATTTTAAGAACATGAGGAAAAAAGAAATGGAGATGGATGGTTACTTCTTTCCCAGGAGATGAATGGTTACTTCTTTCCCATACAGGCAAGGCCTATATTGTGGGTGTATAGGGTTCCTAATCCATGTAGTGATAGGGTTGGGACACATCTTCCTCTTAGGGATTTTTCAATCTACAGGACCTGTCTAGCCATGTGACCTTGGGCAAGTCACTTAACCCCAATTGCCCTGCCTCCTCCCACCAAAAAAAGCAAAAAAATAAAAATAAATAGACATGACCTGGAAATCAATCAATAGCTCATAATCTATTTGGTGAGAGGAGATGGGTGGGAAGGGATGGGGACTGAGTTATAGACACTATACATATTTCCTACATATTTGTCAGGTAATGTCCAGATATGTGATTTCAAAGATGTAGCAGAACTCTTAGTTTGGAAATTCCTTTTACTAGATGCAGATAAAAAACCTCTACATAACTTAAAATTTTGGATTTCCCTTGGACACTGAGAAGTTAAGTTCATAGGATCATAGGAACACTGATTTAGAGCTAGATGGAACCTTGGGAGCTATCTAGCCCAATTCCTTTATTCTCTAAATGAAGAAATTGATGCCCAAGGAGGTTACATGATGTGTCCAAAGTTACAAGGCAGTATTAGAATCAGTGTCTACCCAAATCTTCTTACTACAGAGTTACTGCTCTTTCTACTGTAGCATAATGGCTCTCCATGGTGAGTCACTGACCCATCCATGGTCAAACAGTCAATATTCATCAGAGATAACACTTGAACCGAATCTTCCTTTTGCTACAAATCCAACATTCTTGCCCATCACTGCTCTAGCACTGATGCTCTAGCACTCTAGTACTGATCTGTACAGACTCCAATGCATTTTTTCCACTGTAAACCTCCATTTGTAAAAAATTCATTGACTTTAAAATATGTATCTTACCCTTTTGTGCGCCCTTCCAAAGGGTGACAAAATAACAATTCCTCATGTATTTTTCCTTCATAAACATATCTTACATAAAGTAGCAACTTGCCATGTTAGAAATATCAGTTATGGGACAGCTAGGTGGCACGGTGAATAAAGCACCAGCCCTGTAGTCAGGAGGACCTGAGTTCAAATCTGGCCTCAGACACTTAACACTTACTAGCCATGTGACCTTGGGCAAGTCACTTAACCCCAATTAAACTCCAAGAAGATATCCCTCTAGATCTCATGCCAAATTCGATCTACAAAAATCATTAGTCTTTCTAAGACATAGTTAGGCACCTTTTTGCTAAGACAATGGCAAAGAAATTATTGATTCTGAGCCTTTTAGACTCAGGTTTGCTTTTGTTTTTTAGAGTGAAGATGATATCTTTCTGGTTTGGTTAAAGTACTCAAAGGCAATAAAATGGAATTGATGTCTTTTCAGTCTAGACTTGGTAGTGTATTATGCCCCACCAAAAAACAGTGCTTCAAGAATGGCACTTTTTTTTTTTTAGCAATTTTAGGCTCAATCTTCCTTAAAGAATGCTTTCTCTCCCTCTCACTCTACATCACTCCCTCTCTGTCTCCCTCTTTGTTTCTGTCTGTCTGTTTCTCTCTCTCTCTCTGTCACTCCCTCATCCCCTCCCTCCCTCCCTCCCTGTCTCTCTTTTTCTCCAGATGGGTGTATCTTCACCATGATACAATCAATCTGGGAAATTCTACATTTGTTCTACCTCATTGCAAAATATTCATGGTCAATAAACTCCAGATGGGTCCTGCTTCATTGGCCACCACCTTGTACATCCCAGTTACTTCATAGAACCTCCCTGAAGTCAGTAATGAACATAAAGTGGCATCACTCACTATTCCCAGCACTGTCTTGCCAGTCTGACAATGCAAAATGTAAAAATATTCCCTAAAGATCACTCAAGTTCTCCCTACTTGCAGCGTGGGTACTTGAGGAGACTTGGGTACAGAGGAGACAGATGAATAGCTGAAAAAGGTAATAGCTTTTATTTTGAAACTCAGGATCTGTAATATAAAAAGGCAGCATGATACACTGGAAACAGTGCTGGATTTGGAACCAGATCACCTGTTTTACCTTGGACAAGTCCCATCACCTGTTTTCTCATATGTTAAATGGAGGGACAGGTTGGTCTAGATGAGTCTGAAGGTGCCTTCAAGCCTTAAATCCATGAGTCTATGAAACTTGGGAGGCAGGTCCTCTGAGTTTCAGCCTGATATTGCTTTCAAAATACCTACCCTACTTTACAGGGGGTTTCTAGGACTCTCTACCCATGGCCACGAATCCCTTAGAGCCTCCCTTCTGGGTTAATCTTGAAGCAGTCATTCCCTCCTACTCACAACACCTCAGTTCTAGTATGTCATTGGGTGCAAGTTGCAATGCCCAGAAAGGGTTCATGTGCTACCCTCATACCTCAGGGAGCAGAATAAATTCAACCTCACAAAATCACTCACAACCTCACTGTGGATGCCAGAATTTTCAAATGCCTTCAATGCTCCCCCCCCCTCAATAATTTCTCTTTCCACCACAATACCAAGTATAATTGCCAGTTTCAAAGATTGAAAGGCTAATGCATTTCTAGGTAGCAGGCCCCAGAATACAACTACAAAAATATTAAAAGAGAAAAATAAAAACTCATCATTACGGGGGAGGCATTTGTATGCTTGTGCTCTGTTATTAGACTGTACCAAGCACCTACAAAGTTGACTCAATGAAGAGAAATATAGTATGAACTTTTTTTGAAAAGTACTGTCCTTAGTTATTTCAACTCACTCAACAGTTAATTATTTAGCACTATCATTAAGGCATTGATGGAAGAGGGCACACTATCAACCAAGAAGATAATAATTCTGAAGAATAACAGTAGCATGGCTTAATAGAGTGACCTAGTACCAGATGTTTAACCTCTAAGTTTCAGCATCTTCCTCTACAAAGCAAGAATAGTTCCTGTCTTACTAATGTCACAGGGTTGTTATAAGAATCAACTGAGCTCATTAAGATAGAAATTTTGTTTTAAAAAAAGTGTTACATACATTTTGTTGTACAAATATCAATTGAGCATCTACCTTGTTGAAGGCAAGATGGCATCATAAACAGTGTTAATAGTAGAGTCCTAAAGCCCAGAGTTAAAATGTGACCTCCAACACTTGTTAGCTGTGTGAACCTGGGCAATTCACTTAGCCTCCTGTAATGGGAATGCAAATTTGGAAGATCTTCCCTGCCCCTAGGCTGAAGTGCACCTTAAGCCTGGGGTGGGAGGCTTGTTTTTCAGTAGATACTTTTTGATTGGCCAGTGGGTCCAAAAGGTTGTTACATTCTCTGAGCCAGGAGAAGGCTATATAAGCCCTGATGTGTAGCTTTGTTTTAGGACTCACTTTGAGAAGTGTTCTGTGATTTGATCTGAATTCTGGGAAGCCGTTGTTGAGAGTCCCCCGGCTTTGAAAAACCCAGATGTGGAAACCCAGATGTTGACTGGGTATGGATGTAATGGCTGGACAGTTTGGAAACTGTCTACTTGATCTGTTTCTGTCTTGATAATTCTGCCTGTATACTTTGAAGTTCGGGGTGCTGACCTTTTCTCCTGAACAAGGTAAACGATATATGTCTGACTGATTAAAGTAAGCTTGTTAACCCATTTTGAGTTGCTTTCCTTTAACAAAGCAGATCCAAGAACCTGTGTGAGCAGCCACCCTAGGGACTCCAGGGTGCTTGCCGCTACACCTCCACGAGAATCACTTTCCACATTTGCAAAGTAGAGATTAATAATAATTCTAGTAAATACCTAAAACAGAACAGCTAGATTGTTCTGTAGAGAGAGGGCCAGGCCTGGAGTTAGGAAGAAGGAAATGGCAAATCATTCCAGTATCTTTTCCAAAAGAAACTCCAAACCTTGAAAAGTTAGACAGGACTAATCGGCAAAACAACAAAAGAACCTGGGGGAATCCAAAATGCCTTGTAGCCATCTCTAGGATTCCTAAAGAGTTACTGGAATGAAATGACATTCTGAGTTAGTTGCTGTTCTTTGTCTTTTCAGTTAGCTATCTATCTACCTATCTATCTACTATCTATCTATCTATCTATCTATCTATCTATCTATCTATCTATCTA
>NW_027186296.1:67945922-67947622 GCF_028583685.1 Petaurus breviceps papuanus | reverse complement strand
CTATCTATCTATCTATCTATCTATCTATCTATCTATCTATCTATCTATCTATCTATCTATCTATCTATCCATCCTGTACACCCTGTGGTCTGCTAAAGGATTTCCAGTGGCTCACAAAAAAATTTAGAAGGAAAACATCCTTTGTAGGTAGAGGAAATCTATTCTGCCGAAAGTAGCCCGTGGGCTGCTACAGGTTGTGCAGACCTGACCTATATTTAAGATAAGTAGATAGGTAGATAGATATAGATAGATAGATGGATGGATGGATGGATGGATGGATGGATGGATAGATAGATAATTTCTATCTCTATCAACCTATACATATATATATATATATGTCTGTTTTTTATGCAGCATCTAGGTGGCCCAACCTGAAGTAAGAAAGACCTGAGTTCAAATTTGGCCTCAGACACTTACTAGCTGTGTGATCCTGGGCAAGTCACTTAACCCTATTTGCCTCAGTTTCTTCCTCTATAAAATGAACCGAGGAAGGAAATGGCAAACCACTCAAATATCTTTGCCAAGAAAATCTTAGATGGGGTCACAAAAAGTCAAACATGACTAAAATGATTAAACAGCAACAACACAAATATCTATAGTACAAGGTAGACTAATATGAAGAGTAAATGGGAATAGAAGTGTGTAAAAGAAATAAATAAATAACTGGGCTGCTAAAACAGCAAGACCTCTGTTCAAAATCCTCCTCTGACCCATAATAGCTTCATTATCCTGGGCAAGAAAATTAACATCTAAATGCCATCAGATAGCTCTCTAGAACTGTAAGCTGCAAATCAGTTTGATAATATTCCTTGTTAGAGGAAGTTTAGTCTTAAGTAGTTCCTTATAAAAATGAAATCCCAGAACCAGGATCAAAATAAATAAATAATATATATATTATAGACATATTAGTCCCATGAATGGGGAAGAAGCCAGAAGTAGGGGAGATAGAAGAGCACCAGAAACAAACTTCCACAATTTTACAATTTTGCCAAAGGCTTCCTGCCCCTGTGCCCTGAATTCCTTTGATCATTCTGTCTGTGATCTGGAAGCTTCCCTTTACTCCCATGCAGTTTCTCTGTCTTCCACCAACTCCCTGGTTTCACTATATCATTTCCTGTATATATTTCCTATATATTCCTTCCCTGTTATGAAAATATCAACAGACAATAAACTGGCCCTGGAGAGAGAGGAATTTTCAGAAGAGAAACCTACAAAATATTTGTGTCTGCATCTGTTTAAGGCAGAAACCTTGAGAGAATAGTTTATATCAGTCTCTCTGGGGCAAGATGCCAAAGGAATTTCATGGAGGTCATTTGAACTGGTCGCTGAATTGTCCTGGGTATTAAATTAAACATTGATCAAACACACTGTGGTTATGAATCAAATGAGCAATCTTCTCCCAGGTTGTACTTCCTGCAGGAATTCAGGCCCTTTAAAATTCTAAGGTGGTCAAAATTCAAGTGCAAAATTTAAGGAAAATTGAAAATGTAAAATTGGGTAATATATTACAGAACCTCACCCTACTCCTGAGATCACTTGCTTTGCATTGTCTAGAGCAGCTGTTAAGTTGTACAGTAGGTTAGAATTCTCCACTGATTACATATCATACTGATTTGTGCTAGAATCAGGGAAGGTGTGTCCATTGTTTCAGCTTCTATCTATCTATCTATCTATCTATCTATCTATCTATCTATCTATCT
>NW_027186296.1:67915531-67945912 GCF_028583685.1 Petaurus breviceps papuanus | reverse complement strand
TCTATCTATCTATCTATCTATCTATCTATCTATCTATCTATCTATCTATCTATCTATCTATCATCTATCTATCTATCTGTCTGTCTGTCTACCTATCTGTCTATCGTCATTTTGAACAAAGGTCCTCCATTAAGCATATTATAAGATATTCCAGAGACCAGCTTGAGGTCATTAAAAGCACTGATCTTTTCCCCAAATGTATTCTTCTTCCTGTTTAGTCCTGGGCCCAGTTAATTATCAATCTGAAGTACTTGTTCCAAATAGATTTACTTATGGATCAACTCAGTGATTCTGTTTTTGAAACTGTGCTGATTGCATAGAGGCCTAGAAAGCCTCAAGCCTCTTTTAAAATCTCAAGAGTTTGGCCAAATGATACAGTTGGGGAAAGGAAGCATAATATCTTGAGTAGAAGTCATTCCTCAGTCAGGATACATTGAGTTCAAATCTGCTTATATATACTATCTGTCTAATACTGGACAATTTGCTTCAACTTTCAGTTTACCAAGGAGCACTCCGAGACAAAAAGTTGCAGAAGTGCTAATCCATATTGGTAGAGAGGGATTCTTTTTACCAGGATTTCACAACAGAGAAGAAATCCAATGTCTGGAATCCCCAAAAAGGGAGGGGGAACATTGATGAGAATTGACCATTGTCTAGACTGAAATATGCAAGTAGACAGCCCATTTGTAGAAATTCATTCTTTTAAAAATACTTTTGAATCTTGAATATAATTCAACATACATTTATCAAGTACTTACAGTATAGAAGGCACTGTGCTTGAGGCTAGGGATGCAAAGTAAGAAGAAAAGGTGAAAGAAATCCCATATTCATGTGGTTTATATTCCCCTGGAGAAATCCAACATGCACTTGTATCCATATACAAATATAGAAGGCAATTTGAGGAGAGGGGGTGTTAAGAACTGGGAGTAGAGAAGGGGATAGAAGAAGAGTTCACAGAGAATGTAGAAGTTGAGTTGACCCTTGAAAGACAGTTAGAAGTGGAAATTATTAGGATGTGCTTTCCAGCTATGGTGGAATATACACTGAGAAAAGGGATGGAATGTCATTCAATAAATGGCCAGTATTCCAGTCTGACTGGAACATAGTTCATAAAGGGGAGTAATGTAGACCCTGCTATACTTAAAAACTGGGCTGCGGTGGGGGAAGTAATTTATTCCACTGGCTGGAGAGATCCACTGAAATTGTATTTTTGTTTTTTGTTTTTAACAGAATAGTAACACGATCACAGTTATATATGTCCTAGCAGTACTAATTTGATCATCGTGTCACGAAGGATTGGAGAAGAAAGTGGAAGCAGACTTTATTTATTATATTAATAGTATTATATATTAAATTATTATTATTATATAAAATATTATTATGTATTAAATATTATTTATATTAATTAGAAGGCTATTAGAGTTTTTGAGATGAGAGACAGTGAGTACCTCAACTAGTGGAGGCAAGGTTATGTGTGTAGAGAAAGGGAGACAGATGTGAAAAGAAAATGTTATGGATGTAGAATCAACAAGATATGGCAGGTATCTGAATGGGGGAAAAGAAGTAGGACAAAGAATCAACCACCCTCAAGGTTATAAGGAACATCATAAAGAGTTAAAACAAAAGTGGGACCAAATGTACTAGATAGGCAAAAAACCAAAACAAAACAAAAAATCTATTGATGTAAGGCACGTAGGATAAAACTTGTTTTCTAAATAAATTCCACTGATCTTTGTATAGTAATAATGAAACAGAGTCTAAGTTTTTGTCCGCAGTGATTTTGATAAATTACATGGTCTTTGGCCTTTCAGTTTATTCACTTGAGAACCAATCTTTATTTAAGAAACTAGACATTCTACTCATTGCCTGGTAATTATATTAGATGAGTGGGAAGATAGGGATATTCAAATGCAACAAAGTTTTATCAGTATGGTTTGTTTTTAAAATCACCTATGTTGTCCAAATGTATTCCTCCCCCCTTTCCTTTCCACAGAACCACCATTTACATTAAACATTTTCTTAAAAGAGGGAAAAATGATTAACAAAATAAGCAGGCATACAAAAAAATTAATGTTAAATATAGTGTTCCACAATCATTATCACCTACCTCTGTAAAGAAATATGGAAGATATCTCTTATTTGGGATGAAAAAATCCCTTGAATTTTGCATCATTTTATTTGGACTGCTTTTGTTGTCTCTTTCATTTGCATAGATGTAGGCATTATGTATGACTCCTGGTTCTGCTTATTTTACTTTGTATCAGTTCTTTTAAATCTTCACACTTCTCTGTAAATATTATTGTTTCTTATGACACAAAAATAGTGTATTATGCTTGTGTCATAATATGTTTAACCATTTCCCAAATAATGAATATCGACTTTATAAGTCTTTGCTACCTTAAAAATTCCTGCTATAAATATTTTGAGTTTGTGTTGGACTGCTTTTTGTCACTGGTTTCTTTGGTGCATATGCCTAGGAACAGAATCTCTGGATCAAAGAATATAGATATTTTAGTCACTTCTTTACAAAAATTCCAAATTATTGAACTGATTCATAGCCCAACCAACAACTCATTAGTACACCTGTCTTTCCACAGTCCTTGACATAACAATACTCTCTCTGTCTTCTTTCACCTTTGTCAATTGGCTGAGTGTGAGGTAAAACTTCAGGGTTATCTTGATTTTCATTTCTCTTATCATTAGTGATTTGCAGCATTCCTTTCAAGTAGCTATTAATTTTTTTTTCTTTTGAGGACCATTCATATCTTCACACCACTTATTTATTGAGGATAACTTTTTATCTTATATATTTCTACTAGTTGTCTATATGTCTTGGATTATCAGACCCTTATCAAACATATTTGATGCAAAGGTTTTTTTTACCCAATTGACCACTTCCAATCTCTTAATTACATTAATTTTGTTAATGAAATTTTTAAAAAAAATTTCATGTTCAACCAGGAATTTAAAATTAGTCCAATGTTAGAAAAAAATTTAAGCAAAATAGTTTATAACAATGATAATAGAAAAATAGTGTCATAACTATTATTTAACATGGTTCCAAATTATATATAATTATAAATATGTGTGTGTATGTGCGTGTGTATATATAACAAAACTAATCTATAGAAACAAAAGGTCAAAAACCTTCAGCAAAATAATGGGGGAAAAGTGGAAAGAAAAGAGCAAAAACTATCAAAAAACATTTTGTTGTTTTTCAGTCATTTCTGACTCTTATGACCTCATTTGGGACTTTTCTTGGCAAATATAACAGAGCGGTTTTCCATTTCCTTCTCCAGTTCATTTTATGTAAGATGAGGAAACTGAGGCAAACAGGGTTAAGTGTCTTGCCCAGGCTCACACAGCTACTAAGTGTTTGAGGCTGGACTTGAACTTAAGCCTTCCTGACTCCTGGGTCAGTGTTCTATCTGCCCTCAAAAATATTTGGTACTTGATAAAAAATATAAAAGCTGATCAATAGAATATATTACATACACAAAATCCAGAAAGAGTAGAAAATAATAGCATAGTAAGGACAGTAACTAGGGCCCAGTATTTTCTATTAAAATTGGAATGTACTCTGGGATAGGTATAGGCTAACATCTCACAGAAAGATTCACATAGATATGTGACCTAGATTTAAAAAGTCATATATCATAAGCAAATTAGAGGAGAAAGGAAAGATACCTTTTATAGCTATGAACAGAGGGTGTAGGGCAGAAAGAGAGAGACAGAGAGAGAGAATGCTGTTCTTAAATCAACAAGGAATATAAATGATAATAAAAATAAAATACACAAAATTGGGAAGCTTTTTCATATTTAAAATTAATATGATTAGAATGAGAAGGGAAGGAAACACAACTTGGCAAAAAGTTTTCTAGTAAATTTCACTTATAAAGATTTGATTCATATATATATGAACTGTGGTTTCAAATATATATATATATATATATATATATATATTGATAGATAGATAGGTAAATAATATAAATATATGTGAGAAAGAGCCATTGCTCTATGTACAAATTGTCAAAGGATATAAAAAGGCAGTTTTCAAAAGAAGAAATGTAAGTTATGAACAACCATATGAAAAATACTCTATGTGACTAAGAGAAATACAAATCAAAACAGTTTTGAGGTTCCAAATCATACTCATCAGATTGAGGAAGATTACAAAAAAGAAAATGGAAAATTGTTAGGGGTTGTGGGATGTGGGCACTAACATAGTGGTTAAAATGTAAGCTTCTCATAAGCAAAAGTTGATATATTAGTTATATTCCTATCAGCTATTTTTCTTTTATCATTGTTATAAACTATTTTGCTTAAATTTTTTCTAACATTGGACTAATTTTAAATTCCTGGTTGAACATGAAATTTTTTTAAAAATTGCATTAACAAAATTAATGTAATTAAGAGATTGGAAGTGGTCAATTGGGTAAAAAAAAACCTTTGCATGAAATATGTAGCACATAGTAGGTGATCAATAAATTCTTATTGATTGATTGGTGAAGCTGTGTTTTGGTCTAATAGTTCTGGAAAGTAATTTGTAACTATACCTCCAAAGTCAATAGTAATTGAGCTTACCTTTTGACCCAGTAATACCACTACTAGGTCTCTACACTTAAAGAGATAAAAGAAAAAAAGAGAGAACGCATATATACAAAAAATTTAATAGCATTTTTTGGTATAGAAAGAAGCAAGAATAAAGTAAGTATTCACAAATTAGGGAATGGCTGTACAAATTATTATATTAACATAATGGAATATCATTGTACCATAATAAATTACAAAAGGATATATTCAAAGAAATATGGAACAGCTTGTATGAACTAATACAGAGTGAACAAAATCAGGAGAGTAATTTACATGATGCTTACAGTACAGTAAAGGAAACAACTTTGAAAGACTCAAGAACTCTGATGCAATGACTATCAGGTTTTGGGAAGCTGTGACCTTGAGGCCACACGTGGTCTTCTAGGTCCTTGGGTGCAGCCTTTTGACGAAGCCCAAGTTTTACAGAACAAATCCTTTTATTAAGGAGGTTTGTTCTGTGAAGTTTGGATTCAGTCAAAGGGCTGAACTTGAGGACCTAGAGGGCCATATATGGCCTTGAGCCCACATGTTCCCCACCCCTGAACTAAATAATGGAAGAGTAGAAAGAAAGAAACAATCCCTACTTCAAATATGCTTCAAAGTTTTGAATATTAAATTAACTGGAAACAATGGGAATGTCTAAGGTATGAACATATCTAGGAGTAATTAATGGAGAGTGGAGGTAGAAATCATGGAAGTTAGGGATATTAATTAAATAGAATGTCAAAGTGTTAGAAGTGTAATCATAAATCCTGAAGTCATAGAAGATAAGAACAGTAATTAGCAATTCTGTAGGCCTGTGAACCACATGCTGAAATAACAGAAGTGAGTGATCAATACAGGACAGTGATCTGGACAGGGCAATATAAAATGTGTCAAAGGAAAGGCATTTTCACCTTGGGAAGGAGTTCTTATCCTGAAGAGAACTAGTCTAGATCATCATTTCTTAAACTGTGGATCTCAACCTCATCTGGGGTCAGGAAAAACTTGGCAAAAATTGGTAAAAGGTTTCTGAACATGGAACAAACAAAAATTAATTAAAAATCAAACCTGTAATGAATCTGAGTTGTTTCTGGAAGCACTTGCCTGTGTTGCATTGTCCAACTTCACTGCAGACTTGGTTCTGAACACGAAGCATGCACATTTTGCACTACGGCCTGCCAAAAAGTGGTCTGAGCTGAAATAGTTTAAGAAGCTCTGGTCTAGATTTCAAGAAGCCCGTAAACTTGAATGGGAAAAATGCATCTTTATTTTCACTAACCTCTAACTGAAATTTAACATTGCTTTCAATTGTGAATTTTAAAAAATTCTGAAAAAGAATACACATCCTTTACCAATCAAAGCAGTTAATGACAGGTGTGAAAAGGTTAAGAATAGATGACCTGGAGATATTTTTATTCTGAATCACAGAGATTAGAGAGGTAAGATATTAGAGTTTATTTACCATAACAAAAATAGGGAAACAAGTAGGCAAAAGTTTATAGTGAAGGTTTTTTCACACTTGGTATCTCATCTAATCCTCTGTATAACCCTGTGAGCTAGATAGAACAGGTAGTATTAGTTCCATTTTACAGAGGGGGTGAGGGTTTAAAGAGTTAAATAACTTATCTAAGGTCACACAGTTACTACCTAAAATGTAAATCACAGAATCCCTACTAGAATAATGATTTTTCATCTCCAAACCCAGTGTTCTTTCTATTGAACCATTTTTTCTGTCTCATTCTGTATGACCTCATTATAGTAACCTTATAAAGCAGTTTCTAAGTTACAAAATGCTGGAGTGTCCAATGACTATTAAGTCAAGGAATTTGACCTAGTCCCAACTTTCCATTCTGTTTGATGGATCGCTATTGTACCATGGAGAGTAGTGCAGACTTGTCTTCTCATTCTGCTGAATAGAAAGCAGCTGTGTTATGGGCAGTGGCCTGTAACTCTCAGGAGAAAATAACAAGGAAAATAATTGCAAATAAGGCTTATGGCCTCAGATGTCTATAGACTAATGCCAAGAACATGGGCAAAATATTAAGTGCATTGGAAATTTTAACATGACTTGAAAAATGCCAACTCCTGTGTTTCACTGAGACTTGGTGAGAGGGAAATAGGATGAAATGTTGGTAATAGAAGGGTGAACCTTATTCAAAAGCACCTGAAGGGGAAGGGGAAGGGGAAGAGGAGTTGTTGTTACAGAGGTAAACTAGTCCAAGTTGACAAATGGGAAGATAGAATGTGCCCCAGATTCACATGCACTCAATAAAGGCCACATTCACCATGCAAATACAGGAAAAATTCTGTTGACGCTGCAGAGATGAAAAGAATGGGCACATGGCAGATGGAGGGGAGATAAATGAGTGACTAAGCTGAAACGCTTTCTTATCTGGGGCTGCCATTGTTGAAAGCTAGGCAGTTGTAATTGTAGAATGTTCATCTTTAAATTAAATTAATATTTACTCCTCTAATTTCAGTCCTAGAAGAGGTATGGACTCATGGATAAAGAGCCAGTCCCAGTCAGAGAAGTTCTGGGTTTAAGTCTGACCTCTGATAGGTATTAGCTGTGGGACTCTGGGCAGCTGCCCCAAACATTTCTCTTAGATGCTAAGTTGCTCAAACCTGTTAGTTTCTTCATGCTTATCTCTACCTACTGGATCCCCTGGCTTTTTTAAATCCCTATTAAAATCCCACATTCTACCACAAGCCTTTCCCAACCTCTCCTAATTCAAAAGCATTCTCTCTCGTTTCTTATTCATCCTCTATATAGCTTGTTGGTACATATTTGTTTACTTGCTGTCTCTCTCCCACTGTGTGGTAGGTTCCTTGAGGGTAGGACTTCTTTTGTTTCCCCAGGGCTGAACCCAATGCCTGGCACAGAACTGACACTTTAAAAATGTTTATTGACCAACTAACTGATGAACTCAAAGATCCAGTTCACAAAATCAAACGAACAAAAAACCTCTTTAATCTATTAAAGCAATCGGGGTTAAGTAACTTGCTTAAGGTTACACGGCCAGCTATTTCTGGGTGTGGTGCTGAGTATCTGAGCCCAGATTTGATCCCCAGGTCATCCTGACACTGGAGCTGGTGCTCTTACTCGCTGAGCCACCTGGCCACCCCTAAGCAATTGTGGTTAAGTAACTTGCTCAAGGTTACATGGCCAGGTGTTTCTGGGTGGGTGCTAAATGCCTGAGCCCAGGATTCAATACCCAGGTCATTCCGACACTGGAGCCGGTGCTCTTACTCTCTGTGCTACCTGGCCGCCCCCTTAATAGTAGTTTCGTCCTCTGCAGTCACAAAGATTAAGTCTGATCTCTTTTGAATATTCAGCTTTGAAAAATATTGGAATAAAAGTCTCATGTGTCTCTTTTCTCTTGCCAAACTGAACATCTTGAGGAGACTAAGATGGATCCTGTATTATTTATTTAAAGTTCCTATTAACAATTAATTGATTTTGTCCTCTAACTGCTTAAGTCATGGTTCTTTGCCTCTGAACCTAGGTCAGAGTTCAGCTGACCTATAATGACTTAAGTTTAAAAACCCAGTTCTTCTTACCTCAAGGGATTTAATTGGCCTTGGGGGAATATGTGTAAAAGCAAGGGGGTTGGAACTATCTTTACACCACAAAGCAAGCCTTCAAAGATATCTGGTTTGCTGTCCAAATGTCTCACCTGCTATCTCACACCTGGACTCAGACAGGGAGCACTTCATAGCTTCATAAGAGAAGAAGGGCACAGGGGAGGGGGTGATCACTAGCCCCTATTACCAAACATCCAACCAATCATATTGTTCCCTGTGCCTCAGCTCTTTAACCAATCGTGTTTCTATCAATCCCACTATGTCACCTACACCATTCTGTTCTTTGTTCTGTAATCCCAAAACCCTATAAAGGGAAACTATCCTTTGACTCAGGGTCTTTGGCATAAATGAAAGCAATCCATTGATCCATTTATTGGCAGGTAGCATATCCCTGTTAGTAAATGTTATTTTGCTTGGAGATTTACCTCTCTTTTTCTTTCAGTCCTTATTTGCTATGGCTTCTAGACCCTTCATAATCCTGGTGTCTATTCTCTGAATATTCTCTAATGTCTCAGTGTTTCTCTTAACGTGTGCCACCCAGACTGGTATATAGTACTCCATATGCTCACCAAAAGTGCTAAACGCCATCATAATGAATGATGTGTACATTGCACAAATGGACAGGGTATTCCCCCTTAATTTCAAAGTTCTCTAGATCATCATATCGATAGACATATGCTTGTTTATTGCGAAGAACACCTGAACACTATAAGACTTATTTTAAAGTAATATAAAGCCATTCAAAAGTGATTGGCCAGGCAAAATACATGGAAACAAAAGATATCAATATCAAGGTGCATTTCCCACGTTATGGTACATAGTTATATGGGTTGGGTTGACATAGCCAAAGAATTCTTCACCAGGTTGCCAGGCTACTCATGAAGAGCCTCTGTTAGACTAGCCCTCAAAAACAAAACAAACAAAAATCCCAGACCAAATCTATTATCAGGACTATGCCTGAAGCCCTTCTAGACAATTTGTTTCATTGGCACAGCCTTTGAGACCCCAGAGACACCTCCATACTGTAGTATGACATTGTAGGATTATAAAGGATAGTGGTTTGAGGATTGGAATGAGGCATAACCAATAGAGAATTTGTGTAAGTAAGGAGAACTAGAAAAAAAAAATCCTAGCATATTGGAAGGACCTCCATAGAGGACTTATAAGAAAACATAGAGTCACCTCAGATTGAGTCTAAAATAAAATTGTTTTTGGGAAAAACATAGATGAGTCACAGAAGATTAGAAGACATGTATATATGGTGATCTGTATTACTGGAGGTGGTGTATCTATATCAATGAGGTCACAAATTACATATATATTGAAGTATGGCATACACTTGCATGGGCATCATTTAATTATTCCAACTATCTTGTGTGTATATGTGTGAGTATCCTAAGCATAAACTGAGGATAAATAGGCTTGGCCCATAACCAAATCAAAGAAGGAGAGTGGAATAAATTACCTTTGGGAAAATGCATAGTATTTTCAACAATCTCAAGGCATTCCCTCCTGCAAAAATATATCTTCTTAACTCATCATACCTTGGAAATGATATTTGACTATTAATCCTGGAACACCAAAGTTTCAGTTTGAATAGAATTATAGACTGCTCAAAAGGCAATGAAGAAACTCATGGCAGACAGCAACATATGACCAATGATGACTTGTGCAAAAGAAGTGTAAAAGACATCATCAAGGATGTGTATGATCAGAAATGGCAGGAGATTAATCACATAATCTGTTCGAGGGATGGCATATGAACACTCAAAGTGTTTTATGGGTATCCATGAAAAAGTGTAAAGGATTAAAAGTCCTCCAATGCATTGTGGGGGTGGGGTGGGGTCCTCTGTGGAGGACATGGATAAAATTCACAAGCAATGAGAAGACATATGTGGGTTTTGATCTGAATTATAAAATAAATGCCCCTAAAAATGAGATAATTAATTCATCAAGGTGTTACTACAAGATGGTGAAGACATATGATGATGTGGTAGTTATCCAGTCAGTCAATGTTCCTACCAGAGTCTGGTCTTTTGGTTTTGCCTTTTCACTTCCTTGGAATGCTATGTCTATATCTAATCTTGGGATACACAGTAAAGCAGAAATAACTTAACTTTGAATAGTTCTTTAAAATAATAGAACATTATTTCACAACATATCCTCACAATCATGCTGAAAAATAGGCAGCACATGACTTTTTCATTCCCATTTTACAGATGAGGTAGCCAGCATTCCCAGCAAGATTATAAGGGATTAAAAATCATGTAGCTGGCCGTCCAACCCAGATCTTCTGATTCCAATTCCAAGGCCCTTTACAGCACAGTGGGCTAGAGTAAAACACTGTTACTTGCATTTTGCCCTTTCCCCCATTTCGCTGTAGGTGAACCATGGTGTCATAAAATGAAAACCACTGCACACATGATAGACTCTAGTGCTTATCTTTTCCAGTATCTCTGTTTTCACTCTGCTGATTTATAACCATCCCATTCTGCCCTCTTTCTGTGCTCTCTGATTTCTTTCTGCTTTGGGATTAATAAAAACCCTCGGAGGAGCTGCTTATCTTTCACAGGCATTGGATTTATAATAAAAATTGAATTTCATTTTGGAAGAGAGATGGAAGAACAGTTAGGCTGGGAGAAAAAGTATGCACATGATACTGATGGAAGGGAAAAGAGAGACCAAACAGGCATAGAGCTAGGCTGATGTGCATCTGTTCTTCATACTTACTCCAAGAAACCTGTAAAAAATTATTAAATTTCATAATAGCACAATGAAAATAAAACTATAAATTTCCTTTTGACCCAGAGTTTGAATACATCATGAGATGGAGCAATGACTTTCTTACAGTTGAAAAGATCTCTTAAATGACTGAGAAGATATATAGTTCAGGTGATGCATAAAATGGTGGGCTCCAAGTCAAGATACCTTAATTCGAGCAGTGACTACAGTACTTACTAGTATTATAATCAAGACCAAGTCATTTAACTGAATGTTTCCTCATCTCTAAAATGAGGATGATGATACATTCTTTCCTTCATAGAATATCTGCAGAAAAAATAATTTGTAACCATCAATGTTAATATAAATGTGAACTATAAAAAACTATGGACTTAATCATAGGATAATCAATTTAAGGCTGAAAGGGAACTCAGAAGCCATCCAGTCTAACCATCAGATTTTCCAATGAGGAAACTGAGGCTTAGGAATGCTCAGTGATGTATCTAAGATCTCACAGGTAGAGAGCATCAGAGGAAGCATTCGAAACTAGGTTCTCTGAATCAATACACATTCTCTGGACCATGTCCAAAGGCCTGGATATATTCCAGATCTACTACTTATTAGGCATGTAACACTTAATCTCTCTGTGCCTCTTACTTTATAGGGTTATTATGAACATTAAATGAAATATTATATGGAAAATCTGTTCAAATAATACCGTGTTTCCCTGATAATAAGACCTATCCCGAAAATAAGCCCTCCCCTTACTGTGTAAGATTCCTCTAAAATAAGCCCTCCCCAGAAAATAAGCCCTATTGAGATTGCTACTGTAGTGAAGGTGATCCCCTGCGCTACACACTACATTACGGTACCCTCTCTATGCACCGCCCCCGCCCCGTGAAACACACGCCGCGCTCTGAGCTGCATCCAATCAGAGCTGCAGCAGTGAGCGTGTCATCCTGTTCTTTATTGAATTAATTATTCAATAAAGGTACATTTTTTTTGTTCACATTTACCTGTTTATTAAATTGCTGTCAATGTTCATTAAAATAAGCCCTCCCCTGAAAATAAGCCCTCTGGTGATTTTCTGTCCAAAAAAAAAAATAGTAAGACAGTGTCTTATTATTGGGGAAACACGGTAATATATTATGCAAATGTATTAAATTATTATTATTATAAGAATTAAGCACCAGTTGGGGCAGCTAGGTGGCACAGTGAATAGAGCATCAGCCCTGGAGTCAGAAGGACCTGAATTCAAATTTGACCTCAGACACTTTACACAAAAACTAGACGTGTGACCTTGGGCAAGTCACTTAACCCCAATTGCCCTACCTTCCCCCCTCCAAAAAAGAAAAGAAAAAAAGAAATTTAAGTACCAGAGAGAACTAAAATATGATGTTATATTAAATTCAATAAACTTTTATTAAAAACTTACTATATTCCAGGCATTCTTCTAGGCACTGAGGACAGAAAGTCAAAGAAAACTATATATCTACATAATCAAGTAAAAAACATTTAGTAACCACATACTCTGTATCAGGCACTATTCTAAGCACTAGAAATGTAGTGACAAAAGTAAAAGTTCATTGGCTTAAACTCTAGCCAACGGAGCCAACATGTACATATATAGGCATATACAAAAGAGATATAATCTAATTTGGAGTAGGACAAGGTATAGAATACAGTAGCAGTGGAGGTTGAGGGGATCAGAACATGCTGTATGTAGAAGGAGGTATTTGAACTAATCTATAAATGAGACTAGGTTCTCTTAGAGGTGTCTGTGATGAGAGAGTGAATTCCAGGCATGGGAGGCAGGCAGTATAAAGGCATGAAAACAGACAACTGTATAGGAAACATCAAGAAGGCCAGTTTAGCTGGACTATGAGCAATGAAAGGTATATTAGGGCTAGGTTGTGAAGAACTTTAAGTGATGAGTGGGGAGTTTATATTTGATCCTTGAAATGATAGAATTCATTAGAATGACAGGCTCAGGCTGGCACTTTAAGAAAATCACTTTGATAGTTGTGTGTCAAATGGATTAGAGTGGAAAGAGAATTGAAATAAAGAAACCAATCAAAAGGATGGTGCAAATAGTATAGATGAGAGGTGATAAAGGCCTGAACCAAGGTAGTGGTTGGGCAGCTAGGTGGCATGGTGAGTAGAGGGCTGGACCTGAAGGCAGGAAGATTCATCTTCCTGAGTTCAAATCTGGCCTCAGATACTTTTCAACTATGTGACCCTGGGTAAGTCATTTAACCCTGTTTTTCTCAGTTTCCTCATCTATAAAACAAGCTAGAGAAGGAAATAGCAAACAATTCTAGTATCTTTGTCAAGAAAACCCTAAATGGGGTCCTGAAGTGTCCAACACAAATGAAACAACTGAAAAACTGAAAAGGCACAGTAACAAAGGAAATGGTTGTGTTAATGGAGAGACAGAGAATATGTCAGTTGTGGAGATAAAAACAACAATATTTCGTTACTGATTGGCTACAAGGGGTAAATGAGAACAAGAAGTCGAGTATGACACCAATATTTTGAACTTGGTTGATTGGAAGGATGGTGTTGTATTAGGAAGAAATGGGAGAGTTCGTATGAAGTCTTCCTTTATAGTCCTATGTATTTTACTTTATACATTTAAAAACATTATTCTGAGAAGGGGCCCATAGACTTACCAGAGTACCTAAGAAGACTAGAACACAAAAATAATTAAGAATCCTTGGTATAGAGATAGAAAAGAATGTCCAGGGAAAAGGGGTGGAGAATATGTACCTAACGAGACTAAGGAGTAGTCAAACAGGTGAGAATAGAACTGAGAAAAGTCACAAAATCCTGGAGAAGAGAAAGTGTACAGGAGAGTGTACAGGAGAAGGTGGTCAACAGTGGGAAATGGGGCACCAAGATCAAGATGAACAAGAACAGAGAAAAGTCCAGCAGATTTAGCAATTAAAAATTCACTGATAATTTGGGGGAAAGCCTTTTCAATTGAGTGATGAAGTCACAAGCACATGATGAAGGATTAGGGTTCAGTGAAAGGAGAGGAAAAGGAGGCAAGCTTGTGTGCAGCTTTAAAAAAGGGGGAATGTAAGAGAAGTGAGGAGAGTAACATAGAATACCAGTTTGAGGGTAAATAAATAAAAGACAATGTAAGAAGAGAGATTCACTGGAACCAGTAAAGGATTTGATTGGAAGTTACAACTAATCTGAAGCTTGAAGAAAGCTAGAGATTTAAAGAAAGCAGGGAATACAGCCTGTACAAAGGCTCCATGTCAGTAAATGTAATTTTTAATTCAGGGAACATAAAATAAGTCACTTTGGCTGGAATATAGAGTTTATTGAGGGGAAAAGTGTAAAGTAAACATGAAAACATAGATTGGAGTCACATGGTAGAGGGCTTAAATGCTACATTTAGGAATTTGTAATTTAACTCAGAGGGAAAAAGAAACCACTGCAGTTGTGTTGTTTTTTTTTTCTTTTTCTTTTTTTCAGTGAGGGAAGACGTGCTCAGATCTGTGCCTCAGAAATATTAATTAAGCAGCTGTGTGTAGGATGGCTTGGGAGAGGGGAAATCTTGGAAGCAAGGAGACAAATTAGGAGGCTATTGTGATAGTCTAGAAGAGAGGTAATGAGGGCCTAAACTAGTGGAGTAGCTCTGTGACTGAAGAGAGCAGTGTGGTACGAGGGATGTTGTGGTAATAGAAGGAACAAGACCCGGCAACTGATTGGCTGGGAAGAAGGTAGGGAAGAGAAAGACTTAAGAATGATCCTGAAGTGACACTCCTGATCAACTTGATTAATGACAGTGTCTTCAACAGAAATAGGAAGTCCTGTTTAAAAAATCACAATACATTTGAATTAAATATGTCTTTCTTAGAAATATCTAGGATCTTTGCTCCATCTCTCCCACACTTCCTAAAAGGAAAAATTAGTACAGGCATACCTCAGACTCATTGCAGATTGGGTTCCAGATCACCACAATGCAGTGAATATCACAATAAAGCAAGTCATGCAAATGTTTAGTTTCCCAATACATGTAAAAGCTATGTTTACATTATACTGTAGTCTATGAAGTGTGCAATAGTATTGTGTCTAAAAATGCACATACCTTAATTAAAAATAATTTATTGCTAAAAAATGATAACCATCATTTGAGCCTTCAGTGAGTCATAATCTTTTTTTTTTTTTGATGGAGGGTCTTGCCTTGATGTTGATGGCTGCTGATTGATCAGGGTGGTGGTTACTGAAGGTGGGGCTAGTTGTGGCAATCTCTTAACCTAAGACAACAATGGAGTTCACCACATGTATTGACTCTTCCTTTCACCTGAGCATTTAGAAACCATTGTAAGATTATTGTCTTAATTCAATATTGTTGTGACTCAAGGAATAGGAAGGCCAAAGGAGAGGGAGAGAGATGGGAGGAACAATAGCTTGGTGGAGCAGTCAGGACACATACATTGATTGATTAAGTTCACTGTTTTCTATGGGCACAGTTCACGATGCCCCCAAGCAATTACAATAGTAGCATCAAAGATCCCTGGTCACAGATTATAGCAATAGATATGTTAATAATGGAAAAGTTTGAAATATTGTGAAAATTACCAAACTGTAATGCAAAGACACAACGTGAGCACATGCTATTTGGAAAATGATGCCAATAGACTTGCTCAATACAGGGTTACCACAAACCTTTAATTTGTAAGAAAAAACAATATCTGCAAAACACAATAAAACAAAATACAATCAAATGAGATGTTTCTTTATAAAGAACCAATACCTCTTTGGACTTCAAAATCAGAGAAGTTAAGGTTTTCAAGACTAAGGTTGAGAGCTAGAGATAAAGAGAAACAGCAATGAAATGGGCATTCAGGTGGTGCAGGGGGTGTAGTCTATGGGACTTGGAATCAAGAAGACTTAAATTTGAATCATGCCTCATAAACTTAGTAGTTATGTAACCTTGGGCAAGTTACCCTCTCTGTGCCTCAGTTTCCTCCTCTACAAAATAGGGCAGAGCCTTCCTCACAGAGTTCTTGTGAGAATCAATTGAATTACTATATGTAAAGCATTTTGGAAACTTTCAAGGTTAGGGTCAGATAGAAATAACATAATAAAGTTTCAATGCCTTTCCTCCACCAGTCAAGGGGTGTGAGAATTACAAGTAATTTGACAGAATGGTGTAGTTCAAAGAACACTTTTGGGGATGGAGTTGGGAGTGAGGGGTGTGGGAGGGAGTGTGGGGGGTGGTGAGGACAGAGTTTATCAATTTAACAGCTAAATGACCTTGGGAAAGATACTTCTACTCTCAAATCTTTTGTCTCCTCACCAAATAAAATAAGCTATTGGGTAAAATAATCTCAAAGTAGATATTTTAATTCTAATGCTGTGTAATTTAAGTGCTACTATTTGAGCTTACAGGTTTATTTTTTTATTTTGTACCATAGTGACAGTGCATTTTGTTATAAAATTTAAGCAGCAAAAGTAAAATGAGTTTTTCCAAAACTTACCTACTGCTGAACAGTTTTCTTATGAAATGAATGATTAGGCAGCAATACCAATGAGATCAGAATTAATCTTCTCCAAATATTACATTCCACTCTATGAATTATGATGCTGCCTTTATAGGATGGGTACCATGGTACATAAATCATTCCTGCATTACCTAATTCTGATAAGAAAATGGAAAACATTAGAAAAAACTTTGTCTTATCTAATGAATTGTTCCATCATCTGCCAAAAAAATCCATGGTTCTGCAGAAACAATCATTTATTCATGTCTGGAGTCATATTTGCTAAGACTTCAAGTGGGTGTGTTTGAGCTCTGTCTTTTACTATTGTTTGGCATGGAACAGTTCCTCAGAAATACATGTGAGTCACACCAGCACACATGAATGCAAGATTAGGCACACTGACAAATCTGCGTGGGATCCACACACCATGTGTTTTGTCACTCCCAGAGAGAGTTGTTGATAAACACACTTGAATCAACAGACAGAGATGGGAGCGGCCTTGAGGCAAACAAGATATATAACTCCTGGACTATAATCAGTGTGAATTACAGAGCTTGTCAAGGATAAATCCAACACATGAGGAAAAAAAATATTTGTTCTACAAACACTAAAAATCAGACACACAACTTGAGAAGCTTTGTGTCAAAACTTTCCTAGGTTCTGCCCCTCATTGCTTAGGGGGGAAATTATGGATCAAGTGTTTAGATACACTATTTCTGGGTGGGAGCCCCTATTTGCTAGTGCCATAGAATGTTCAAGTCGAAAGGGGTCTTGAAGAGGCAATTCAGTAGAACTTCTCCATCTCCATTTTGCAGTTAAGGAAGCTGGGTCATAGAGAGCAATAGTAACTTCTTCAAGGTCATATAACTACTGAATGGCAGAAGTGAGACATGATCCCTGATCTCGTAACTTACGTACCTACTAACCTTCTGTCTAATATGCCTGGCTGAGATGAAATGCAATTTAAAGTTCATTATATCCAACTCTCATTGTATAGAGAGACCAATGAAATATGAAGTCATTTGCAGAGGCCACATAGTGCTTTGGTAACAGAGCCAGGATTTGATCAGGATTTCCATGCCCTTTCCACTGTCTTGTGATACTTCCATTTCAATGCAAGAAGACATATCATGAAGGCTGGCAGTGTTTCCTCAATGAAATGCTTCTAAGTAGACATCCCAAATTAACAAAAACCTTGCAACATTTCCCAAAAGCCTAAAACAAGAGGAGTGAGAACCATGGTACAAGCGGGAAGGTTTGGGTATTCGTTACTTCCTCTCCTTGAAATTTAACTTTGCCCTTCCCTTGAAGACTCTCCATCACCGTGTCTTAGAATAGATCGGTGCAGTCATCCTCCCATCACCTTTCCTCACAATTTCTCTGAATGACCCACTCATTCTGAAATTTGTTTCCTTCATGGGGAAGTCAGAATCATAATTTCTACAGAATAGTCAAAGGCTTCTGCTAAATATGTATATCACAATGAATGGGATTCTTCTTGAGCATAAACTGCCTAGGCAGGCAGCTTGAAGCTATATTCTTTTATTAAAGTGGTATCATTCTTTCCTCCAAGGCAGGCACTTACTTAGAGATAGAGTATTGGAAAGTACACATTTAAAAATTTTTTTATTTATTTTATTTTTAATCTATGAAATAAAACAAACATTTCCATAACATAGTAGGATTTTAAAAAGATGACTGCACCTAAAACTGCAAATCTATTATGTATAACATATTGTTCCTTTTAAATATATAACAGTTATCAAGTAACTTTCTTTTATTTCTTTCTTTTCCTTCCCTCCCCACCCTGCTCTAGAAATGCCTACCATTAGACACAAATATAGATATATGTAAAATCATTCTCTACATGCTTCTATTTATCAGTTTTTTCTTTGTATGCAGATAGTGTCTTCCTTCATAGATCCTTTATAGCTTCTTTGTGTATTTATAATAGTCAAAATGATTTAGTCACTCAAAGTACACAAATGCTGAGTCAGGAGACCTGGGATATAGTATCAGCTCAGGACAAACTAGCTGTGTGACGTTGGGTAAATCTATATATGCTAGGTGGGGGCACAGCAGATAGAGTCCTGAATGAGGAGACAGGGAGACCTGAGTTCAAATTCTGCCTTACACACTAACTCTGTGACTTTAAGCAAGTCATTTAACCTCTGCCTACTTTAGTTTCCTCATCTGTAAAGTGAGATAACACCTATTCCCTCAAGGTTATTGTTAGAATGACATAATATTTGTAAAACTCTTTGCTGTAGGATATCACTTTACTTTTTTAAGCAATAATATATCTAGAACTATAGGGGCCTCAAAGGCCATCTAGGACAACCCTCTCATTTTATGAGTTAAACTGAGGTCTAGGGAGGGCATGTCACTTAACAGTTATATAGATAGTAGCAAAGGAGTGATTTGTTCCAGGTCCTCTGACTCCAGAACTACTGTTTTTCCCCACTATATCACCCTTTCATTTCCAGGCTTCAATTTCTTTCTAGGAAAAATAAGGGAGTTGGGTGAGATGATTAAAGTCCTTTCTAGTTCTATTCTTATATGTGCTTCTGTAGCTTTTGGCATATAACAATAACACAACCCAAATATTAAGATACATATAATTTTCTTTAAGATCTCAGAGATTAATGATATCTCTCTAGGAGATGAGATTATATGAGTCACTAAATAGCAACTTGAATTTTAGTAAATGAAGGTCCAGTTGTGGTGGAATCAATAAATTGTGCATGTCTGATGCTCAGCCTCAGTCCATCTGAGTGCCTTGTAAGGTGACAGTGATCTGGAAATATCAATCACTCCTACACAATTTAGATGAATCTACAAATAAGACAAACTAAATGTTATGAACCTGCATTGACCTGGTTTATTCATATTATCTATCAATTAATCAACAAATATTATTAAGCACCTACTATGTGCTGGGCTCTATGCTAATAACCAAGGAAACAAAAATAGACAAATGACAGTCTCTTCCCTCAAGGAGATTATAATCTTTTTTTTTTGCTTATTTGCTTTTTGGAGGGCAATTGGGGTTAAGTGACTTGCCCAAGGTCACACGGCTAGTTATTGTGTCAAGTGTCTGAGGCTGTATTTAAACTCAGGTCCTATTGACTCAAGGGCCCATGCTCTATTCACTGCACCACCTAGCCTCCCAGGAGATTACAATCTAATGGGTGAGACAACATGAAAAAAATGCAGAATCCCTGATTGTGACTATATTGACAAAATACAAAGTTAAAATGTAGGGTACTATTTTTTTCCTTCTCTTTTTCCATCTCCTTGACTTCATACATGATATTACCCCTGCTAGAAATACTTGCCCCTTCATTTTAGCCAACAAAATTGTTTTCCTGCCTTCAAAGTTCAGATACCACTCCAATAAAGGATTATTTCAATGAGTGTTCTGGTTGTGGAGGTGACCCTGGATTCTTAAAGGCAATGCCAGCTGAACAAAAGGCCTCTCTAGCTCTACCACGTTTGAAGAGGATTAGGTTTTAATAATAGTTCTAGCTACAGTCTTGAGATCAATTTGACTAAATATAGAGAAGCTTACTACCAGTAGACTGACCACTTGATGATGGAATATTTGTACCTGCCAACCCATGGAAATTATATATATATGAATATGTGTGTGTGTGTTCTCCCACAGTCCTAGATGTATTCCTTCCAATTCTACAGTGGTGGTAGAAAAGTGGTGGAAAGGGGGAGAGCATGCTTAGAATCAGTTTTTAGGCTTTCTGTGACTTAACTTGGATATTAGCACTCTAAATATGAAATATTTATCAATCGACCAATAGAAAAGAATACTACTTGAGAAAATGAATTGTACAATTGTTGATTTTTTTTTTAATTTAAAATGAAACCAGACTAGGACAGTTAGGTGGTGCAGTGAATAGAGCACCAGCTCTGGAGTCAGGAGGACCTGAGTTCAAATCCAGCCTCAGACACTAAACAATTACTAGCCATGTGACCTTGGGCAAGTCTCTTAATCCTAATTGCCCATCCAAAAAACAAAACAAAAAAAAATGAAACCAGACAAAAGGAAAAGGTTGCAGCTAAATGAAAGGATGTATCACAAGTTCTCCCTGGAGGATTATTTTTTAAATGTATAAACTGATGCTTGTTATCATGCCAAAGGCATCAAGAAACATTTCACAGGAAATTTGATCATTTCATATTGTAGTGACCATGATAAGCATACAAAAGGACCTTATAAAAGCCTACTATGAAAAAATACAACTTACTACCAACATCTGTTTCAGAGAATGGAAAAAAATAGAGAAATTCTTCTAGAAGAGGGTTGGTTCCTCCACATTCTAAGTTGGTATAATCACAGAAAACAAAAGTAAGATAAAAGAAATACTGAGGTATCAATATTTTAACAAAGTACAAAAGATTTTACTACAGAGATGTAGTAAAAATAAAAAGTAATTTCAAGTTAGAGGACCCCTGTTAATAGAGAAGAGATCTCACCTTACCTACAATCAAAGAAGAATGAGACCTGGTAAACCAGAGTACAGTTACAGGGAGGAGCAAAACCTAGAATTTCACATGAGTGACCTACACAAGATAGTCGTTGCACCCAGTGAGAAGAGTGTTTTGACCCCACAAAAGGACATTGAAGCCCTATAGTATTTTAAGTCAGTTGCCTTGGTGAAATGTTTTCCCTACATGTGTGCCTCAGTACCATTACACTAGATTCCACTTTAGTGCATGCCCACTTTTTCCGTGGATACTAAATATATTTGTGGCCAGGTTTATGGGGAAGACTATTTTATAGCTATTGTTCCTACTATGCCATCTTAGTAATTGCTTTCACTTTGGGCTAATTGTGTCTACCAAATAACTATTTTTATTTTCTGTTTCAGTGAACAAAAATTGATTTTCTCTCCCTTCCACCTCACCCACTTCCCCCATCAAAAAGCAAAAGGAAAAACAAAACCTTTGTATGACAGAAGCAATATCCTGACCATTCAATCATAGTGGTTAGGTTAGCTTTTCCTTAAAAGATATTGATATGTTCCTCTAAACTTTGTTGGCTCAGAGGAATAAAGGATTAGATTGTTAATTTGTCTCTCTTATCATTTTAGTATAAAGCTGTCAATATTTGGAAGAACTCTGAGAAGCTTGTCTGTCATGATGTGAGCTTGATTCAGCTAAATAAACTCAAGGAGGTGTCAATGACTATCCTTGTTGAATAGACTTCTCCAGCTATAGCTAAGAAAATATCTTTTTGTTAATTCTTGAGTGACCTTTGAGTATCTCATTTTGTCCCATTATCAAGCCTAAATTACTAGGGAATTGGCCTATTCTGTCCCAGAATACCTCGTGACAAATACATTTCATCAACCATGTCCAAAAAAACCCATAAATCTTCTGTCCCCTGAATCTATCATCTCTCTGTAGGGAGGCAGGTTGTATGCTTCATCATCAGTACTCTGAAATTATAGTTGATCCTTCCATTAAACGAAGTTCTTAAGTCTTTTTAAGCTTATTGTTTTTATGATGTTATTGTACTGGATAACTTAGTCTCTTCTTTATGCTGATTTCACTTTGCATCAATCCATTCAAGTCTTTTTAAGTTTCTCTGAAATCATCCTTTTCCATCATTTCTTATATCATATTTCTTATAGTACTTTGTTAATTCATATACCATAAATTGTTCACTTGTCCTCCAATTGACGAACAAATGTCGTTCCCAGTTGTCTGTGATTGCAAAAAAGAGTGGGTGTAAATATTTTAGTACATATGGATACTTGTCCTTTTTTTTTTTTATCTCTTTAGGGTAAAAGCCCCAGAGTGGTTTCACTGTGATAAAGGGCATATATTTTATTAGCTTTGGGAGAATAATTTCAAACTGCTTTCCAAAACTGCTAAACCATTTGATAACTCTACCAACAGTGCATTAATGTATATGCTTTCCCACAACTCCACCAATATGTGTCATTTTTCTGTCAACTTTGCCAATATGATGGGTGTGAGATAAGATCTCAGATTTGCTTTAACATTTTTTTTCTAATTACTAGGGATTTGGATAATTTTTTTTCATATGGCTATTGGAAACATATTTCTTCTTGGAAAACTACTCAGTCATATTCTTTGATAAAATGATACAACATTTGTACAGTACTTTGCAAAATTGAAAGTGCTATATAGATGCTATTTTATTGACTGTCTCTTTTTAGTTTTTCTGCTTTTAATTAATTTGTACTGATATCTTCTGGTTTTCCATTGGCAAAATTTTCCCCAATATCCCTTTCTCTCTCCCTCAGAGAGTCATCTCATATAATGAATTTAATACTTTTTAAAGGAGAAGGAACAATCACCAGACCTAACCATTTCATCAAAACTTCCTGAAAATAAATGCAATGTTACACTTCCCACGATTCCAAAGAAATCTTAGAATATCTACTCTTTGAGGTCATACATGTTTGTCATTTTGCAACATTCGTTTTCAATTGTTTTCTTGTAGTTCTTTCCATTTGCATTATTGTAGTCATGGTACATGTTGTTTTCTTAATTTTGCTTACTTAAATTTGCTTTAGTTCAAGTTTTCATGGGGTCATTGTTTCTTACACCTGAGTAATATTCCATTGCATTCATGAAGCACAATTTGTTAAGCCATTTTTCAATTGAAGGGCATCTATTTTCTCTGTAACTATTTGTTACTATTAAAAAAAAGACTATTATAGATATGTTGAGGTATATAGGGATTTTCTTCCTATCAAAAATCTCCTTAAGGTATATGCCTAACAATTGAATTTTGGGGGCAAATGCAGTGGACAGTTTTATAATTTCATTTGTATAATTCAAAATTATTTTAAATACATTTTTATTTATTTACATAAATATTTCTCAATTACATGTAAAATAATTTCCCATAATCATTAAAAAAATTATCTCCAAACTCTCTCCTACCCTCCCACCCCAGAACCTCCTTGAGAAAGTAAGCAACTTTATAAAGATTATAGATGTGAAGTTATGCAAAACACATTTTCATATTAGGCATCTTGCAAAAGAAAACAGACAAAAACAGAGAAATAAAGTAAGTTTTGAAAAGTATGCTTTAGTAGGCATTCAGAGTTCATCAATTCTCTCTTTGGAGGTGGGTAGTCCTTTGGAATTGTCTTGGATCTTTTTCTTAATCACAGTAGCTAATTCTTTCACAGTTGATCATTCTTTCAACACTTTCACTTTTTAATAAATTCATATTAATTTTCCAAGGTTTTTCTGAAACTATACTTCTTATCATTTCTTTTTAGCACAATAGTATTCTGTTAATTCATATACCGTAATTTGTTCAGCCATCCTCCATTTAATAAGCACCAACTTGATTTCCAATTCTTTACTTCTATAAAAAAAAGAACTTTTATAAATGTTTTTGTACATATAGGACCTTTTCCCTTTTTCTTGTTTTAAAGTTAATTTACTTATTTTTTAGTTTTCAACATTCACTTCCATAAGTTTTAAATTTTCTCCCCCTCCTTCTCTTCCTTCTTCCCCAAGACAGCATGCAATCTGATATAGGCTCTGCATGTACATTCCCATTAAACATTCCCATTTTTACATTAGTCATGGTTGTATAGAAGAATTATAATGAATGGGAGAAACCATGAGAAACAAAACAAAACAAAACTTGCTTCTATCTGCATTCAGACTCCGCAGTTCTTTCTCTGGATGTGGATGTCATTTTCCATCATGAGTCATTTGGAACTGGGTCCTTGCATTGCTAAGAAGGGATAGGTCTATCAAAATGAGTCATTGCATACTGTGGCTGATACTGTATACAATGCTCTCCTGGTTCTGCTCACTTCACTCAGCATCAGTTCATATAATTATGTCTTTCCAGGTTTTTCTGAAGTCTGCCTGTTCATCATTTTTTTTTTTTAAGCAATCGGGGTTAAGTAACTTACTGAAGGTTACACGGCCAGTTATTTCTGGGCATGATGCTGAGTGTCCGAGCCCGGGATTCGATCTCCAGGTCGTCCCAACACTGGAGCTGGTACTCTTACTCGCTGAGCCACCTGGCCGCCCCTAAGCAATTGGGGTTAAGTAACTTGCTCAAGGTTACACAGCCAGGTGTTTCTGGGTGGGTGCTAAGTGTCTGAGCCCAGGATTCGATCTCCAGGTCTTCTCAACACTGGAGCCGGTGCTCTTACTTGCTGTGCTACCTGGCCTCCCTGTTCATCATTTCTTATAGCACAATAGTATTCCATTACATTCTTATGCCACAACTTGTTCAGCCATTCCCAATTGATGGGCATCTCCTCAATTTTTAATTCTTTGCAACTACAAAAAGAGCTGCTATTTTTGTGCATGTGGGTCCTTTTTCCCATTTTTATGATCTTTTTGGGATTCAGACCTGCTAGTGGTATTTTTGGGTCTAAAGGTATACATGTTTTTATATGCCATTGGTCATAGTTCCTCTTTGTTCTCCAGAATGATTGAACTAGCTCACAACCTCACCAAGAGTGTTTTTAATGTCCCAGTTTTTCCTCATACACTCCAACATTGGTCATTTTCATGTTCTTTCTTGTTAGATAACCACATGTGAGGTGGTATCTCACAGTTGTTTTAATTTGCATTTATCTAATGATAAATTATCTAGTGCTTTAGAACATTTTTTCATGTGACTATTGATAGCTTTGATTTCTTCTGAAAACTAACTGTTTATGTCTTTTGATGCTTTATCAACTGGGAAAGGCTCTTTTTATATATAAATTTAGTTCTGTTCCCTATATATTTGAGAAACTAAATCTTTATCACAGAAAATTGCTGAAAACATTTTTCCAGCTTCCTGTTTTCCTCCTTATTTTGACTGCATTGATTTTGTTTGTCAAGTTTTTTTTCTAATTTCATATAATAAGAATTATCTTTTACTTCTTGTGATCATCCCTTTCTCTTGTTTGGTTATAAATTCTTTTATTATACATAGATCTGACAGGTACATTTTTTATATTCTCCTAATTTATGATATCACAATTTATGTCTAAATCATTTGTCCATTTTAACCTTATTTTGGTATATGGTGTAAGCTGTTGTTCTATGCCTAGTTTTCCCCAAATTTCTTCCTGGCTTTCCCAGTAATTTTTTGTCAAATGTTGAGTTCTTACACCAAAAGGTTTAATCTTTGGGTTTTACAAATACTAAATTACTATGGCCACTTACTACTGTGGCTTGTGTACCTAATCTATTCTCTTGATCCACCATTCTACTTTGTAGCTGCTACCAGATTGTTTGGATGATTGCCACTTTGTAATATAGTTTGAAATTTGGAATTTCTAGGCTGCCTTCTTTCATATTTTTTTCACAGAGTCCCTTGATATTCTTGACTTTTTGTTTTTTTCAGATGAATTTTGTTATTAAATTTTCTAGTTCTATAATATAATTCTTTGGGACTTTGGTATGGCAGTGAATAAGTAAATTAATTTAGGTAAAATTGTCATTTTTGTTATATTGGTTCAGGCTCTCATGAGCAATTAATATTTATCTAATTGTTTAGATGTGCCTTTGTGTGAAAAGCATTTTGTAATTCTGTTCATGTGATTCCTGGGTTGGTCTTGGCAGGTAGACTCCCAAGTATTTCATATTGTCTCAGTAATTTTAAAGGAATGTCTCTTTCTATCTTTTCCACTGGGTTTTGTTGGTTCTATGTAGATTCACAAGTGTTCATTTTATATCTTGCAAATTTGCTGAAGTTCTTAATTGTTTCAACTAATTTTTTAGTTTATTTTCAAAGGTTCTATAAATATACCCTCATATCATCTGCAACAAGTGATAGTTTTCTGTCCTAATTGCTTATTTTTATCCCTTTAATTTATTTTTCTTGTCTTGTTGCTATAGTGAGCACTTCTAGTACAATATGGAATAATATTAGTGATAATGAAAACCTTGCTTTATCCCTGGTCTTATTGGGAAGACTTGAAGTATAATCCTCATTGCAGATAATGCTTGCTCTTAGTTTTAGATAGATACTGCTTAGCATTTTAAGAAAAGGTCAGTTAATGGGTATTGAATTTTGTCAAAGGCTTTATCTGCATCCATTGAAAGAATCCTATGGGTTTTTTTGTTTTTGTTTTTGTTGTTCTTGATATGGTCGATTTTGCTAATAGTTTCCCTAATATTGACCAGCCCCACATTTCTGATATAAATCACACCTGGTCCTAGTGTATGATATTTATGATATATTGCTATAATTTTCTTGCTATTAATTTATTTAATATTTTTACATTGATATACATCAAGGAAATAGGTCTATAGTTTTCTTTCTCTATTTTTTGCTCTCTCTGGTTTAGGTATCAAAATCATATTTATGTCAAAATGCAATTTAGTAGAAATTCTTTAATTTTTTTCCATAGAGTTTATATAATATTGGGATTAATTTTTCTTTCAATATATGGCAGAATTCATTTGTAAATCCACTTGGTCCTAAGGAATTTCTATTTTCTCTTCTGTTAACCTAGGCAGTTTATATTTTCATAAATATTCATACATTCCATTTAGATTGTCAGTGTCACTGGCATATAATTAGGCAAAATAACTTTTAATAATTGCTTCAATTTCATCTTCATTGATGGTGCATTCACCCTTTTCATTTTTAATAGGAGTAATTTAAGTTTCTTTTTATCAAACCAAATTAACCAATGGTTTATCAATTCTATCATAAAATGCCTCTAGTTTTACATATTACATATTAACTTTATATTTTTATATATTTACTTTCATTTTTTAATTGTTCCATTGATCTTCAAGATTTCCTTTTTATTGTTTAATTGGGATGTTTTAATTTATCCTTTTCTAATTTTTTTTAGTTGTATGCCCAATTCATTGATCTGCTCTTTCTCTTGTTTATTTTTTTATTTTTTTTGGAGGGGGGAAGTCAGGGCAATTGGGGTTAAGTGACTTGCCCAAGGTCACACAGCTAGTAATTGTTAAGTGTCTAAGGCTGGATTTGAACTCAGGTCTTCCTGACTCCAGGGCCAGTGCTGTGCCACCTAGCCATCTTCTCTTTTTTATTCTGTGCATTAAAGGAAAAAAAATTCTCCTAAGCAGCTTTGGCTGCATGCCACAAATTTTGGAATGTTGTCTAATTGCTTTCATTCTCTTTAACAAAATTATTTATGTGATTTCTTCTTTGACTTATTCATTCTTTAAAATTAGATTATTTAGTTTCCAATTACCTTTTAATCTGTGCTTCTACACATTAAATATGTTTTTTTATTGCATTATGGTCTGATAAGGGTACATTTATTCTTTTCTTCATGTGGTTGTCAGATTTTTGTGCCCTAATACATGGTCAATTTTTGCTCTTTCTTTGATCATGGCTATCAAGTAGTCCAATAATTCATAAATTGCTTGTCCTTGATCTGTTTTCCAGGTCAGTTTTTTTTTCAATGAAATGTTTCAAATTTTCTTATATTTTTCATTCTGTTAACTGTTTCATTTTTTCTTGATGTCTCACAGAATCATTGGTTATCAGTTGCCCAAATCTAATTTTTAAGGAATTATTTTCTTCAGTGAATTTTTGGAACTCTTTTTCCATCTAGCCAGTTCTATTTTTTAAGATGTTATTTTCTTCAGTATTTTTGTGTTTCTTTTACCAAGTTGTTAATTGTCTTTTCATAGTTTTCTTTCTTTGCTTTTATTTCCTTACTTACTTTTTCTTCTACTATGCTTATTTAATTTTGAAAATCATTTTTAGCTCTTACAAAAATTCTTTTCTTATGCCCGATTCATATTTTTCTTTGAGGCTTTGCTTGTAGCTGTTTTAACTTTATTGTCTTCTGAGTTTGTGTCTTAATTTTCTTTGTCACCATAGTAGTTTTTATGGTCAAGTTTGTTTTGTTGTTGTTCATTCATTTTTCCACCTTATTTCTTGATTTGGAATTTTTTGTTAATGTTGAACTCTTCCCAGTGTGAGCAAGAGGAGCGAGGGGTTGAGGAACACTGTCTCAAGCTTCAGGCTTTTTTGCACTATTGTTTTCAGAGATAGTTCTGGGGATTTGGAAGTTTTCAGTGCTTCTAAGGTGGTATAATCTGTGACCAGAAGTGATATTGTTCCTCAGAGTTTCCTTCTCCTCTTGACTAAAAGTGCTCCTCTTTGCCATTTAACTATGACCTAGGAGTGAGTATGGGCAATGGAGTTGCTAAACAGCATCTGCTCCTGTGTCCAGTGCCAACACTCAGATTCCCTGTACTCTCTTTCTGAGAAGTTGCCAGGTCTCCTTACCAGCTTTAGCTTGAGAGCTCCCAAAGCTATTGCTGCTTCTGTTGCTACCACCTAGTCCCACCACTAGTGTCTCATTCATATGGGTCACAGGTCAGCACCCCCACCCCCCACTGCTGTGTGTCAGATTGCTATTTTTGACCTACATTGTCTTAAACTGGAAGAATGTTTAACTCTGACCTTTTGTTGGCTCTACCACACCAGAATTCTATTTGAGGTATTCCTTTAAAGTTGTTTGGAGAGGAATTTTAGAACAGAACAGCTGAATGCTTTCTTTACTCTGTCATCTTGGCTCAGCCCCTAGAAGTCCCCAAATTGCTTTTTTTTAATGGTTGTACTAATTCACTGTTCTACCCACAATGCACCAGTGTCTATCTTCTCACAACCTCTTCCACATTGACTGCTCTCATCTGCTGTCATCTTTGCTAACTGGCTGGGGGACATTTGTATTTCTTTTTTTTACCAGTGATTTGGAAGTTTTCATCTATGACTATTAATAGCATATAATTATTTTGAGTAGAGTTTGTTAATTTTCTTTGACTTATCTATTGGAGAATGTATATTTCTATCTGTTAGTTGTCTGTATATTTTGGACACCAAACTTATACCTGAGAAATGTGATAAATATATATATACATATATATGTATATATATATATATATTAAGCAATTGGGGCTAAGTAATTTGCTCAAGTTTACATGGCCAGTTATTTCTGGGTGTGATGCTGAGTATCTGAGTTTGGATTTGATCCAGGTCATCCTGACACTGGAGCCAGTGCTCTTACTCACTGAGCCACCTGGCTGCCCCTAAGCAAGTAGGGTTAGGTAACTTGCTCAAGGTTTGTAACCAAACAGGTGTTTCTGGGTGGATGCTAAGTGTCTGAGCCCGGGATTCAATCCCCAGGTCATCCCAACACTGGAGCCGGTGATCTTACTCGCTGTGCTACATAGCCGCCCCGATAAAAATATTTTTTTCTTATTCTTAATCATATGTTATTTTGTTTGTGAGTTGATATTGTCAGAAAGTATATACTGTCATATTATAATCAGGAATCAGGACACCTGGGTCATAGTCCAATGCTATGCCTTAATGGTCCTGGGACCTTGAGCAAACTATTATACTGCTATTATTTAGCCTTAGATTCTCACCTGTAAAATGGGTATAAGAATATTTTCTCTACTTAACTTACAGGTTGGTCATATGTATCAAGTGAAGTAATGTATGTAAAAACATTTAGGGACAGCCAGGTAGTGCAGTGAATAGAGCACCAGCCCTGGAGTCAGGAGGACCTGAGTTCAAATCCAGCCTCAGACACTTAACACAAAAACACTAGCTGTGTGACCTTGGGGAAGTCACTTAACCCCAATTGGCCTCCAAAAAGGAAGGAAAGAAAGAAAGAAAGAAAGAAAGAAAGAAAGAAAGAAAGAAAGAAAGAAAGAAAGAAAGAAAGAAAGAAAGAAAGAAAGAAAGAAAGAAAGAAAGGAAGGAAGGAAGGAAGGAAGGAAGGAAGGAAGGAAGGAAGGAAGGAAGAAAGAAAGAAAGAAAGAAAGAAAGAAAGAAAGAAAGAAAGAAAGAAAGAAAGAAAGAAAGAAAGAAAGAGGAAGGAAGAAAGAAAGAAAGAAAGAAAGAAAGAAAGAAAGAAAGAAAGAAAGAAAGAAAGAAAGAAAGAAAGAAAGAAAGAAAGAAAGAAAGAAAGAAAGAAAGGAAGAAAGGAAGGAAGGAAGGAAGGAAGGAAGGAAGGAAGGAAGGAAGGAG
>NW_027186296.1:67883387-67915431 GCF_028583685.1 Petaurus breviceps papuanus | reverse complement strand
AGGAAGGAAGGAAGGAAGGAAGGAAGGAAGGAAGGAAGGAAGGAAGGAAGGAAGGAAGGAAGGAGGAAGGAAGGAAGGAAGGAAGGAAGGAAGGAAGGAAGGAAGGAAGGAAGGAAGGAAGGAAGGAAGGAAGGAAGGAGGAAGGAAGGAAAGAAGGAAGGAAGAAAACATTTAGAAAATTGTAAAATAATACATGAATATAAGGATTTATTTTTATATACATTAATATTCACTGATATCAGTACCCCAAGGGTCTTTAGTTGTATATATAATTTGTGTGTATACATGTGTTATCCTTGTATAGCCATAAAAAAAACAAGAACAGTACTAATTGTCTGCTTGCCTATTCTCTCCGCACACTGATGTGTTTTTTCCTCCATTATACACCCTTCATAATATGTTATTTTGTACTGACTGATACACTGCATTGTAATTTTTCTCTCAAGTTCCTTTGTGTCCGTGTTTCATCTCTGCCAAATGTACTATCAGGTCTCCACTGTCAGAGACTATGACTTCTAATTCCTTTGAATCACCCAACAGGGCCTAGTATACTGTTCTGTACCTGAAGGACCTTCACTAACAATATTAATAATCATTGATTTATTATTTTTCAACTGATGCACATACCAGCAAGTAATTGATGTGTACCAGCTAACTTATTAGAAGTCAAACGCCCGCTGGTTCACTGTATATTTTAAACTTGAAACGAAATTGATCATAAAATAAAGCATGACTTAGCAAGTTCAGACGTGAATTTTCAGATTGAATACAGATTTATGCATACTTTTTAAACTTTATTTTTCTTGAGAGGTTTTTTTTTGGTCTGTGTTTGTTGTGAAAATGACATGACTAATATTTAAATATTTTTTGCATAACTGCACATGTATAATTTATATTAAATTGCTTGCATTTTCAATGGGGGGAGGGAGAAGGAGGAAGGGAGAGAATTTGGAATTCAAAGTTTTAAAAACTGATGCTAAAAATTGTTTTTACATGCAAGTGGGGAAAACTAAAATAATAAATAAAAACTTTATAAAGGTGCATAATAAATATTGTTGGTAAAATATGTCTGAAAATGGGTATGGGCTGGTCTAGTTATAACAGGTCAATAGAGAGCACTCCCAAGACCCCAACAAAATGTGAAAAGGACTAGAAGAAGGCCTTCAGACTTCTTGCATAAATCTTCTGTAGAACAGTCCATGGCAGAACATGGGCAAAAACATCATGAGAACGTATAAATAGGTTGCAATCTTTATCAATGGAAATAGAAATTTAGATTGAGAAGATCACAACATTAATAATTAAGTATTGATAATATCTTATTACTATATTGAATTATAGAGAAGTATAGAATACTGGAAAACATGTTTCATCAGAAAACAATCGTTGATGTGTATATCACTTTTCAAAGTATTTTTTTCACAACTAACCTAGGAGTCGAGTAGCACAGCTTGTGTATGTGTGTGTGTATATGTATGTATGTATTATATACTATATATATATATGCACACACACATATATAATGTATAGGTGCATATTCTTGTATATATATATATACTTTATATGCGGTATATATACACAATATAAATTGATATAATATATACTATATGTGGAATATAATGTATGTATCTCTACAGCATAGAGTATAAATATATACTTATATACATAAGTATATATACTTGTATGTGAATATATGATGTGTATATATACATATATATACAAAGTGCATATACATACTTTCTATTAACAGATACATGTATACATATATAATTATATGTACTATGATCTATATCTATAGATTATTAATAATGATTATAATAGTGATAGTACTCAACGCCCAAGTTGATCTCTATATCTATATACTGAGATATATAGGTCTATTGATTTTTGTTATTATTTTTAATATAATTATTGTTAGTAATAATAACTGTACTACTCAATTCCTAGATTGGTGTATATATCTACATATTAATATATCTGTAAATATATACATATATCAAAAATGTCTACATAGGTATTTTAGATATAGATTACATATAGATATATGGAAATTAAGGTCCAGAGGAGCTAAATGACCTGGAAGTGATGGGAAATCTAGTTGTACCTCTCTAATTCTAGGACTCATTCTTTTACACCTTATTCACTCTTCAAGATGTGTGTAACTGACTCTCTCCCTCAATAATGGCAACAATGATCAATGATCATCTCTATGCAGATGGCTCCAAAATCTAGATAAGCACTGTTCGTTAACCTCCCAAATACCAGACTTGAATTACCACCTGCCTATTAGACATTACTACCTGAATGTCACCTAGCATCTCAAATTCAGCAAGTTATTTCTGTCAAGGGCACTTTCATCCCTCTACTTGCCCAGATTTACAACCCCAGTACTTTGGTCACCCTTATCACCCTCATTTCCATTTAGTTTCCAAGTCTTGTCAATTCTGCCTCCTCAAAAATCTCTTACATCAACCACTTCCTACTGCCACCACCCTAGTTTACTCCCTTGTGACTTTTCAGCAGAATGTACAATTATTGTTATCACTAATTTCAATCTTTGACCTCTCTAACCTGTCCTCTACATTGCTGCCAAATTGGTATTACTAAAACCCAATTCTGACCTTGTCACTCCACTGCTCAAGGAAATTAATTTGTCTCCCTTTTTTCCTCTAATATAAAATAAAAACTCCCTATTTAATTTTTAATGTCTATCTCTCCAGGTTATTATGTTACACCCCTCACATAGTCCACATTCCAAGTCAAACTGGCCTACTTGCTGTCCTCCTTAAGTGATCTTCTATCTCTAGCCTTCATGTCTTTGCAAAGATTGTCCCCTGTGCCAGGAGTGGTTTCCCTCCTCACTTTTGTTTCTGGGATTTCCAAGCTCTCTTCAAGATCCAGGCCAAATAACAATTGCTACACAAGGCCTCTAATAGTACTCTCAGTTGATAGTGTTCTCTCTTTGTGCTCTCCAATATACTTTAGTTTGTTTTCTATTTATTTTGCATGCATATATTCTTTCCCCCATTAGAATATAAACTCCTTGAAGGTAGGGACTATTTCATTTTTCCTTTCTATCCTCAGAGCCTGGCACACAATAAACTAGACAGCACCTTTTATCTTAAGTCCTAAAGAATTGTCTTAGATCATTGAATTGCTGAAAATAGATAAGTTATTCATAGTAGATCATCATACAATATGTACTGTGTACAACATTCTCCTGGTTCTGCTTATTTCACTAAGCCTCAGTTTATGTAAGTCTTTCCATGTTTTTCTGAGAGCATCTTGCTCATCATTTCTTAAAGCACAATAGTATTACAATTATATACAACAGATTTTTCAGCATTCTCCAGTTGATGGACATGCCCTCAATTTCCAATTCTTTGCCACCAGAAAAGGAGCTGCTATAAATATTTTTGTATATATAGATTCTTTTCCTTTTTGTGTTTTTTTTTCTTATCTCTTTGTGATACATACCTAGTAGTGGTATTGCTTGGTCAGAGAGTATACATGGTTTTATAGCCCTGTGGACATATTTGCAAATTGCTCTCCAGAATGGTTGAATTAATATACGATTTCACCAGTAGTATATTAGTGTTTTAATTTTCCCACATCCCTTCCAACATTAGTTATTTTCCTTTTCTGTTCCATTAGCCAATCTGACCGTTGTGAGGTAGTAGCTCAGCATTGTTTTAATTTGAGTTTCTCTTATCAAAAGTGGTTTAGAACATTTTATATGACTTTAGATAGTTTTGATTACTTTGTCTGAAAACTGCCTGTTAATATACTTTTACCATTTATCAATTGAGGAATGTTTTTTATTTCTATACATATGACTTAATTTTCTGTATTTTATTTTGCATGCATATATTCTTTCCCCCATTAGAATATAAACATTAGAATATAAATTAGAAATGAAATGTTTATCAGAGAATCTCACTATAAATGTTTTTCACAGTAATGATTAACAATTATATATTTTCCTCATTCCTATTTTCCCTAGTTATCCTACTCCCTCTTTCCTTTTAACCTTTCCATTCTCAAAAATGTTTTGCTTCGGACTTTTATCTCCCTCAAACTGCCCTCCTTCTATTAGCCCCCCTCCTTGTCTTATCCTTTTGCCTTCCTACTTTGCTGTATGGTAAGATAGATTTCTACACCCAACTGAATGTGTATAGCATCACTTCTTTGAGACAATTCCTATGAGAGTAAGGTTCATGTGCTCCCTTTCACACTTCCCCCATTTTCCCCTCCACTGTAAAATCTCTTTCAGGCTTATGTCAAATAATTTATTCCGTTCTTACTCTTCCTTGACCCTTCCTCCAGTGCATTCTTCTTTCTCATCCTTTAATTTCATTTTTTTTATAATTGTAACATCACATTCAACTCACACCTCTCTTTTCTGTCTATCCATACTGCTTCTAACTGTCCTAAAAATGATAAAATTTTTAGGAGTTATAAATATCATTTGCCTATTTAGAAATATAAACAGTTCAACCTTATTGAATTCCTTATTTTTCTTTCTGTTTACCTTTTTATGCTTCTTTTGCATCTTGTATTTGAAAGTCATATTTTTTTTATTCAGTTTTGCTCTTTTCATCAGGAATGCTTGAAAGTCTTCTATTTCAATGAATGCCCACTTTTTCCCCTGATGGAATATATTCAGTTTTGATGGGTAGGTGGTTCTTGGTTGTAATCCTAGCTCTTTCATCCTTTGGAATACCATATTCTAAGTTATTTGATCCTTTAATGTAGAAGTTGCTAAATTTTAAGCTATCCTGACTGTGGCTCCACAATATTTGAATGGTTTCTTTCTTGCCTCTTGCAATATTTTCTCCTTGATCTGGGAACTCTGCAATTTGGCTATAATATTCCTGGCAATTTTCATTTTGGGATCCCTTTCAGGAGGGGATCAGTGGATTTTTTCCATTTCTTTCTTACCCTCTGGTTCTAGAATATCAGGGCAGTTGACCTTGATAATTTCTTGAAAGATGATGCCTAGGCTCTTTTTTTAGCACAGATTTCAGGAAGTCCAATAATTTTGAAATTGTCTCTCCTGGATCTATTTTCCAGGTCAGTTATTTTTCCAATGAGATATTTAACATTTTCTTCTTTTTTCTTCTTTTTATTTGGTTTTGTTTTATTGTTTCTTAATTTCTCATAAAGTCATTAGCTTCCATTTGTTCCATTCTAATTTTTAAGGAATTATTTTATTCACTGATCTTTTGGACCTCCTTTTCCATTTGGTCAATTTTGCATTTTTAAGGCATTCTTCTCACTGGCTTTTTTGGACTTCTTTTACCATTTGGTCTAGTCTGTTTATTAAGGTATTATTTTCTTCAGTATTATATTGTGTCTCCTTTATCAGGCTGTTGACGTTTTTTTCATGACTTTCTTGTATCACTCTCATTTCACTTTCCAATTTTTCCTCTACCTCTCTTGCTTGACTTTCAAAATCCTTTTTGAGGGGCAGCCAGATGGCACAGTGAGTAAGAGTGCCAGCCCCAGCATTGGGAGACCTGTGATCAGTTCCAGCCTCAGATACTCCACACCCACACACAAAAAAATAACTGGAAGTGTAACCTTGAGCAAGTTACTTAACCTGATTGCTTTAAAAAAAATCCTTTTTGAACTTTTCTATGTTCTGAGACCAATTCATGTTTTTCTTGGAGACTTTGTATGTAAGAGCTTTGACTTTGTTGTCTTCTTCTGAGTGTGTGTTTTGATCTTCCTTTTTACCATAGTAATTTTCAATAGTCAGAGGTTTTGTTTTTTTTCCTGTTGTTTGCTCATTTCCCCAGCCTATTACTTGACTTTTTAACTGTTTGTTAAAGTACAGCTCTGCTTCCAGTATGGAAGTTGCACTGTCCCATGCTTCAGGAATTTTGTGCAGTTGTTCTCCGAGATACTTCTAGGGAGCTGTAAGTTTTCAGTTCTTCCAAGCTGGTATGATGTAAGGAGACTACTCTCTGGGCCTGTGCTCTTGTCTCTGAATAACCTCAAGCACTTTTTTCTTCCCTGGAACTGTGAGGAAGGTCCAGCCTCCACTGCTGCTGCAAGTTCTGTTGTACTAGTGCTTCCCCTCACCCTGGGACTGCCACCTGGGACTGCTACCCAGATCTAAGTATGGGCAAAGCAACAGTTTTGACTCAGTGCCTGCAAAAAGACCCCTGTTATCTCCTTCGGACCAACTGCTCAAGCCCCTTAATGTCTGTGGGTTGAGAGCTCCAGGAGCAGCCACAGCCATTGCCACTGCTACTGCCATTGCCACTGCTACTACCATTACCACTGCTGATTTAGTCACTCCCCAGTCCAGCTTCTGGTTTGCTGTGGCCCAGACTGTGCTGGTGCAGGCTCCACTGGACTGCACTCTACTCTCACACAGGTATAGCAGACCTTCCTACTGACCTTCCATGTTGTCTTTGACATCTGTGGGCTGAGAAGTCTGGAAACCACCGCTGCTGTCAGCGATTCAGTAGCCCCAAGGCTTGCTCCAGGTTTGCTGGGGCAGGGTCTGGACTGGCGTGACCTGCTTTGGACTATGTTCTTCTCTTAGCCTGGTGCAACAGATCTTTCCTGCAAAGCTACCAGGTGGTCTTGGTTTGGAAATTTGTTTCACTCCATCTTTTTGTGGGTTCTGCTGCTCTAAAATTTGTTTAGAGTCATTTTTAAAGATATTTGGAGGGGTTTGGGGAAAAGCTCAGTTGAGTTCCCATCTTTATTCTCCCATCTTGGCTCTATCTCCCCCAATTCTGTATCTTTTTAAGGTATTATTTTCTTCAGTATTTTTGTGCCTCTTTTTACCAAATTCTTAATCCTTTTTTCATATTTTTTTTTGCAACACTCTCATTTCTTTTCCCAATTTTTTCTCTACCACTCTTATCTCTTTCTTTAACTTTTCCAGGAATTCTTTTTGCACCTGGGTACAATTAGCATTTTCCTTTGAGGCTTTACTTGTAGTTTTCTGCCTCAGGAAAGTAATGTTATAGATTAGAGAGGACACTTAGAAACAGGGAAATTGTTGAAGAAGCTGTTGCAGTGAATCAGGTGAGAGAGGATAAGGGTGTAAACTAGGATAGAGGCTATGAGTTTAGTGATAAATGGAAAGCACAATTGAAATATTATGGAAGTTGAATTGACAAATTGTTCAATGACATGATATTAGGTATGGAGCTATGGAGGTATGGAGGTGGTGAGAAAGATGAACCAAGGACCATTACAAAATTTCAAATATAGATAACTAAGCTGATGGTGGTGCCTTCAACAGAAAAAATAAAATGAATTTTTGGAAAAAGGGAAGGTTGAGCAGGGAAGGTAATGAGATCTATTTGGAATAAATGAGTTTATATGCCTTTAAGACATCCAGAAAGCAAGATACACTGACTAGTGCTGGGAAATTAAGATCTTAACCTGCACATATGAGAGTTGGTCATGCTATTTGTCTAAAAAGTCAGCTTCATATGATCGATTGCAACCCTTCTGACAATGTAAACATTAGCAATCCTTAGGTATTCTTGAGTTTGATGCCACTGCAATTTTCAGCCATTAGTCCTGTCCAATGGGTCTTTTGTCAACTACAAATATGATGATTCATTAATTACTATCAGGCCCCAGGGTATCTCCTCCTTCTCAGCTACACTAATTGCTTTTATGATTGCTTGGCAAACTAAGCAGTTAGATAGGGAAAGCTTTGTGTGTGGGAAAAATGCAATAATTCAAAACTGGAAATTGATAGCAAAAGAAAACATTGTGGCAAGTATCCAATTTTGGCTATGAGACTTTTTTTAAAGAGTGACTGGCATTGAAAGTCTTCCACCAATTTTCTTATGATTGAGTTCATATTTTGGTCATCCTTATTCCAGTCTGAAATGGGCAGTTTTTCTATAATCCACTTCAGAACACTGAGATTTTTTATGCATCCACAGATTCCTATGGTAATTTAAGAATATTTATTAAATATTGAAATAATACAGAACTCTAAAATAAACCATAAAAATATGGCTTATGATACTTCAAACAGCTTGTGATCTCAATGATGCAAGTACATCCAGGGGAGACAACAAGCATAACACCTTCTAATCCTGTTTTCTTGTCCACCTCCCATAAATCTTTCCAAAAGCATATACCCAATGGTTTGAAAGTCTTCTCCTAGGTCTTCATTATTTTTTTAAGCAATTGGGGTTAAGTAACTTGCTCAAGGTTACACGGCCAGTTATTTCTGGGTGTGGTGCTAAGTATCTGAGCCCGGATTAGATCCCCAGGCCATCCCGACACTGGAGCCAGTGTTCTTACTTGCTGAGCCACCTGGCCACTCCAGGTCTTCATTATTTTATAACTACTAGTGCAGTATGCACATTGTCCATTGATGACTAATATGTTCACTTGAACACAGTGCACTGAAATTCATTTTGTTTAGGAATTTGGGGTATTCCTATGCTGTATCCCAAGTCCCAGACAAGCTCCCAGGACACAGTCCATGCCTTGCTCAAAACTGAAAACTACAGCCAAGTTCTAGTTATACTTTAGATATCTAATCAAAATCATAGCTCTTAACATACTTGCTCCACCTCCCCACTGGCAACCTTCTCCACCTTGAGACAATTGTCCTGAAATTGGTTCTCCTTGTTAGTGAATCCTTGAGCAAGAACATAATTTTATTAGGGTCCCCAGAAAAGATAATTTCACATCCAGTTCAACTCACTCCAGAGTATTCCAATTCTTTTCCCTCAGCCTTGCCCTTAGAGGTAACTTCTTCCCCGTCTATGTTGGTTTCTAGCTCCTCTTCATATTATGTCTTCCTCTATTACAATCAAGCTCCTTGAGGAGAGGGATCATATTGTCTTATTGTATTTGTATTCCCAGTACGTAGTAAAATGCCTGGCACATAGCAATCATTTAAGGTATGTTGTACCTACCATATATCTGTCTATCTGCCTCTCTCTCATCTATCTATCTATCTATCTATCTATCTATCTATCTATCTATCATCTATCATCTATCTACCTTTTACCAGATTAAACTTAAAGACATCAATTCAATTCAATTAATTAAATGAATTAAAACAGAATAATAATTCAGTTAAATTAAACAAAAATAATAAGCAGAACAAGACTCTTTGGTGGGTGCTGGAGATACATAGAAAAAATACTTCCTTTCCTCAATAAATTTATATTATACTGTGGGAAGGGATATAGAATATATGGAAATGAACAAAAATAGAATAATAATTTCAAAGTAATTCAAAGAAATTTCAGGAGGAAAAAATTCTATTAATTGAAGGAGTCTTGGGGCAGCTTTGTGTAGGAGGCAAGATAGGAGCTATACTTTGAAAGAAGCTTTCAGAAAAAAAGAGCTTTGAAAGATTCTCTGATGCTGCTATGAGGAGGAATTGCATTCCAGACTTAGAGTTCCCCTTATGCAAAGGCATGGTGGTCAGAGGTAGAATACTATAAATGGAATGCTATATAAGGAAGACCTAAAAAAACAAATTTATTATTACTGACATGGTAGGATGGAGAATAATATTGAAGTGAGATAGACATTATGAAAAGTTCAAATTTAGAGGAAGGATTTTATACTTGATTGTAGAAGAAATAGAAATCCATTGAATGTTTTTTAAGAAGGAATGTAACATAGTGGAATACGTATTTTAGGACTATCAGTTAGGCGATGATGTGGAGAGACAAATTGAGGAAGAGAAAGATTGGAGGGAAGGAGATCAATCAGAAGGGTATTGCCATAGCCCAAGCAAGAGGTAATGTGCTCCTGAATCCAGATTGAAAGTGTGTATGGAGAGAAGGGAAGGGGACAAAGATGAGAGATTCTATGGACATGGGATTGACAAGACATTGCAACTGGTTGGACATGGCAGATAAAATTAAGGGAAGCATAAAGGGCAGTTCTAGAGTCATGGACCTGCCAAAAAAGAAAAAGTAAAATTTCCTTGTGCACAGAGGCATGATTTCCAACAGTTTCTAACATCACCAATGGAAGAGGAATACATTTAGCCAGGGAATATTTGTGGAAGAGACAAAAGATAGAGTTTTGAAAACTCACATACTTAGAGCTTTGTCTCAGTTACAGCATCTCTCTTTACATAAAGATGGCACTTGTTGCTTCCCCCTAGAGTTGCTGATGTCCCTGCTGTTCTTTTTTCCTTGTGGTGTTACCATCTGCTGGTTCTCTTCTGAGTTGTAGCTATGATGTAACCTCTTCCCCAATGGGATGCTGGTTGGTTGTAGCTCTTTTGTGATTTAGTCAAAGGTCCTGGCTTATTTAAATTCTTCTGTTGTTATGGCTTCTTGTTTTTTATGTTTTTGTTTTGCTTTGCTTTATTTTTGTGGGTCAAATCCACAGTAGCACCCAGCAAATCAACAGGATCCCTCTTTGAAACTTGGCTTCAGTCTCATCAACCATATTCCCAGACTGGCATGTCTACTACTTACATTAAGGTCATAAAATGCTTATATTGTCCCTAAAAATTAGCATTGGATGTGTAGATTAACCTTGAGCTTCACTCTCCTCAGATTGTACTGGCAATTCTTGTCATGCACTTCTACAGCTGCATCCAATTTGCTGTTCTCCCTACACGTGGTTATGGTATTGGTTGCATAGGAATGAGACATAAAGCTTAGAAAGAAAAAAGAAGACTTGGGAAATTGTAGTGATCAATAGTTTAATATTATCACAGATGATTGTCTACTGACTGTTATGGATCATATTGTAGCTGTAAACTAATTCAACATTTACCAAAAAAAAAGTGACCTAGAAAGAAATAATTAGCTGCATAATATTTATGTAGGTAGTTTGATAAATTTTATTATGATGTAAATTGAACTTGGATTAAGTAAAGGATTGGATTTACTGGGTGAGAGCTGTTTCTTATTTGTATGCTATATTATTTTGGTCTTGGTTACAAACATTATACTGAACATTTTTCTTCTAGTCTCATTAAAATAGAAGATCACATAACTACTAAAATTAGTATTAATGATGTGGGTAAGCATGTTGCTGAATCAACATATCAATAGGGTACAATTATTAACAGATTACTTCCTGGAAAAGCCATGAAAGAAATGCTCAAGTCATTTCTATTTCTTTACATAAGATACTGAGGTGTTAAGTCTAAATGTGATGGTGGTTCTACTGTCATCAATGATGAAAGCTGATGGCTATGGACATAAAGAAAGATATATTTCATTGTTTGATTTATGTGCTCATTTCATTTTTACCTATGAGGGTTCTTGGCAATATATAACTCAGATCTCATATAAATATTTGGCCAGGCTTCTTTTCTTCTCCTCTTATTTTATTTTATTTGTGATGTTTTACTGCTCATAATAATTTGTCATTCTCCTCCACAATATTATACAAATGAAGTTGTACTCAAAACCAGTATTGCATTTGGCTACCATGTCCTGTTTGACAAGGAGGTCAACTTTAAAACACTTCATGGACATTTTTGGACCGTGGTTCTCTGTACTGATATGTATAAATTAAATTTCTCTATAAAATTGTGATAGACAAACTCAATGTCTTTTCCTTTATCCATTTCCCACTTTTCAAAGAAAGCATTTATTTAAAAAGTTTGATTTGAGTTGTAATTTCATATATTATCCTTTTCTCATTTTTATCTCATCTACTAATTTGGTATTGGTCTCACTTTTTGCTCTAACTAGTTGAGAATTTGAATGAGTAGATACACTGGATTTGAAAAGGATTTTCCTGTCAGTAATCAACAATTTCCTATTTATTGAAATCTAGTCAATTTCATATTTTATTCAGAGCTCTTAATTTCAATGCTTCCAATTCTCTTCTTGTAAAAAAAGTTATTGGAACTCATATAAATGTATGCAAAGTGAAGTAAACAAAACCAGGAAAACAATTTGTACAATGTCTGAAAAATATGCCAATGAAAAGAACAAAAAATGTATTAACTGACTATGTAATCATAATGTTTGGTTTTGGTACCAAATAAAAGATAAAAAATGAAGTTTATTCTTGGAAGATGTGGGGAATAGGGAGGGAGGCAGGGCTGCAACATTTTGTGTAATAATAGACTTGATTGCTGCATAAGTTAATTATATTGAACTACTTTTGTTCTCTTATTTTCTTTTTTTTTGCTAAAAGGAATGGTTTTATTGTTGGGGAGGGAGAAGTGATATATTTAGAAATGAAAATAATGTAAAAATAAAACATATCAGTACAGTTTATTTGTGCTATAAACCTAATAGGGTTCTGAGTAACCTGAATAATATTTGCCTCTTTCATTTCTTAATCCTAAACCATAATTTCCAATACCTATTTCACTATTTTCTCCTACATCCACCTAAGCACTAAAGTAATTGTTTGTCAGTTATTTATTGATTTGGTTGAGAGGATACTGCTAAATTTTGCATAGAACTTCTCTTCTTTGCATTTTGCAACAGATATTAACATATAATCTTCATTTATCCTCAGACTTGTATTTATACCTGGGCTCATCATGAGCACTGCTAGGCAAGATGGCCAAGTATCACATGAAATTGTGATTCTCCTTGCCTTTAGTTATGTGATGAAACCAATTTCACCAATTCCTTTGTTCCCCATGCTGAGGAAAACCTGCAAGCAATATTCCATCCAGACACAACCTATTTATGTCTTCCAATTTTATTTATACTAAGAAGGTCAATATTGGTGCAACTCCATTCCTCCAGTAATATTTCAATTCAGTGCCACTGGATAGAGATCTCATGTTTAGAGATCTCAGAGTTTAAAGGGCTTTCCTCAAGCAGTCTTCTGTCTATGTGCCTTTTTACTGGTTGTCTTCCATGCCTGGAACATACACCCTTTTTGAGGCTATTATCAAGTTCCACCTTTTACATGAAGTTTTTTCTGATTTCCCCAGTTGCTAATGCTTTCTCTCCCAAAATTCACTGTATTTATTTTTATGTCTTATATATACACATATATGTGATCTTCTCCAATAAAATATAACCTCCATAAGGCTGAGGACTATTTTATTTTATTTTATTTTTTTGCCAAGTGTCATGCCTGGTACATGGCAAGTTTTTGTTTTTAATGCTTACTGATCAATGTAATTTATAAATAATACTGGAAGATGACCTAAAATGCTCTAATTCTTGGCATGCCCTATCCTCTTTTTCTACTACCCTGCTACTATTACCATGGGAGCTGCACAGGACATATTTTATTTGTGTTTGTTCCATAGGTTGTAGTTGCAAAGAGTCCATCACTTACTGGATAAACTACTAGTTATGAGACTTGTCTGTACTTAGCTAGGGTGGTCTTCAGAGAGTAGGCACATTGTCATCAGAGTTGTACTAAAAGCTTTTCTCACTTGGTCAAAGCTTCCATACTTCATGTTCTGCTAGCCTTGACTTTACTTGCACAGGGTTACTTCCATTGGATGACCTCTATGGCAATATTAGTCATCAGATCTATGGAGTAAAATAAAAATCATATTTTTATATAAATCTATGACTCCAATTCCAGTACCCTTTCCATCACTTCATATATCTAGACCTTTCAATAGGATTACTATAAAAAGGTGCAATGGAATTCTGTTGCTTCTAGGATAAAATATAAACTCCTCTGGCATTTAAGCCCTTTGCAGCCTATCTCCAACCTACTTTCCAACCTTATCACACATTACTTCCCTTCCCATAGCTATATAGATCAACCAAATTAGCCTTCTTACTATTCCTCATATACTTTATCTCTTATCTCCATGCATTTGCATAGACTGTTCCCATACTCCCTTTTACTATACTTGGAATTCATTCACTCCTCTCCTCCACCCCTAAAATCCTTAGTTTCTTTAAAGTTTCAGTTCAAGCACCACCATCTGGTTGAATGCTTTCCTAATAGTCCTAAATATTAGTACTATGCCCAGACAAAACAAATTACTATGTATTTATTCATATGGGTATATGCATATATGCATAATCATACATATATTAACAAATCATACATATGTATGTTTCTGTATGAACACACAATATATGTTGTCTTCCCCTATAGAATGTAAGTTCCTTCAGGGAACAGACTGTTTTACTTTTCTTTTTATATCATCAACATGTAGAATAGTGACCAGCATAGAGTAGGCTTTTAGTAAATCTTGGTTGATTGAAATTAATTGTTTCAAGCAACAGAATCACAGAGTTAAAAAGAATATCTGGATTTATGAACTCTACCCCCACCAAGAACCCCCTCAATATCAATGTCCATCTACTCTCACTTTATGCCTTTCAAAAGCTTTGACTTTTTCCTGGACCTCTGTTATATTTAGAAGGCAGCATGGCCATAGCTAGCCATTTGTTCCTTTTGTAATCTTCTGAGTTATGATGACACTTAGCACCATTTGGGAGGCAACATTTACATCCATTTCTTTCCCCAATGAAATGGGGCAAGCTTTCCAATGGGTTGTTACCATTTAGTAATTACAAATAAAAATGTCACTGCTGTCAAGGAACATAACACACTTCATGGATCAAGACACAAGCTGTTAAAATCAAACCGTTGTGGGAAAGCGGCTGCTGTGCATATGCATTGATTAAGTTCTTGGACATTAATCATTTTTTAATAAAAATTGAATTTTTGAAAGACAGAACAGAGCTTTGGGAGATAAAAGAATGAAAAGCCCATTGTGAAAAGCACCAGAGGCAAGGCTGCCTTTGAATTCCCGTAGCTGATTTAGGTTTTGTTTGAGTTTTGTTGTTGGAAGGAGAAATTAAAGTATACGACTATGACTGGTGACCCTTAATTACATACTGTGCTAGTAATGAAGTGAATTTCCATCCTGTTTCTCACTCTATTCTCCATTCTCATCCCAGACATAGCTTATGTCACAGGAAAGAATTCCTTCTCATTTGCATATATTCACCAAATTTTAGAAGGGCTAATACAACAGGGAGATACTGTTTCTGGGAAGACCACTGTTTCATTGGAGGTTTGGGCCTTGAGTTTTTATTGGAAAAAAGAGACTCTCTTGATGAAATACCCTTCTTGATCCAGTTAATCCCCAGGGAGGAAAAGGTATTGTTGTGGATACAACTGCTTAGTATATATTCAGTCTTCAAGAAGAGGAACCTCATTTTATGCCATGCCAAGATTTCCAGCTGGTTGTTCCAAGCTCTGACTCTTCACTTAATTCTTCTCAAAGGGCCAAGGGAGGCATATAGACAAAGAAGTTTAAATGCATGGACTTTAGCAAATAATGAAAAAAAGAAAAATTTTTAAACGGAAACAAAATTGGAACCCCTCTGTTGGTGAATTAGTGAGATTGGTATATGAAAGTAATGGAACATTATTGTGCTATAAGAAATTGTAAGCATGAAGATTCATAAGAAATGGTGCAAAGAAAGTAGAATCAGAGGAAAATACACGATTATAGCTATATGATGAACAAAAACTCCAAAAAGCAACTAAACATAGCTGAAAGAAATAACCTAGGCTAAACCCAGAGAACAGATGATGATGGACCATTCTTCCTCCTGATAGAAAGGTAAGGAATAGAATGTTGAATATTCTTTCAAATGTGAATAGTGTTTATTGCTTTTGATTAACTATCTTTCTTTATTTCAAGGGAGGCCTCTAAGGAAATGAGGGTATGCTGGGAAATGATTGGTATAAAAAAGACAAACATTAATAAATTTAAAAGCAAAAAGAATTAAGGCAGAGAAGATACTTTTGAGGGAGCCTGAGAGCCACTGAGGGAAAGACATGGGTGCTTCTCTTTAAACAAAATCCGTAAGATCAGTCACAAATATTTATTCAATCTAAATGTACTTTGGTGGGGAGGGGAAGAGGGGAAGTGGAGTTATGCCTGGGGTTTCATCATCAATATAGGGACTATCAAGTGTAGAAATTCCTTCCATCAATAGTAATCAATGATTCCATTGTTATTCATAGTGAGGCAGCAGATTGACATAGTGCTGGGCCTAGAGTCAGGAAGGTTAAATTTCAAATCTAACTTTTGCCACTTAGCTCAAGAAAGCTACTTGTTAAATTTTCCTTGTGAGCCTTCATACCTTGGGAATCAGTAAATGCTATATAAATCATGGCTGGATTTATTGTTTTGTGAATTATTTAAACCAAAAAGCAATGGGTAAAATAACAATAATGCAGCTTAAACTTAAAATTATCCTGCATACATTTTCTCCTAGAAAACTGGTTATTACACATTTACCAACACAACCATGGCTGACACTGAGACAAGTACATGAAGATAGCTATCATGTCCTTTGTAATTATTTGTCTGTCCTCCAGGCTAAACATCCCCAGATCCTTCAAGTCACCGTGCTCTCTCATCATCTTGGTCATACTTCTCTGGATATGCTCTGGCTCATCAATATCAAGCCTAAAAGGTGATACCAAGAACCGAACATGATACTTCAAAAATGGTTTCCCCAGGGCAAGATTTTTCTGGCCTTGCTATACAGTTGACCATGTAGTGCTGTAAACTCAACCTAAGTTTGTATTACCATTTTTGGCTGCCTTATCACTCTATTTAACTCATATTGAGTTTAAAGCCCACTAAAACTCCATAGTTTTTTTCACATTCAATTAGTTTACCTGTGAAGTTGATTTTTTGAGTCCCAGTTTAGGCTGTTATGTTTTTCCTTATTACCACTATCCTTATTAAAATTAATCCTATTAGATACAGCCCATTACTCTTCCCAGGACCTTTTTGTATCTTGACTATTGTACAAATGATAACTTCCACTCCCAGATTTGTTACCTCTGAACATTTAATAAGTATGGCAACTCTGCCTACCTCTATATCATTGATATAAATGTTGAACAACTCAAAGTTAGGGGAAGATGCCTGGTTAAGTCCAACAGAAACTTCCCTATATAGTTACATAATTAATCAGTTAATATTTGGGGTTATATCATTCATCCAGTTCTCTGTCTACTTACCTGGTCTAACATCTAGAACACATCTCTGTATGTACAAAGGTAGCATGAAAGATTTTGTCAAATGCTTTGCTGAATCATAAATATAATAATTCCATATCATTCTATTATTCTGCTGATCCACCAATCAAGTACATTTTCCTCAAGACAACAATAACAAACACAAAATATATGAGATTAGTCTCGGTTTACTTCTTGTTAAAGCCATGCTGAGTCCTGCTAATTAATGTTTTCTCATAAAATGCCCCATTTGCTAATATATTACATAATTTTATTTAAAAAAATTAAAATATGTGCTTATAGTTTGTAGACTATGTATATGTATGTATCCATGTATATTAGTTTTTACCTTTTTGCTTTTTTGAGGTGAGGGAAGAGGAAGGGTGAAAATTGGGATAAAAATTGGAATAACCTGGATCCTTCACTGGCTCAGTGTCGACTCTCATACTCCCCACAATTTTATAAGCTCATTGATAGAAACACACTGATCACATCTGTCAGACCTAAAAGTACTTCATCATTTAATAAACTTTGGTTTAGTGACACAAATTTACTAGGGAACCTGTGTACTATGCATGGCAAGTTTAGAACTAAAAATCAGTGACAAACAGTACCTAGGTTCCCTCATTGACTCTAAGCAACTAGGACCAGACAACCTAAATCTGAGGATACCAAAAGAATTGGAAAGTATTATTTCTGAGCCTCTACCTGAGGTAGAGATATCTCTGAGCTATCTAGGAGAACAACATAGAGTTGGATGCCATTTGGAGCCCCCCAAAAGTTACATTTTAGGGTTCGTCTGGAATGTCTATTTCTTCATGCCCTACCATTATGGGAAGAATACTAAAGATAGGTAGATGATAGATAGATAGATAGATAGATAGATAGATAGATAGATAGATAGATAGATAGATAGATAGATAGGTAGAAAAAAGACACTTGTACCAATTTATGTTTTTCCTTTTCTAAACTTAACAATAGGGCTTTCCAATGTAACTTTTATAGTCCAAGTATTCTACCATAACTATCGATTTTGTGTTTTAGTATTCAGATGCAGTATTGTTATGATTATGATTTAAGCTAAAATCAGAATGGATGCTAAGTCTTTGGAGACTTAGTGAGATGCATTCAAAATTAATCCCAATGAAGGACTTTTGATATTAAAAGTACCTTCTAGCACTAAGATCAAAGGCATTGTGGTCATCTTTCATGGTGGCTTGAATGATTTGGGGGAAACAGACTATTAGACTATTTATTAGATGTTAAGAGACAGAGCCCTGTCTGGTCTGTAAATTAATTATATCCATGGCAGTACCTTTAGAGTGATAAAATTGGGGTATAATACCCAGAAATTGATTCTTTTTTTTTAAAGCAATCAGGGTTAAGTAACTTGCTCAAGGCCAGTTATTTCTTGGTGTGGTGCTAAGTATCTGAGCCTGGATTTGATCCCCAGGTCATCATGACATTGGAGCCAGTGCTCTTACTTGCTGAGCCACCTGGCCACCCCTAAACAATTGGGGTTAAGTAACTTGCTCAAGGTTACACGGCCAGGTGTTTCTGGGTGGGTGCTAAGTGTCTGAGCCCGGATTCGATCACTGTGCTACCTGGCCACCCCCAGAATTGATTCTTATATGGTCCACAAAAGAAGAGATGGATATAAAATTGAAGACCAAGGAAGGGATTATGTGAAGATTCCATGATAAGCATATATGTGAAAATTTTGATATTTGAAGATAGAGAACAAGATAAAATTTATCCAGTTCAATAATTCCTCTATACCAAAAGAGGATCTTTCTCAGTGGAGTTGCCTTCACCCCTCTGGAGTAGAACTGTTCTGGTCTTTGTTGTGACATTTCACAGAAAGATTACAGAAGAAGCAGGGCAATGAAGTAGAAAAATAGAGACTAATGTAGTCTCAAAGGACTAGAATTTGATACTGTATGCAATGTGAAGTCAAAACACATTAATACAACAGAGATGAAATGCTAGCAAAGTTGAGAAAAGCAATTTAGGAGTGAAGAAAGCCTACAGGAAGCTAATGTTCTATTCCCCAAGACATTCTATCCTGACAGGGAGAAATTATCCAAATCTGGGTTCTGTGTTGTCAGACTGCTTCAGAATATAGTATTCAAAGAAGTAGTGAAGCTAAAAATAAATTCTTCCAAGCTGTCCCAAGGATTGCAAGATGGCACTAACTTTACTATTACAAGAGTGCCTAATTGGAGTTGGAAAGAAGAATGGAAGGGTTTATTAATCACTTATGTGCCAGACCTTATAGTAAGTACTTTGCAAATATTATCTCATTTGATCCTTACAACCATCTAGTTGGGATGTAAGCATTATTTCTATCCCCATTTTATAACTGAGGAAGCTAAGAGGATGATCCATGTTCAAAGTGAATCCAGAGAACTTTTATTTTTGTGACTCTAGTACCTGAAAAAAGGAGGGATAATTTCAGGAAGGAACCCAGTGAAAAGACTCAAAATATTCTCAATACATGAATGAGATGTGAGGTATATTCATAGGACAATAAACAGAATCCACATCAGCAACTTCCAGCCACTTCAAAATGTCCTGAGAAGGTTGCCTTCTCTAAGATGGAAGATGTCAGAAACAATCTGAAAAACTTGTTCATCAGTGCCATAATAAGATGAAGTTACCCTGGATAATTTCTAAGGTAACCAGTTGTTTTTAGTGCTAGACTTATGTTGTAGATCCTATCAACGACAAGAAATGACAAGGAAAAGATATTCTGTCTTCCCAGCAGAATACTTTCAGTTTGAACATATGCCTTTCAATTTGGCTATATACCTAGTAATTATGGGAGTACCCACCAATTTTCAAGAATTTGGAGGGGGTTGGAGACATAAATTACATAGAAAATGGATTACTTCATTTTCTGTGGGAAGAAGTTAATAGAAAATGAAACTAGATGGAAGAGTGTATTACATTGGCTGGAAGATACTATAGCTGTCAATTGAAGTATTACCCATTCTAAAGAGCCTCTATCAACTATATTAGTGATAGACTATTTCAACAAGAAGTAAAGAAAAACAAGTGCTCATCAGCTAGCAAAATCCCAAGTACTTTTAAGAATTAAGAATGTTCTAAAATTTGATAGCTACTAAGAGAACAGTATGAAGACATGCGCAACAGTGATATAAGTTGATGCTATAATGGCAAGGCTAGACTAGCAGACCCAAGGACATGACACTGGCTACATAAAAACCCACTCCTGCACCCTGGTTCCTGCTGCCTCTTTTGCAGTGCCACAGAGAACTCGACTCCAGGCTATAAAAGTTTGCTTTAACCTTGACAGCCAGCTTGGCCATAGATCTTCAGAAGCAAAAGCCTTCCAGGGCCTACAACCCAGAAGTACCAGTGCTGCAAAGCTGTAAATTAGTGATGCCAGGGGAAACAAGCTCTGAACTGCTGGTGCTAGGCCAGATAACAGAGGAACACAGGGAGTGGAATAGGTCACTAGAAAAGGACCCCATGTATTGTGGGGGCTGTGAGGCACTACACTAAGTCTAAGAGAAAAAGCACAATATTTATTTGTCTTTTTTGGGGGGAAGGGGAAGGCAGGGCATTTGGGGTTGAGTGACTTGCTCAAGGTCACACAGCTAGTAAGTGTTAAGTTTCTGAGGCCAGATTTGAACTCAGGTCCTCCTGACTCCAGGGCTGGTGCTCTATTCACTGCTCCATGTAGCTGTCTGAAAGGACAGTATTCTGTTAGGGACAATGCTAACTACCCAAAAGTCAGTTGGGGTAGAGACCTATACTTGTAAATAATGACTTGTCTGGGCTGGGAAGAAACTGAGTGGCATTGAGATCAAGCTCCCAAGGAAACCACAGAGGAGAAGAGTTCAGGAAATGAGTGATAAGGAAAATAAGAGGCAATAAAAGACTGAAAGTTCTAAACATTTCAAGAAGAAGAAAACTCAAAGACCTAAAACATAAATAGGTAAATCAACAGGAAAAATAGCAACAATAGAAAGAAATATGGCCTCCAGATTTAGTAAACGAGTTCAGTTCTGGCATCTATAAACATATACTACCAAAAAAGAAACTGATCCAACACTTGATGACAGTGAGGATCCTGTATAATTTGAGGAGAACATGAAATTACAGCACACTGTTCCTGAGTTGTTCAAAAGATAAATGAGAATTATAAGGGCAGAATTTATGTTCCATATAGCAAAAATAATGAACAAAATAGAAAATCTTGAATCTGTAATGTCAAGCCTCACTAAAGAAACAAAAAAGAGAACAATAGATTGGGAATGCAAAGGCAAAGAAGTGAAGGACAACCTAGAACAAGAGAAGCAAAAAACTCCAATAATATTAACAGAAAATATACTAACTATGCAGGCAAAACCTATTGAATTCTAAGATAGAATGTGCAAAGACAAACTAAGGATCAAAGGTCTCCCAGGAGAACATGAAAGGACAAAATAACTTTAATACAACAATTTAAGAAATGACACAATAATGTAGGAAATAACAAAACTGCTCAGAATTTCTGAATATAGAAAATGAAATTCTGTTTGAAGGGATTCACAACTCATGTTCAGAAAAAAAAATCTAAGACTGCAAACTCCAGAACACACAGTGCTTACATTTACAATCCAATTCAGAACCAAGGTCTACAAGCCATCAGGAAAAAGACCTTCAAATACAAAGGAAAAGACATTTGAATAACTCAAGACACTGGTAAAAGGAGGGAATGGAACAATGTATTCCAAAGAATGTTGGAGATTAAGATGCAGCCCAGCATGACCTATTCTGTAAATCAGAGCTTAACCATACTGAGCAAAAGATGGATGTTCAATAATAAAAAGAAAGGTTTGAAACATTTTAGAAAGAAAGCCAGAACTAAAGAGATGTATTTGTTTCTCAAACACTCCAAACAACAGAAATGCAAGAGTGAACAAACACAGCAGAGAAAACAGTAACAGCAACGAGTGACCATCAAGAAGCTTCTTTTTAAATGTGTACAAGGAGACTCATGCATAAGTTTCCCCCAAAAGGAGACAGGAATGAAGTAAGAAATTAAAATTAAAGTGAAGTAATAGAAGGAACAAAATACTGTTTTTATCGCAGGAGAGGGAATTAGAAACTGAAAAGCTCTTACACGGACATCTTGCAGCTAGATGGTGCAGCTAGGTGTGGAGAGAACTCATTTAACCTTAATTTGCTTCAGTTTCCTTATCTGCAAAATGGGTATAATAATAATAGCATCTACTTCCTAGGATTATGGTGAGGATAAAATGAAATAATATTAAAAGTGCTTAGCACAGTGCCTGGCATATAGTAACCATTGTTACTTATTTATTACTTATTACAACTTATTATTACAGAAATAATGCAACCACTATATAAATGCTTCATTTTATATTTGTTACATGCCACATACTGTTTTAGTTACATTGATGCTAGCTGCATGAAATTCTAATGTTAATATCATGTGTTGGGTATCTATATATGCATTTCACTACATGGTTAAAATAATTCTCCTTCTTAGGTTATGTTAAATTAATATCTTTATAGTATTTGTCTAAAGACATCCTGTAAGAGCCCCTGAAGTAAGTACATACTGAAATAATTTGCAAGGATTGTAAAGTCTTCACTGGGATGAAATTCTAGAGGAATTAGTGTTATCAAAGTGTTATCAAGGGTGTGTGTTACTCTGATTTTGCATGTGCCCTGAACACATGGGCCCCTTAATTCATGGTCCCTGTCTACTCACTGCCAAGATACATGCGTTCCGTCTGTGTTCTCTGTCTCCCTCTGTGTGTGTGTGTGTGTGTGTGTGTGTGTGTGTGTGTGTGATCTCTGCTACTGATAATGGAGTAATTTATGGGAGACTTTATCCCTTCTGAGTGAGGGAAGGAGAAAGTTACTTTATAATGTTAATTCATTTATTATATTATTTGATTGAATATCTTCTTTTTAAAATAGTGTGTCCTCTCATTGGATGGTAATAAGTAAACACACCAGTGGAGGCTTATGGGGGAGTGTAGGTGGGTGTCAACCCACAAAGTATCTTAAAACTGAAGTAATTTTTCTGAAGGACATTGTGTGAGAAGGGGTGTCCAGGTGCAACACAAACTATTTTGTTCCATTCTTTTCAATTCAGAGAACATTCTTCTTGAAAAAGAAAGCAGAAGCCAACCTTTTTTTTTTAAGAGTTAAGTAGTTTTATATTATCTATTATCATCAGAGTTTGTTTGCTCCATTGAGAGAAAAAAGAGGGTCAAAGAAGGAAATAAGATCTTTTGTTTAGGAGCATGGGATAATGACAATTGCTAATAGAAAGAAAAAAAGACTACTTGATTATTATTTTGTTTATATTCTCTTTGCAAAGGAGGATAGCCTTTGTGTTAGAAAAGGAAGGACAAAAGTTATTATCTGGGATTTGATTAGCAGTCTAAGGAGGAAATAAAAGAATACTGTGTTATCCTTGAAGAATTCAGGTCATTCAGCCCAGATGAACCCTGTCCTCAGGTACTGAAAGACTTGGCAAAGGTAACTGCTGGACCAGTCAATAATATTTGAATTATCATGGAAAATGGGAGAGGTGACTCAAAACTGGAGAAGGAAAAATATCACTATTTCCCATAAAACAAAGAGAATACAACTTGCAAACTATAGTTCATTGAAATTAACTTTAGTCCCTATAAACATTTTCAAATATATCATTAAATATTATTAATCATGAAAATTAAAAGTGAGATAAAAGTTAATTGTCTATTGGAATATTTTGAGAATTTTTATGCCACATACCCTTAAGATAATGGTGACACTGGCGTGTCACAAAACTAGTCTGGGACTCGTCAGTCTACATTTTGAATCCATATTCAGACTGCCTGCTAGCTTCTGCTTTCAATCTCCTATTTGAGAACCCCTTCCTCAAATGGAGAATTGTTCCATACCACCAAATGATCCAGGAATATCATTTCATTGTTTCAGGCATGAAGATTCAAACTTACATCAGAGATGTCATTTGGGGAAAAGCAAACATATTAAAAAGAAGAAAGAGGTCATTTGCTTTCCAATCAATTTGTAGTTAGTGAGCAGACTAGTCATTTGGCATAATGATATATTGTTATATCAGTGGTAGCCTACGATTCTCACTTATGGATGCACCACAAAACATTACTCTTGGCAGCCTTTCCATTCTGACAAAAAATATACCTCAGAACATTTTTTTTGTGCTGTCAGATTTCCTTTCTTTGCCACTAACAACTGCAATGATTCCCCTTCACAGCAAACAGTGCTTGGAATTTCATTTGCCCTGTTTTACACCATGTCTAATTAGAAAAACATCAGCACTTGGGGGAAAAATGTGGTCTGGAAAATTCATTATTGTTGCCAATTTTTGCTCTTCATCAAGGACAAAGGAAAGCATACTTAGGTTGATTTTAAAGGCTGTTTTAGGGTTTAGAAATACAAGGGAAGTGGGGGAAGGTGGAGTTTTGATTACTCTATTAAAGGAATAAGAGAATGAATGAATGAATGAATGCATGAATGAATGCACGAATGCATGAATGAATGAACAAAAAAGGATGTAAGTGCTCACTAGGTACAAAGCACTGTGCTAAGCTCTAGGGAAACAAATAGAAATGTAAGATTGTCCTTGCTCTCAAGGAGCTCACATACTAATGGGGGAAACAATACATATAAGATGGGCTATTGGTTGTCAGGAAAGGAAATGTGATAGAATGAAATAACTAGTGGACTAGAAGATAGAAAATAAGGGTTTGAGTATTGAGTCTGCCACTTGTGTGATATTTGGCAAATTTTCACCTTCATTAGCTTCAGTTTTTTATTCATGAAATGAGGATAATAGCTTCTATCTCAGGAGATTTGAATCCCTGCCCTGCCACATACTACCAACTAAACTCTGGGTCCTAATTTCCTCATCCATAAAATGAAAGGGTTTGAACTGCAAGACCCCTATGGTTCCTTCCAGCTCTAAATTATGATCTGATTTATTTTAATAGTAAAAATTCTTTAGAGGGATTTCACATAAGTATCAGATAGGCCAGTAAGATGTAAAAGTAAAAGATCTTTATTATCGTGTATTTTCTCCTGAGCCAGGACTGGAATAGAGTTGTTGATTATTCAGAAAGACAAGAAAGCCAGAAACACCTTAGCTGTCTATAACTGTTGACAGAGACTCTTCCCTAGAACAAAGCCCCTGCCTGAGATTATAGGGTCAGCCACCAGCAAGGCAGAGAAAATCTGCAAACCACATTCTTCTATTACTACAGAGCTTGGCCTGGGCAGAGTTTCTTTAATGAAAATAGTAAGACAATTGGCAATGCCTCAATGTTCCTTAACAACAGAATTGCTAAATACCTATCACCATAAGCCTCCTACCAAGTGCCACAGCCCCAGAAGCCAGAGTTCCTTTCACCAGAACCTCATCCAAGATCAGGGCCTCACTCACCAGGACATCAGTGCAGGTGTGAATCACAAGATCTCTAGGCAGGATATCTAGTGATTGTGCATCATTTCCTCCTGCCATCATGAAGTTAGGTAAAGAAACTAGAGTTGAATGTGAGTTTTGTCAGGCTCTTGGGGTCCTGATCACTATAGCTGGGATATTGCTATCCCAAATAACTATACCAAACTACCTTCCCTAGTTTTTGAGAGGAACACACTAATGCCACTGTCCATAATCATCATTAGATGATTATGGATCAGAGCATCCATCAAATAGTATTTTTCTTATCCTGAGCAAATAAATTCCCTCCTCATCTTCTACTGATCCTTGTGATTCATAGGCTCAAATTGCCAAAGCAAAACCTCCTTTCCATTTTGCTGTTCTTCAGTCCCTTTCTCCCAATTTATTTACCCCTACTCCTCTAGAATCCCTGCCTTTTTCTGTCCTCCCCTCTCAAAATAGACCCTGGAATCCCCCTTCTATTTTTAACAAACTTGTTTTCGTCTCATATCTCATTCTCTTATATTATTTCATCACCTTGCACTCGCGAAAGCCTGTTTCCTAAGCCCAAAAAGATCAGGCCATCCATACCATCTCATCTCCCATCTCTTTCAGTAGAAGTCCTTGCTTTTGTCTTTATAAAGCAAATAGAGGAAATCCATTGTGAGCTACCTTTTCTTGCTTTCTCAGTACTTCAACAGCCCTAATCGTCTTCTCTGTTTTCTTCTGCCTTGTTCATGTCTCTGATATAGGAGGTTGTCATTTTCCTTACCAAGGTCAACCCATTTACTTATGCTGTTGAGACCATTGCCTCTTCCCATTTTCTTTGGTGCTTGTCCCTTTTTCTTTCTAATGTAGATATTGGCTATGTTATCTCTTTTTAGCTATTGACTCATCTCTCTCCTTGCTACCTATAAGCATTCCTTACTGATCCCTAACCAACTTTAATTTGACCTTACTTCAAAGTATCTTCTCCAATTCACAAACTCCTAAAAAAAACCCAACAACCTACATTTATTGCCTCTATATCCTCACCTTCTCTCAAAAATAGGATGTCACAAATTCCTTAGAATTTGTATTTTCATCTCAATTGTCAATTAAAACTGTGACTATCATCAATAGTCACAATCACTAAATCCCAATGTTCTTTTCTCAGTCTTCATCTTTCTGCAGCATTTAAGACTGTTAACTTTCCTCTACTCATAGGTTGTTTCTCCCACCTCTGTGTTTATGATCTTCTCTCCTGGCTCTTCTTTTATATTTTGGACGACTCCTCAATCTTTTTTGAATTATATCATCATCTTGTTCCCCACTCCTCCAAAAATATGAGTGCCTTTCAAAGTTCTGTGATAGACTCTCCTCTGTCTGCAGTTTCTTTCTTAGTGATCTCATCAGCTCCTGTGATTTAATTATCATTTCTGTGCAGATGGCTCCCAACTATCTAAGTGAAATAATTCTATTAAACTCTAGTCTCATAGCACCAACTGCCCATTGGACATCTTCACCTGAATGTCTCATAGGCTCTCAAATTCATCAAGCACAAAAATAGAAAACACTAGTTTTCCCCACTAACCTTCCTTTTTTATAAACTCCCCTATTTCTGCTGAGGCCCTCATTATCCCTCCAATACCCCCAGGATGAAACTTTGAAGTTATCCTGGCTTTTCCCTCCTATATACCTCCCCCCATCCCAGAACCAATCAGTTTCTAAGTCTTGGCAATTCTACATTCATAACATATTTTGCCTCCTAGTGTAGTGGATAGAGTGTTAGACATGTAGTCAGGAAAGCAAATCCTGTTTCGGATACTTACTAGTTATCTTATTAGATTGTCAACTCCTTGAGGGCAGGGATTGTCTTTTGCCTCTTTTTTATCCCTAGCACTTGGTACAGTGCCTGACACATAGTAGCTACTTAATAAGCATTTATTGATTGATTGACCCTGGACCAGTGACAACCTTTACGGGCATTAGTTTCATCATCTATAAAGCAGGACATCAAATAAACTCACAGAACAGGATTGATGGAGGACTCAAATAAGGTCATGTATGCAAAGTATTATATGTCTTAAAACACTGTGTTAAATCTCAGTCATTTTCTTCATCAACATGACCATTACTCTAGTTCAGGCCCTCATTATCTCTCACCATATCATTACAACAGCCTCTATGAGGCTCTTAGTTTCCAGTCTTTCCCTTCCCCAGTACTTTCTCCATTTGCCTGCCAAAATAAATTTTCTATTAAAACTTTTAACAAGGTATCTCATGTTATCCTTGTGTAAAAGCTGGAGATATGTGGGCAGAATAGAAGATAATTATATTGATTTAGAACCAAGTAGATAACCAGACTCAAAGAATAACCATTTTTAATTTCATGGCTCCAGTGGAGAGTCCCAGAAATCCATAGTGTATCCCTAGACTTTTTAAAACTTTTTGCTAGTTTTCTTAATTGAGGGCCTGGATGGCATTATTATCAAATTTGCAGATGACACAAAACTGAGAAGGGTCACTAGTAACACACAGGATGATGGAGTCCTGACAGATTCAGGGCTCCAAAAAAGAAAAAGATATGGACAGACCACAATATTGGACTGAATCTAAAAAGGTGAAATTCAGTAAAGATAAATGTAAAGTTTTATACTTGAGTACAAAAAAATCAACTTCACAAGTATAAGATGGGGAAAACATAGTTAGACAGCAGTTGTCCTGAAAAAATATTGTGACTTTTAGTAGACTGCAAACAATATTAGTCAACAGTGGGAAAAGGCACCCAAAAATGATTGATGTGATCTTGTGATACATTAAGAGAGTCATGTGGGGCAGCTAGGTGGCACAGTGAATAAAACTCTGGCCCTGGAGTCAGGAGGACCTGAGTTCAAATCCGACCTCAGACACAACACAAAAACTAGCCATGTGACCTTGGGCAAGTCACATAACCCCAATTGCCCTCCAAAAAAAAAAAGAGCTTAGAGAGAGTCATGACTTCCAGGAATAAGAAGGTAAAAATCTCATTAGGCTTCATCTTTAGGATTATGTTCAATTCTAGACACAGAAAAAAGATCATTGATAAGCTAGAGAAAATAGCAAATGAAGCGATGGATGAACCTTAAATCCATGTTACATGAGGAATGGCTATAAAACCTGGGGATTTTTTAATGATAGAAGGCTAATAGAGGGGGAGGCATGGCAGCTGTCTCCCAGCATTTGAAGAAAGAACCGTCATGTGGAAGGTGAATCAGATTCTTTAGTTTCACCGCAGAGAGAAGAACCAAGAACGATGGGTAAAAGTTACAGAGACAAATGGAGATTTTGTGTAAAGAAAAACCATAACAAATATAAATGGAATTGGCTACTTTGGGAGAGAGTGGTTTCTTCCACATTGGAGGCTTTCAAGTACAGGTTAGAAGATAAGTTATCAAGTGTGCTTTAGTGGAGATTCTTTTCCACATATCGGTTGGCCAGATGGCTGCTGATATCCTTTCAAACTCTGATTCTCTGGTTGTTATTTAGACACTGTGACTTTTTGAAACGAACAAAGTCTGATTCTATGTTCCAACCATACTGACATACTTGCTATGTCATGCAGATTATTATCTAGGATCATTCCTAAAATGCTAACCCTCCTCACCTCTATCTCCCAGAATCCTTGGTTTCCTTCAAGATAATTGTTGATCAATTGATTGATTGATGAGAATCATCCTTGCTTCACATACTAGACCATAGGAAACTTGATATTGTCTGTGGACATTGTTTTTAGGCTAGGATCCAGTGATACCTGTTCAGAGAACTGCTATTGCATGAGGGGAGAGAATGGCCTGAGAAAATCACTGAGAAAATTGCTGTCATCGCTATTGCCATTTTTTTTTTAATGAGAAGATGGTAAAGGAAAGAACTATAACATTGCAAAAGACCTTGGAGGTCTTTTGTGGTATCTCTGACAGGTGGTCTTTCAAGTTTGTATTTTATTTACAGGGATGGAGACTTCATTACTTTAGCTTATTTCATTATTTTAAAACTATAAATCAGCAGGAAAAAATTCCTTTTATCTGCTGTCCTCTAAAGACCAGATGCAGGGGATAGGAGAACTAATGGACCTGGAATTCCTTTGGTATATTGAGATCTCAGGTAAGAAAACTCCCTTTAGCAATGTAGGGCAGCACCTTATCTTCAACTGATAAAATATTTTCCTAGAGCATTGAGGGGCTATGTGATTTACCCAGGATTGCCCAGCCAATAGGTACCAGAAGCAAGACCTAAACCCAGGTCCTGGTTCCAAAGCTGGCCCTCTATTTACTTTGTCCTTCTATTTCTCTGTGCCTTCCATAAAATAGTCATATTTAAAGATAACTACCTTGTATTCTTCCCTAAAGTCTCTCTTTTCTGGGTAAAATGTCTTCATTGGCTTGAACTCCTCATTTGTGATGCCTTTAAGGTACCCAATCAGCTTATCAACCTCATAGAAAGTCCAGGGTAAACAAGAACTTTAAACTCATCTTTTATTAGGATATAAAAAGTTCGTTCACGTGAAATAGTTTTCCATTGTTCACAATGTCAGAAAGCATCAGAGTCAGAATTTGAACTCAAGTCTTTCTGGTTTCAAGTTTAGCTTTCTACTTGAGTTTGATTTCTTATTATTCCACTCTCCCTCACCTCCTAAGAATACTATGTGACATAGAATTACTAAGTCTGCAATGGATCCAGCATGTAAATCACTTACTAAAAAAATAAAGAAAAGTGGAATGTGGGCTCAAATTACATATACTGCACCAATTAGCTCTATCTTTGCACTTTGGTAATATATAGACATGGCTGGATTCACAGTACCCAGAAACATGGAGGAAAGAGATTGAAAAAATGTTTTAAAAATTCTGCAGTGAGGTTTTCCTCCGAATAAAGGAATTGAATTGTGGAAACGTGTAGATGAATGCACACTTGTTTGGGAATATCTCTGAACTGGTGATGAATGGGACTACAGCAAGCGCTGACCTTTCTCACAGTCTTGTTTCCTAGTCTGTTTTTTAATCAGACTGTGTGCTGCCCAGTGGCAAAAATATATAGTGTGCAAGAAGAATGTAATGACTCTGAAAAAAAAGAGTTTTGAGCTCTTGGAGCTTCTTCAATATTCCAGAACAGCATCTAGTGACTGCCATTTGTCTGGGGGAAGTTTCTGATCCTGATGTCTGTTTATTTGCCTTGTTTTACTTCCTATTCAGGGTGAAGTAAGAAGTGTCTTTTTAACTGGAAATTTCCTTTAATTTTAAAAAATTCTAGATACTATGGGTCTGTGTTGTGATGGTAACCTGAAGAGAGTTATGTTCCAGAAGCTAAATTGTGAAGGATGAAATCTAGGGGTTCTCAAAATTGTCTCTGATGAATCATACTGGGGCTGAGGTTTTAGAAAACTTTCTAAAGAACTGCTTTGTGAATGAGTAAGTCATGGTCCATGAAAGAGCCCAAAAGGTTCTGACATTTCTGCTAGAGAGTTGTTCTAAAGAAAACAAAAAAACAGTACAGCAATAATTATATTTGTAGCAAATGCTTATATGTACATGAAGGTTTCTGAAGCACTTTTCACATAGTATCTCACTTGATAAATGATACCTCTTCTATTATTCATCTATTCCATTATAGATCTAAATCTAAAAGAGGATTTAGAGATAGCCAACTGTATCTTCGTTTTATAAGATAAAGACAACGAGACTTAGAGAGTTCGATTGACTTACCCAAGTTCACACAGCAGCTAATTTCTGAGGGAAGATTAAAACCCAGGTCTTCCTGATTTCACATCTAGTACTCTGTCCTCCACATCATGCTGCCTGTTATTTTGTAAAGAAGGCTTTTTGAAAATTACATCACCTGAAGCTTTTGTTTGTTGTTGTTTTTGCTTTTGTTTCTATCCGGATCCAATTATCCCTGGTCAGGTAAAAGATGTCAATGAACAATTGGAAAGAGCATCAGTTTGCTATAAGTCAAGAAATCTAGGGTCTAGCCCCAACTCTAACAGTAACTTTCTGTGTGGTCTTGGGCCTCAGAAGCCTTATCTGTAAAATAAGAAGTTTCCATTAGCTGGCTCCTAAAGTCCTATCTATCTCTAATAAACTATGACTCCAACATAATTTCCAACCCTATTGAAATTTGTTCTTACTGTGAACTGTTGAAACTAACATGAATAGGACTAAGCAAGTGTGTCAGGCCAGACAGGGGAAGATTGAGATCACAAATCTGGCCAGACCTATAAGAAAGTCAGGTGAGAGCATATAGGAATAAGACCAGAGAGGTGGTTATTTGAAGGGAGGAGCACACAGAGATGAATCTAAAAGTAAGTCTAGGATTACAAAATAAGCCCATGGGAGGAGGGAATGGATTAGAAAAGCTGGGAAAGTGGATGTGACAAAGGTATTGCTAAGCAAGTGTCAGATTGAATTTCATTCTCTGCTTTGCATATGCTGCCCTTCCTGGTTTCTACTCCAAGGAACAAGATGTCCCTCATCACTTCTAAACTCAACACCATGCTGCTAACTCAGCCTTGATTGACTCCGCTTCCCTCAGCCTCCTTTCCCATCTGTTTAGAGTGCTGGAGGGTACAGTACCAACTCCTTCCAATGCCTTCTTTTATAGAGGGCAGAACCTGTACTCTCAGATCACTCCATTTTGCATCTGCTGCCCTACCTGGTT
>NW_027186296.1:67867226-67883377 GCF_028583685.1 Petaurus breviceps papuanus | reverse complement strand
TTTTGCATCTGCTGCCCTACCTGGTTTCCACTACACAGAACAAGATGCCCTCTACTTTGGTCCACTTTGATGTCCCTCCCCCACCAAACTTTCTTACTTCCCTTTGCATGTTTTCTCTCCCTTCAGACTATAAACTTGTTGAGGGCAGGGACTGTCTTTCTTTTTATTACTTGTATCCCTAGAATTTAGGACGGTGCCTAGAACATCATAGGCACTTATCAAATGTTTATTGGATTGGTTTGGATTCGAATTTGTAGAATTTGTGCTCAAGATCATCCACCCAAAATAGAACGAATCATTGAATAGATCATTGAATAGCCAACAGTCAGAGAGGAGCAAGTAGACGGTTATCATCAAGAAGGTACACTGGCATTCAGGGACAATAAATTCTGGCCCTCTGGGACTTGGGGAAGTAGACAAGGTTCTACTCACAGGAGAACTCAATAAGAGGAGAAAGTTAAATATGGGATAAAAATTCATTACTAAGGAACCATGATACTGAAGTCAGAGAGGGACCAACAGTAAGTTGATTCAAAGCCAAGCTATTGAGATACTGACCTAATGCTCCTCTATTCTAAATCTCTGGGGATAGAATTGGACTCAGAGTTTTGACCAGGTTAAACATATCCTCAGATTTGAAGACTGAGGAATTATAGGGGCAGAGAGTCAGCAGGTCATTTTAGTTATCCTTAAATCATGGAGAAAGTAGTTCTTCATGAGCTAGCTCCAAAGCACAATCTGTCCTGGAGTTCTATGAGAATCTGCTTCCTTTACAAGGATGGGCTTATTATGTCTGCCTAGATTTTAAGGTTAACTTATCCAGTTCAGAGTGGGCACCAAGTTACCCTTTGAGAAGTTTGGATAATAAGAGGAATTGGTTCTATAAAAATATTGTAATTGCATTTCACAATAGTGATAGAAATTATGTACTTCATCCAGTTTCAACTTGCAATTTTGACCTTTAGCTTCAAATGAATTTTAATAGGTGATTGACTTAAATATTTAGTGTAGTTTCAAATCAATAATGAAAAAACAAAACTTAAGTCCTATGGATAAAACAAGTACTGTCTTTGACAGTGAGAGATGAAAAGGAGGCAGAAATGGAAACAGAGACAGAAAATCAGAGGTAGATAAAGAAAAGACAGACGGAAAGGGAAAAGAAAAGTTCATGAAGAAAGGAGGGGGGGAAGGAAAAGGAGATAGAGAGAAAAAGGGGGATATATAGGGAGAAATGGAATACCATTTCAGGAATGAGGGACAGCCAGGGGGAAAAAATAAACAGAAGTAGAAAATAGAATTCTGTGTGTGATGAACAAGAAGACCAGTTTGGCTAGACCATAGACCACAGGCTAGTTTACTATGATGAGGCTGGAAAGGCAGTTTGGTTCCAGTTTGTGACCATCTTTAATAGCCAAATAGTGGAATTTCTATTTTATCCTAAAGGCACCAGAGGTTATTGAGTAGGGGAACAACATGGTCAGATCTGGACAAAGGGAAATCACTTTGGCAGCTGTATGGTGGATAGATTAAAGTGGAAAAATATTTTAGGCATGAGACTAATTAGGAATAGAACAGACTAGGGGAGAGGAAGGGAAGGGAGGGAGGGGAGGACAAGAATATAAGAGGGGAACAGAGCAAGACTCAAGGAAGAAATGATCATTTCTGACCAAGAGACTTATGAAAGACTGCAAGTTGGCACTTGTACTGGGCCTGGAAGGATTTATAATGTTGGAGCTGGGGAGATATGGGGTGAGGATGGGGGGGGATGCAATCTAATCATAGGAAATTATGTGAACAAAGGCATGAAAGCAGAACAACAGAGAACTAGTATGTGGGACTGGGCATGGAATACCCAATCAAGACCCAGGTTCCCCTTTTGATGGCTAGAGTTCATCTTCCAGCCTTTGGTCCCCTGCTATCAGGGTGCAATATCTAGGTCAAAGGGAAGATGCTTCACCCCTAACATTAGCGGTCACAATCCTGTTGTGATTCTTATGGGTATTATACTGGAGTTTTCCCAAAAGCCTTTCTACCCTGCCTTGACATATTGCAGTACTTTGTTAGCTCTCCCCGCTATACTGATAACTCAGATTTTATAGGGTTCTGAAGTTCCCAAAGCACTTTCATCCCAACTCTGAGTCAGGTAATGCGAGTATTGTGATAATTCCCATTTTACAGATAAGAAATTGATAATCAGAGAGGATCCGTGCTTTATCCATGATTCATTTTCATTTACTAGGATGCAGAGGTAAGACTTGGAAACAAACAGATCATCTGACTCCAAGTTTAATGCTCATTGCTTTACACCACACCACCTCCCTCTGGACACTATATACCCTCCCATACACTAGCTGACCTCCTACCATGCAGACACCTTCAGTCTGGCTGGGCTCCCATTTCTGGTCTCTTCCCACCTGGCCCATTCTGTTGTTCCCCAAGATCTGACATGACATGAATCCACAAACCCCTGACCTTGGCCTCATTATGTTCTAACCAACTAAGCCAGAATGAGCCCAAGTCTAGAGATTTTGACTATCAGATAAAACACACTATCAGACTACAGCCTTGAAAAATAAGGTTTCTATATAATGAAATGCTGTGTTAGAAAAATGTGAGAAAAAAAGTGCTATTCCAACAAATCACATAGCTAAAAGGGTCAACATGAGAGGCCATGTTGTCCATTCCTCTGCTTTTAAGTAGGGTTTATATTTCAGCTATTTCAAACAGGCAATTTTGCCAGAGACAAGTGAGACTCAAGGGGAATTGTATTGAGATCTTGATTTTCAGAGTGTTATTCCTGTTATAACCAAATTGAAGCTAAAGTGTTTGAATTAAACAACTGCAGTGATAAATAGGCATGCAGGTGCAGAGCTGTCATGGTCAAAGCGTGAAGATGAATGTTATTATGGATCCTTATCACATGTAAAACATCTCTGTATAAGGAGCACATCAAGTGGAAAACATCTTTCAGTACCACTGTCTCTGTGTAGGACCTTTCACTAATTAATGTCACACTGCCTCTTCTAGATTATTCCTAGGATGAGGGACAGATAAAGGGCAAGACATATACAGTAAACAGTGTGTAGTTCAGTCTTACTGGAAAATAGGGGCTGTGTAGGGGGGAAGAATCCTATTCATCCTTTGAAGCAATATGGCTACTGTTTAAGTTATCCCAAGAAGGAAAGGAAGTTCTACCTGAGGGAAGTCCTATTTCATCTGCAAGTATTTGTAGTATGTGCTCAATTTATGAAATTTTGTTTTAGATCCATGGATTTAGAGTCTTAGACTGAAACCAACCTGAAATGCACTTCTCCCTTCTCTCTCCCATTTGGGATACTTTTCATGGCTCAGTTCAGGTGCCACCACCTTTTTGGGGAAGCCACTATTAAAATTATAATTTACAATAGTTGATAAATAAATGTTTGGTAAGTTCTGAAAATCTGCAAAACTTCTCTTCCTCCTCAAATTTTCCTAGGGGACTTCGTCTGTATACTTCACCTCCATCAGTCCTACTTCATATTATGTTGATAGGTGCTATAACAACATACCTATAGAATGTAAGTTCCTTGAAGGCAAAGGTGGAATCACTTTTTATCTTTGTATCTCCTCCACTTAGCACAGTGTATCAACATATACTCTAATATTCAAATGGATCCATTCCTACTTGAAGATTCTGTAATTCATATTTGTTTATAATGTTTAATCTTCCTGAAATCAGCAAGATGTTGCATAGATCATCATACAAACTTGTCTGTTATACTTTCCTACATTTCCACCTTAGTAAAAGGAAGTGAGGTATTAAGACATAGCTATTAGATTTATAAAAGCACCTACTCACCTTTGGAAGCATTGCTGGATAGCTCAGAATATAAGAATTATCTAAAACTGAATTGATTACCAAGAAATCACTCAGAAGACTTTTTGGAGGAAGATGGAGGAAGAGTTTGAAATATAAGATCCAATGAAACTCTCTAGCTTCATAGAATATTACAGCAGAAAGTGACTTTAGAGAATATAAGATCATAGATTTAGAATGAGAAGATCCCTTAAAGATTGTCTAATCCAACTCTCATTTTGTGGATGAGGAACTAAGGGTCCAAAAGATTAGGTGACTTGTCTATGGTTGCTCAGTTTTAAGTGGCAGAGTCAGGCTTCAAGTTGAGGCCCCCTGATTCCATATCCATTGGATACAATCCCTACTAACATCCAGAAAGGCAAAATAGATTTCCCAAGGAAACACAGCAAGCGTATAACAGAGTCAAAACTAGATAGAATGTTTTCCCCTGCACTGCACAGTATGTGCAAAACAGAGGAATTAACCAGACACTGGAGGACAAGTCAACATTAGATCATTTTCCCATCACTAGGAATCTGTTTTGTTGGGAATTATCTTGTTTGGTCATGCAAGCAAATCTAAATTTCACAGGGATAACCAACTTTTCACTTCATTCAATCATATGAAGATTTAATGTTTCATGCAGGAAGGGAACTCATGGAAAATGATACTCTGTGGGATGGGAGAGGGATAAATCAGAGAGATCTCCATGAAACATCCTGTTCCTCAGTCCTCTTAGATGCCTTTATAATGGTAGGCAAAGGGTAAGACAAAGGAGAGAGAAAAGAGATATTTTAGAAATGGAAGTAAAGTATGGTTTCCATTTATAGATAGGGAATCCATACTTGAATATTAATTGTCTATTCCAGGTGAAATCCCAAATGATTGCCTGCAACTTCTGCCTGCTCTTTCTACATACCTGGGTCTCCCTTAATAGTAGTGATCCTGTTTACAGGAACAGTCCTGTTGTTTACAAAAGATTTCTCATTTATTCAATCAGCCAGCATTGGTTAAGTGGCTATCATGCACAAAACACTATGCTAGTCTGGGGATACAAAGCCAAATCTAACACCCCTCCCCCCAAAAAGAAAAAAAAAGTAGACCCTACCTTCAAGGAGTTCACATATTTGGAAGGGTGGGGGAGGGATCATGAAAGGAGGTGGTTTTTATGTTTAAGAAAGAAAAAAGGAATTTTTCTTAATAAAAAGTTATGTGTAGGTTTGTGAATAGCCCTTACATTTTGCACACCATGATCAGATAAGAAATCCAAAGATAATTTGTACAGTCACAGTAGTTTGGAAATTTTATGGTTTAAGGAAAAATTTAACTGGGCTTAAATTATTGAATTTTGGAGCTGAAAGGACCTGAGAGGAGTAGGCGGGAGAGGAGGAGGAGGAGGAGGAGGAGGAGAATGACAACAGAGATGATGAAGATGATGATATAAACTACTTACAGTCATATAATGCTTCTTGGTGACAAATTAGATTCCCCTCCTACACTATCTTTTTATACTCACAACAGTTCTGTGAGATTGATAGTAAGATTATCCTGTGCAATAGTTTCATTTTACAGATGTTAGAACTGAGTCAGATAAAAGTAAAAGTACTTGCCTAAAGTTGCACAATGAGCTGGCCTCAGGGCAAGGACTCAAATCCAGGTCCCAAGTCTCCTGACTCTCTGTTCAATTCTTTTTTCACTATGTCTCTAACAGATCTCTATCAGCAGCATGCAGATCTAGAAGAAGAAAAATAAAACTTGCAAAAAAAATATTTTCTTCGTGAATACCTAGCATCCAATTCAGTTCTTTTCAACAAATGACTTATTAAGCACCCACTATGTTATGAGTACTTCAGGGGCTTTGACACATGCAAATAATTGTGTGAAAATAAAACATAAGAGACTAAAAGATGTTGCCAAAGAAATGTATCATGGAAAGACCTTCATTGGAGGTCTTCAGGCAGAGACTAGATAACCATTTTTCAGGTGTGTTATAATAGAGCACCTTTTTGTGGGGATGTGTTAGACTAGGTGGATGTTCATATCCGTTCCAACTCTAAATCATGTGATTCTACAAAAATAAAAAAAGATTTTCTGATCATAAAGGATGAAAGAAGAATAACCAATAGCTCACACACACCAGTAATAACCTCAATTGTCAAGGGAATTCAAAGAAAGCCTCCAGCACATTGAGTGGAACTCCTTGTAGATTCTGGAACTTATGGGAGGACCTGGACAGAATAATACAGTTTGAGCTGTCATGGAAGGGCTGTGATCTACAATGCTGAAGAGAATTCACATACCAGTGAGATCACAGATTCATCCACATTGTAATATCAGAGTAGAAGAGGAACAAAGTTCTGCTTTTAAATTGAAGATGGAGAGTTTATTTCTAGCTGAGGGGTTCAGGGAAAGCTTCATTAAGAATTGGAATTAGGTCTCGAAAGATGAGTAAGAATTCAAAAGATAGGGGTGTTTGGAAGAGCTTTTCAGGTGATGGGAATGGCATAATCAAAGACTCAAGCAGGAAAGCAGAGACTATGAACAGGATAGGATTAATATTTCACTCTACTAAGAGCATTTTGCATGCCTTAAAGAGCGGTGGGTAAAAAGCTACAAAGTTAACATTAGAACAGCTTATTGTTGAAAGGGACCAACTAGTTCAATTCTTGCATTTTATAGGTGAGGAAATTAAGACCCAGAGAAATGACAATGATTTATCTAAGGTCATTCAGTGTCAGGGCAGGGACTAGAATCTGAGTCTCCTGTATCCCAGTATAGGCCCTTTTCAGCACATCTATCTGCTGTGATTTGGGATTAGTTTGGGGTTGGCCTTAGGAGGGAAATGGGGATCAGATCAAAGAGGAGTATGAGAAGTATAGTCTTTCATTAGAAAGTTCCAAATTGTATCCTTCCCTTTTTCCCTCCCCTCCCTCCTCCCTAAGACAGTAAGCAATCAGATATAGATTATACATGTGCTATTATGTAAAACATTTCCATATTAATCATGTTGTACAACAATACTCAAATAAAGAAAAAAAATTAAAGAAAGTGAAAAATACCATGCTTCAGTCTGTACTCAAACAGTATCAGTTCTTCTTCTGAAGGTGAATGGTATACTTCATCTTTAGTCCTTTGGGATTGTCTTAGATCTTTGTATTGCTGAGAATAGTTAAGTCTTTCACAGTTCTTCATCCAACAATATTATTGTTAAAGTATATGATGTTCTCCCTGGTTCTGTTCACTTCCCTGTACATCAGTTCATGTAAGTCTTTCCAGGTTTTTCTGAAATCATCCTGCTTGTCATTTCTGATAGCACAATAATATTCCATTACATTCACATACCACAGCTTGTTTAGCCATTCCCCAATTGATGGGCATCCTTTTGATTTCCAATTTTTAGTAACTATAAAAAGAGCTGCTAAAAATATTTGTGTAGAAATAGGTCCTTTTCCCTTTCTTTTTTTTTTTGGATATCTTTGGGATATAGACCTAGCAGTGGTATTGCTGAATCAAAGGGTATGCATAATTTTATGGTATGCATAGTTCCAAATTGCTTGTCAGAATAGTTGGATCATTTCAAAAATCCACCAATAGTGCATTAATGCCCAATTTTCCCACATCCTCTCCAATATCCAATATTTTCTCTTTTTTGTCATATTAATCAATCTAATAGGTGTGAGGTGGCATCACAGAGTTGTTTTAATTTGCGTTTCTCTAATCAACAGTGATTTGGAACATTCTTTCATATGACTATTGATAGCTTTGATTTCTTATCTGAAAAGAGAGTAGTCTTTACTCTGCAAATTTAAGGGACTCCATTGAGTCACAAATAATTGGTTTGAGGACTGAAATGAACTTCAGGGATAATTGTGTCCAATCTCTTCATTTTACAGATGGGTGAAACTGAGGCCCAAAGAGGTAAATGACTTGCTCAGAGTCACACAACTAGTGAGAAATTGAGCTAGGATTCAAACCCATGTCTTCTTGACTCCAAATATAGGATCCTTTCTGCTATACCATAGCTGAAACAGTACCTTGGGTTGGAGATTCTTTGACTTTTTCTGACAGCTTGCATTTTAGGGTTAATCAGAGCAACATTAGTACAGTAGAAATTGTATAATTATTGGGACCCTAGAATCTAGATTTCTCTTAATACAAAGAAATATGTTGGCCCAAGAGAAGGAGACCCTGGAGATCCCTTGCTAACTTTCCCTTTATTTTCTTTTTCATTATGTTTGATATTGACAATCTGTTTTGTTATACACTAGCAGCTTTTGGCAATAGGATAGGGAAATGAAGTTTTACTCTGATGTAGAATGCTGAGAACAAAGGAAAAGGAGTGGGGAATTGCAATGAGGCTGTCAGAGCTCTTTGAGGTGCCATAGGAGGCAAGCTGATTGAAATACAAGTGATTATAATTCTAGAGCAGACTTTTCCAAATACAATTCTGCAGAACCTACAGATTGCACTGAAGTTCATACTGGGAAGAAGAGTTTCCATAAAGTGATTACCTTGGGGTGAGCTAGATGAAAAATCTCAACCAATTTCAAGGTCAGTTTGCAATACTATATACCTGATTCCTTGCTGCATTCTATGCAGAACACAGTTTCCTTTCAAATGGTACAGAGCTCCTAAGGCCAACCCCAAACTGAAGTCATTTTTGTGTACTGTCCCAACTGACCTCTAAATAATCAAATTACAGCAGGCCCAAATCAGGGATTCTGAAATCTCTGGGTGATATCCTTAAGTAAAACTCTATAACAGGCAACATTGCTATTCAGAAAACCCTTATTCCCTTTCATTGGTCCTCTCTCTTTCAATGTATTTAAGCTGCTATGAGTCTCCAATTCTCCCAACTCTCCTTTACCTCAACTCCAAACCCTGTAATTCAAGACCTCAACAAACCAATCCTAATCTTTCTTCCTTATCCTATCTCTCTCCCCATCCTGGATCATCTCCAATTGTCCTGATCTATATCTAGTCATTGAACCCAGATGACTCCAGAAGAGAAAGTAAGGCTGGTGACTTTACACAGCCCTCCCTCATTTAAAATGCAAGTCATCTCACTTGCAAGTCATCTTCCTGATGTCACTGTCCTCTGTGAGAATGAAGGATAAACCACAACCACCACAACACAACCCCCTATATGTACTTAGTACTCCTATTAAACTGAACTATGCACTGTTCATTATATATGCCTTACAACTGATTTGTTTTTCAGCATCTAAAACAGCATTATGCACCGAAGAGGTGTGTTGTAGATCTGGAACCTGCAATGCCCTTCCCCATCCATTATTTCTGCCTATTGCACTCCTTCCCATCATTCAAGACCCAGTTCAAAATACAACCTCCTTGGGAAACCTTCCCAGATTTTCCCGACTAGATGTGATGTCTCCCAATTCTGAATATCTACAGCATATTCTTTGCTTTACTCTTATAGAATTCAGCATATGCGACCTTATAATCTATTGATTTACACATATCTTATCTTCCTTACTAGATGGCAACCTCATTGAGAACAGGGATTGTCTCATCTATTTTTGTTACCAAGCTCCCAAAGCCCCTAGCACACTGCCTTCACATGCAGTAAGTTCAATAAAAGTTGATTAAATGAATGGCCTGCATGCTTTAGACTTTTCCTTATCTCTTCTTTTTTATCAAAACCAATTTGTCCTAAATCCCCTCCCTTTAGAGTTATGTTCCACACTAGGTGGCATCAGGTTAATTAAACCGACTACCTTTCTAACCTCCAGACCAAAAAGAGATAGTGGGGAGTCCTTTCATGTATGCATTATACTAGATGGACACTGAGGTTTCTTCAAACTCTCAAGTTCTGTGATTCTGAGGACAAATGATTAATGAAGTGGAATAATGGGAAGAGGGGATAGATAGGAAAAAATGACCATACCATCCTTGAATTATTGATAATAAAGGGAAAAAAAGTAAAATATTACTGAAAGGAATCCTCTACATCAAGAAAACAGATTTCAAAAGTTTCAGAAAAAGAACAGATAAGATCTCATGGCCTAAAGTTATACAGAGGAAGTTGCTCTAAAAAGCTGGATTTTGTGGGAAGGAGTATAGGAAACTCTCAAGAATGAACTTTTAAATATACATGCACAAACGATTCTTCTAAGGTAAGACTCATTCTAAAAGGACAATACACATATGTATAGGTGTGTGTGCACATATAAATACAAATATATGTGTGTATATATGTATGAGGATGCCATTGACCAATTTAGACTTTTTTAAGACATGTTCAGAAGATGATAGGTAATGAAGGATGAATGACTCAGGTGAGGGAGCTACTGAAGTTCATTCCAACTCTAAACTTCTGTGATTCTGTAGTCTCAAAGCCTTTTAATGATGCTGTCCTGAGTCCTTACCAAACCAAGAACAAACTAAGTCTGGCAATGAGTACAAAGGACAACAAAAAATAAAATGTATACATATATATATATAATTATTATAAAGTATTAGATTATATTATTTAGCTTATATTATGCTATGCTACATTTCATATATGTATATAAACATATGTGTATATAATATATATGCGAAATTGCTGTTGTATTAAGGGATCATTATATGGAAGAGAGATTTAACTCTCTCTGTTTGTCTCCAGAGAGTAGAACAAAGAGCAGAGTGGAAGTTACACTGAGACAACTTTTTATTCAAATCCAAGGAAACCAAATCCCTAATGACTAGGGCTGTTCCAAAGTGGAATGGTTGCTTCAGAAGCTAGCAGTTTCCTTTTCTGTGGATATCTTCAAGCAGAGACTGGAAAAGCTCTTGCCTCTGAGGCTGTACAGGGGATTCATGTTCAGATATGGGTTGGAGGAGGTTATTTCTAAAGTCCCTGCCCATTTCTAGAGTCTCTAATTTATGGTCTGTGATCACTAAGTAGGGAGCCTCTGATTTCTAAAATTCCCCCTCCCACCTACCATTAATCCTCCCCAATAACCTTCTTTTTGTTTCTTATCTGGTCTCCACTTTAGACAATCAGTATTGCCTCAGACCCATACAGTTCCTTGACTGGTGATCCCAATTTACTGCAACTCTAATGCCTGTCTCCCCAGCCACAGACCTCAGCTTGACGGCATGCATGTGTGTGCCCCTTCTTGGAGCTTGTTTGTTCTCTCCTACTTGGCCCACCAGGGGCAGCTTGGTGTTGCAGTGGATAGAGCACTAAGTCTGGAGTTGGGAAGACCTGAGTTTAAATCTGATCTCAGACACTACGCGTGTGACTGGGTAAATCACTTAATCTCTGGTTTGTCTAAGTTTATTCATCTGTAAAATGGGGATAATAATACCCACCCCCCCCAATGGTTGTTTTAAGCATCAAGCATATATACATTTGTGTGTGTATAATATATATATAAATGATATATTATATATGTGTATATAAAATGTATGTGTGTATGTATGAACACTATATAAATGTTAGTTATTATTGTCTACATGAACAGAATGTATGAATCAAAATTTCTTTCCACCTTTCTCATACCGGGAAAAAGCATCCATAAGCATCATGGAGCACACATTTTCACAGTTCATGAGAAAGCTTGAACCCAGTCCTGTCCAAAGATGGGGATGGGGAGCAGTGTAGTTCCTTAAATTCTTCCACAGAAATTGGGGTTTATTAACATTTACCAACAATATGTTTGGATAGTCTGTATGACAATGTTACAAACATGGATCTCCTTGAACATAATGGCTACCTTGCACAAATATTGTCTTCTGTCATACTGAATGTATGGCCTTTCCTCCAAAACAACTCTGTAATCACATAGCCCTAGGTTCAAATCTGGGAAATTCTCTTTAATAAATCACCACTGTCATTTCCTTCCCTCCACCTCCACCCAGGAATTAACCCTGGGAACTTTCTAAGTAAATTCAGATCCAGGGACTCAAGGGTCACCATGCTAACAAACTCAGGCTAAGATCCTCATGGAAATAAATAAACATTTACTCGGGACAAAAATACAATTAAGAAAAGAAATTAATCAGCACCCAAAAGGCCATCAATCAACTTCTCTATTTTACAGATGAGGAAACTTAGGTCCTGAGGCTAACTGGCTTGCCCTAGGTCACACAGGTAACGAGTGTGAAAGGTGAGATTTGGACCAAATGTGTGGACCTCTAATTCCATATCTATTGCACTGCCCACATAGTAGTCTTACACTCCTGCAGAATCTCATAACTCTGATAGGGAAGGCTTGGGCAAGGGAAGTACTTCCTACAGTTGGAGTGAGAGACTGAAAACTTTACTAATGGAAACTCCCAGGTAGTATCACCATCTCCTCACAGCTCTGAATATCTCTTCTTCTTATCCAGTGGGATCTCAAGTATACTCTTGGACTCCTGGGATCCTGAAAACCATCCCTTGGGTGGGTACATGACCTGATAAGAAATTAGAATCCTTGGGCTGAAACACCCTAAGAAATAGAATGCTTTCCCTATTGGTCATTCAGTTGCATAGTTATATAATGTAGAATAAAGATACACAGAGATTATAAGGGAATTGGAACAGGACTTATTATTTCATTGACATAAGGAACTAACAAATGATAAAATTCATTCTATTAGGGAAGAATAATTTATACTCTGCAATTTATAGACTCAGAACAGAGTGAGGTAACATGACTTGCCTGGAACAGGCAGTAAACATGTATCAGAGGCAGGATAAGAACCCAGGTCTTCTTTTATTTTTTTTTCTTTTTTGGAGGGCAATTGGGGTTAAGTGACTTGCCCAAAGTCACATGGCTAGGAGGATTTGAACTCAGGTCCTCCTGACTCCAGGGCCAGTGCTCTATTCACTGTGCCACCTAGCACCCCCCCCAGGTCTTCTTGATCTCAAATCTAGGTCTCTATCTAAGATGCATGCTATCTCTATACATCATATACCCTTCTCAAACCATGATGGAACTAAGAATTTAAAAACACAAGGGAAGAATAATCACATTGAGATATTAATGCCCCCATGCATCTCACCCTCAGTTTGAGAAGAGAAGTTGGTTTGAGAGGACTATTTACTAGTCCTGAGCCATGTACTTCATCCAAAGTCTCTTTACGATACTCTCTTAAGTGCCAAGGCCAGAACTTAGAGAAATGCTGCCTTTATTAGAAAGTTATCTCTGATGGCCATTTACATGGCCCAAAGTATCCCCTTCTTCAGACCTCTCCTCTTAACACTACTCTCCCCCCATAAAAACATGAAGCAGCTGGAATTTGGAGAAATTACAGTTCATTAAATCATGACCATATCAGATTTAGCAGGCAGGTAACCAACACTTGATATACTGTTCTGAATAATACAGGATCCCTGCCTTCACCAGGGAAAGTAGGGGCGAGAAGATTGGAAATCAAATAATTATAGGAGACAGAGAACTATGAGTGTTTTGAGGACTAAGATATCACTTCTGGATGATGGTGGAAGACAGACAAGCAGAGATCAAGGAAGACTTTTTAATGGAGTCTTTGGGAAAAGACCAAAGAGCAGGCCAAAACATGTAAGCATAAGAACTGATCAGATAGCATATCATAATAAATGAAGATAACAATGCAAGAAAACAACAAATTCTGGGACTGTCACTTTATACCAAGGAACCCATACCCTACCCCCTGGATAAGAGGGAGGGCCAACTTTTGACAAAGATGTGAAGTAGGTAATTGAATAGGCCAACTATCCTCCATACCATATACTGCATATATTTCCCACCCTCACCTCCCTCATGGAGGAAAATTATTTGACAAAATGAATTCACATTAAAACCTAATAATTTAATTGACTGTCTCAGGTTCTGGCTAATCTTGCATTGATTTGCAAGTTTCATCTACCTGTGTTCTCAGGATCCACTGAGTCTAATACAACAATTGACTTAACCACTTGGACAGCATGTAGAGGTAAGTGGATTCTCTTATAAGGGTTGCTAGAGAATCATGACCATCTAGGGCTACAGTTAAGATAGCTACGCCCAGAACCCAGAGCAGAGCCCCAATCCCCAGACAAATTCACACGTTTAGGAAATGCAGGGAAGGGTATGATAGAATGCAAAGGCAGAAGCCTGTCAGTCACATGATTTCCTTAGAAGGATACTTCTACAAAGAATCTAACACTCATTTCTCAAGTACTAGAAAAATCCAGCAAGCTGGAACTGGACCCCTTGTTGATAAGTACACCTTTCTTTGCTTATTTATACTGCTGTTACTGCTGCTGCTGTTTGGGAGTCATATATGTCTTTCATCAGAAAGGCTTATCTCTGATCTTAAGTGCTGAAATGGCACACCTGTGAGTGATTATCATTTTTGCTGTGTCAGAATGCTAAATGCTGACCTTGCCCTCTTGGCACTATTTGCATTTTAGAAGAGAATATCTTTTGTTTAGCCAAAAAAAAAAAAACAAACCCAAGAATCTGTAATGAGAGAATTTTCAGCACTGTAGCACCAGAGTGGTAGAGATTATTTGGAGGTATGGGCCTTCTTACCACCCCTCAAACCACGCTGTGCATAGCCTGCCCTGCCCAATTTAAAGGCCTTCACTGCTAAGAGCTGCCCCATAATGGATAATAGACTGTGACAATGCATCAGCACAGAAGCCACTCCATTGTGATGATTATTCCTCAGGTTGAAGCTAAGATTCCAATATTTTATCTTTTGCTATATTTCATGCCTGGCTGAAAGTCTTCTGTGTTTGCTGATGGCAATTAATTTTACCTGTTGTGGGAATAGAAATGCATACTGCATTTACTCCAAACTATTTTCCATTGTTCACAAGCAAAACTGGATGAATTTATGAACTTCTATGGGTTTGGTTATTCCAATAATTTATGCCATGCATTATTTGCAGCTCTTTTTGGAGTTTATTAGTTGTACTCTCAGGGTGAGAAAGAACATGGATTTTGGTGACAGAGAGTTTTAAGGTCAACTTATTAACTCAGGGCCAAATCCTGCCATTTGAGTTAGCGTCTGAGGGTCATAAACTAGGCAGTTGGGGAGATGCATTATTTCAGGATGGTAGGATTCCTTCTTACTTAATGGAGCAGTAATTTATAAAAGTACAACCTGGTGCTGAAGCTGCTGACACACCCAGGGAGGAACCTACCAGCCTTATACTGTGATCACACCTTTCTTACTGCCTTTAGAGCCACGCCATGAATTCCCTGGCACAAGGGCCTTAAGATACCCACGGAAGAAAAATTTCAAGTGGGGGGGCGGAGAACATTATTGTTATTAGAAGGTATTTCTAACTAAAACAAGGAGGCATTTGAATTTCCTGAGAGAAACCTAAGCTCTTTTTTTTGGAGAGGGAAGGGCAGGGCAATTGGGGTTAATTGACTTGCCCAAGGTCACAGGGCTAGTAAGTGTTAAGTGTCTGAGGCCAGATTTGAACTCAGGTCCAGTTCTCTATTCACTGAGTCACCTAGCCGCCCCCTAAGCTCTTTCAGAAGATATTCCATTCCCCATTCCCCCACCTTACTCCCAGGAAAAGGTTTTCCCCTATAACAGGGTAGGGGGGACAGATCAGAGGTCACAGTGTCATAGCTTTAGGACATGAGAGACTTTTGGGAGGTCATACAGTACAGTGGAAAGAAGACTGACTTTAGAATCAAAGGGTTTGGGATCACACCCCACCTCAGATGTTTATGCTGTGTGATCTTGGGCAAGTCATTACCTGCCTCAGCTTCAGTTTCTTTATCTATCAAGTGAAGAGTTTGGACCAAAGACTCTTTGCAGTCACTTCTAGCTGTATGTCTATGTCCTCTTTTTGCAGATGAGGAAACTGAGGCTCAGAGAAGTTAACTGACTTGTCCAAAATCACAGAGGTAGAAGGTGAGAGAACTGGAATAGGATTGGTCTTTCTTCCAAAAACAAAAAGGAAAATTACTATGTATTTGATTTGATTTGACATTTTTAAATTTTCATTTTTATTGATGCCTTTTGTTTTCATATCACCTTCATTTCTGAACACATATTTCTCCCCATCCATCAAGGCATCACTTGTAACAAAGATTACATTTTTAAAAAACAATAAAAAAGCAGTTCAGCAATACTTTAATTTCTGTGAATTCTCAGTATTTGTTATTTCTTATAGCTCAATAATATTTTATTATATCCACGCACTACAATTTACATAGCCTTTTCACTACCAGTTCTTTACTACCATAAGAAGTGAATATTTTGGTATGCATGGGACATTTCTGTCTGCCTTTGACTTCCCTTAGATGTACACTTAGCAGTGGAATCTCTGGTTCAAAGAACATAAATTTCTTTCTTTCTTTCTTTCTTTCTTTCTTTCTTTCTTTCTTTCTTT
>NW_027186296.1:67832985-67867216 GCF_028583685.1 Petaurus breviceps papuanus | reverse complement strand
TTTCTTTCTTTCTTTCTTTCTTTCTTTCTTTCTTTCTTTCTTTCTTTCTTTCTTTCTTTCTCTTCCTTCCTTCCTTCCTTCCTTCCTTCCTTCCTTCCTTTCTTTCTTTTTCTTTCTTCCTGCCTTTCTTCTTTCCTTCCTTCCTTTTCTTTTTTCTTTCTTTCTCTTTCTTTTTTTTTTTTAGCATATTTGTATTATGGAATGGTTAGACTACCTCAAAACTCTACCACATGTATATTACCGTAGCCCTTCCCATACTGATTATTTCTATCTTTCACAGTCTTCATCAGTTTTCTGAATGTGAAGCGACATCCAAGATTTGTTCTGATTGCTCTTATGGTTAGTGATTTGGAAAAATCTTTCACATGTTTTTCAATGGCTTATAATTCTTTTGAGAACTGTTATTTTATACCCTTTGACCACACATCCAATGGTGAATGACTCTTAAGTTTTATGTATCTATGCTAATTTCTTTTATGTGAATATCACACTCATCATATATATTCAATGCAAAGATTTTTTTTCCCTAATCAGATTTTTTTTTTGGAGGGCAGTTGGGGTTAAGTGACTTGGCCGAAGTCATATGGCTAGTGTGTCAAGTGTCTAAGGTCGGATTTGAACTCAGGTCCTCCTGACTCCAGGGCCGGTGCCCTATTCACTGCACCACCTAGCTGCCCCAGAAGCTTTCTTTTTTAAGCTAACTTTATTGATTTTGTTCATGTAAAAGCACCCTAATTTGGGGTAATGATCTATTTTATCTTTTGTAATCTTTTTTAATCCCTTGTCTGGTGCAAAATTCCCCCCCTAGCTAGAATTGTGAAAGGTATCAAATCTCATCTTATGATTTTTGTGTATTTGTGTGTACACATATGTATATGTGTGATTACATTTAATACTTAAGTTATATATCTATGTGGGGCTAATTATAATATATGGTATAAAATGTTGGTTTGAATCTAATTTTTAAGGTTGGCCCTTTCAGACCAAAGAGTGGGGAACTAGGTGTATATTTATTCCATTCTGATTTCAAAGCAACAAGTTTCTTGTGTCTAATGAACATGGATTTCCGTGTGCCTCACCAATAAACACGTGCATGGTTTCCTGAACTTGTGGGTCCATACCTTATGCCCTTATCATGAATTTATTAGCTTATTGTCTATACTAGAAATCCTGCTGATATCACCCATGCCTCTAAGTTGTGTTGGAGGATAAGATTAGTCAAAGAGTCCTACTCCAAACCGTATGGACTCCTGCCATCTGAAGAATATTTTTAAGCAAATGTTTTAAAATATACCTAACTGAGGTCCTTCTCTCCCTGCCTATACCTAGGCCCATGGTCCCAACCCCAAAGAACAGCCTGACAGAGCACCTAGAATCTTTCCTATTTGTTACTGCTTTTTCCTACAGAAAACCTTACTCTAAAAGCAGTGTTAATGCCTTAGCACTGAGTCATTTATTAGCTGTCATCTGAGCCCAGGCTGAGCATTCCAGGGGTACCACAAATCCAAATTCCCATCTTTCTGCTTGCAGTAACTCCCAGTTTCCCATTTGCAATAATGACAGAATCATAGCACTTCAGAAATGAAAACACCTTTGAGTCCAAGCCCAGATGGCTACATTAACTTTGAAAAACTTGGGAGGAGGGGAGAAGGGGAAGGAGGAGAAGAGCTAAAAACATACAAGGTTTTCTGGGAAGCAAAGGTTTTGCACAGCAGTCGTTCAGAGCACATTGGCTCCCTGTTGTTGGTACCTTACTTCACACCTGGCTGGGCCGCAGCTGCTGTTCATTTGTCAGCCTTCAATGGGAGGAAGTTGGTCTGGGGTCTTATTTTGACTGGGGTATGTGGGGGTGGAAGGATTAACTCACATGCCAGGAGTAGTTTTAAACTTCCATTTTTATGAAGAATTTCTAATTAACTTAACCAGTTTATATTTATGATGTTGAATATAACATACATTAACTTGACTCTGCCTTTAGGCTAAGTTATAGGGATGAACTATTTTTCTATTGAAGGCTACTGATACAGAGCAGGGTTAAGGAGGATGTGACTAGGAAGGAAATAAATTAAGCCCTGCTTCAATCCTTTAATACCTCATAAAAGTTTTAAAAAATTATTTTGTGAGCAAAGAATGTACAAAAAGAATCAATTTCTCACATTTAAAATTCAAAACAAGGAAATACAAAAATAAATCAAAAAGTATAAATCATTTCCAGTGAGTGTGTGTGTGTGTGTGTATGAGAGAGAGAGACAGAGACACAAAGACAGAGAGAGACAGCAACACAGAGACAGACAGAGACAGAGACCAAGAGACAGAGAACTAGAGACAGAGAAATAGAGACAGAGAAAGCCAAGAATTCCAATCCTACCTGAAGTCTGTGAAAAGCATTTAATCTGATTCTTTCCGAAATGGTTTTATAGTCTGACCTTGAATGACTTCTTTCTATTGATATGTACTGTGACATAAATTTTCTACCTTCCTCAGTCCAAGCACCCATTTAAGAACAATATTTCCTGTTTCCTTTTCCAAACACACACACACACACACACACACACACACACACACACCAAATCTGCCAGCAGAGATCCTTTTGCTAAGAGTCTGCATCCCTTTTGGTTTCATCACCTCTTTTTAGGATTTTCCCTTGTCACTAATTTGGTAGTGGAATTTGGTGATAAAAGCTTTGGTTATTTTCTTATAGGTATACTATACTGCCTTTACTTATAGAGGAGAATGACTGTGGGGAAGGGAAAGGGAGGGCAAGGGAAGGGAGGGAATAAAGAAAGAGGGAGGCTTTGATAGGAGGAAGAAAGGAAGAAGGCAGAGTTTTCTACTTAAAAATTTTGCCTTGGTTTAGTTTGCTATGATTTACCTAAAACATATGTGATTAGGGGCAGGTAGATGGTGCAGTAAGCAGAGAACCAACCCTGGAGTCAGGAGGACCTGAGTTCAAATCCAGGTTCAGACACTTAACACTTACTAGCTGTGTGACCTTGGACAAGTCACTTAACCCCAATTGCCCTACCTCTCCACTCCAAAAAGCAAAAAAGAAAAATGACCAAAGGACTCAAAAGGGAGAAAATAAAAAAGCATAGTTGATTTTGGGGGGCAGCTAGGTGGCGTAGTGAATAGAGCACCAGCCCTGGAGTCAGGAGGACCTGAGTTCAAATCCAGTCTCAAGACACTTAACACAAAAACTAGCCGTGTGACCTTGGGTAAGTCACTTAACCCCAATTGCCCTACCTTCCCCTTCAGAAAAACAAAAACAAAAAAAGCTATGTGTGATTAGCCAGCACAATGCTTTTCCCTTCCCTTTGGGAGTTCTTTCACAAAGTAGCCTTAGTAACCTGTCGGTTGCCCCAGAGGAGGATGGAGAAAAGTAATGCAAGTGGGGAGAGACTGGCAATGCCCATCTACATACCAAGATGTATAGAGACGTAAGCTGCCTCAGGGCTGAGGTAAAAAGGTAGAACCTAACTCATAATCTGGCATGGAGTTGAAAACAAGAGACTACCCCCTGAGAACTGCTTGGAATGAAAGGGCCAGTGTTGGCCCAGTTGTACAGAATGTTTCAAAAGAATGTAATCCCTCGTTGCCAGATTATGCTGTAATCACACTTGCCCTTGGAATAAATGCCTAGTGCTCTCTTTATACATATGAGAGAGACTCAGGAGCTAGTATCTTGGGGAAATGATGAATGTTTTTTTGCAAAGGAACCAAACTAGAGGAAACATAGCTACAGTGATGTTGGAAACCGGACTACCATTGCTATCAGTATGGAGAGCAATGAGCAGGACCTATAAAGAGTAACCACCGCTTGAAGAAAGGTGATAGGAACTACAGGAGATATTGAATAAAGGGTGATAAGTGCCAACAATCAATGGTAACTGGCCAAGTCTTCTGGGGGAAAAGCAACTGCTAGCATACAAAGGGGCCATACAGGGGAGCAATGATAGGAAGAACATACTGTGACTATGATTTTTGTAATACACTTAGCCTGGAAAACCTAGGTTGGGTTTCACACTGGGGACATGGGATTTTTCTTTATGATTTTTAAGATTTTATATTATTATAATATTATATTAATATTACATTAATATAATAATTAATTATTATACATAATGATTAATTATGTATAATAATTGATTATACATAATAATTAAATAATCAATGTGATATATTAATAATTTAGGATTTTATTCCCTTTTGCATCCACTAATTTGTAAATGTAATTGATCTGTGTTTGGGACCTTGTGCTAATAATGTTTGTAGTGTTTATAATGGAGAATGGCGGATCCTCAGGATAGTGGCACAGCACAGCTTCTATATTGGGGCGGAAATAAACCAAAGAATTTAGATTTTCCTAAAATATCCCAAAAGAGACCCTGTAAGACATGTTTTCACACATATTTAAAGTGCTTATGTATTTTGGAGTTTTTTGCAAGGAATAATATAGTGGAAGGAGAGAGGTCTGCCCTTAAGTTAGAAGAAGGAGGTTTGAATCCTCACTACTACTAAATTTGTGGCCTTAGACGAGTCTCTGAGTCTTGGTTTTCTTCATATATATATATAATGGTGCAAAAATATGTGTTACAGACTCCCAGAATTTTAGAACTGGAAGAGACTTCAGTGACCCATATCGGAATAGCAAGTCTAAATTTTTCTTTGTGAAATTTCCAACCATTGCTACCATCTCTGCCCTTTGATGCCAAGTAGGACAAGCTTCATCCCACCTTCATAGGAATTCTTACGTTACAGAATTGTTGTGAAGATTAAATATGATAATATGTGCAAAATCTTGTCAGGAGCATGGAATGCTACCAGACTGAAAGAGAAAAATGGATACAGGTGTGTCCCACCATGAACAATTACTTCCCCATCTCCTACCATATATGGCTCCTGGGGCATAGGGTATTTGCAATTCCAAGCTTAATATTTAACAATAGCTAGCATTAATATAGTGCCCTAAGTTTGAAAATTGCTTTACAAATATCATCTCATTTTATTCTCATAATAAGACTGGGAGGTAGACATTATTATTATCATCCCTATTTTATAGTTGAAGGGAGTGAGGCAGGCTGAGGTTAAGTGACTGCCCAGGGTCACACAGCTATTGGGTTTCCAAGGCTGAACTTGGCGTGTCTTCCAATGCTCAACTCAAAATGCCACCTAGATGCAGCTAGTTGCAGTTAGGAGAGTCAAGAACTAGTCTCAGGGCTCAGGTATATCAATCATCCCTACAGTTTCCTAAGCCCCTTACAAGTTTCTTGTAGCTGAAATTTATGCAGCTATAATTAGGAAATTAAGTCATGATTGTAACCATGGGTTCCCCACCTCTCTTTCAGAGCATTCATTCTTCATTATTTTTTAAAAATTGCCAGTTCATTTTCACTGCTTACTTTGTGCTCAATTTCCTAATGAGCTGCTTTCTGAAGTTCCTGTAGAATGTGATAACCCACTCACAGACTCACCTGAAATATTATGGGCAATGCCGAGAAAATTGGCCTTGGGGCACTGAATGTTCTGTTGTTAGGCTGAACTTGTTTTCAGTAATACTATAATAAACCTCACATGTAGAAATGCTGAGGCATTATTGTTCACCTAGCACAAGAACATGAGTCTGCACAATCATTTCCAAGTGGGCCCTGCTGCAGAGAGAGCCTTTCATCACAAAAGTGAGGCCAGGTCAAGTGAACTTCAATTGATTACCAAGAAAGTATAATCAACGGGCCAAGGAGGTTTTCTGTAGCACAGTCTTTCACCAGTTCATTTTATAAAAAGATATCTAACAGGGGGAGAGGAAGAGAATTGAAGCCCTAATAATTAAAGTTTTCTTAACTTTCGCCAAGCACCATCTGCTGTCTTACAAAGCTCCATGGTAAGTGGATCTTGAAAGTGAGTTAGAGATATTCTTTTCAGGAGAAAAATAATACTAGCTTTCATGGCTTAAAAGTATTCAACTCTCCTAGAACCATTTTCTTTTCGTACTGTTCTTTTCCTCCTCCCTCTTCTTCCAAAATCATTAGCAACCTTTCTCTCAGCTGGGCATATATGCATCAACATATGCCCTCAAATACATTCACAAGGTTTTTAATTAACCCAAGCAAATTTGAAGTGTATTTGAAATTAGCTCCTGCCAGCAAAATCTAGGGGAAAGTATCATGATGTGAAGTGACATGATATGATGTGAAGCTTATCTTTGACATGCTTAAGCATCTCTTTTTGTGGCATTTATTTGTGGCCCACTTTTGTGAAGAAGTGGCACCTCTTCTTCATGGGTGAAAATAGGATGGTATCCGAGACTCGAAGGGAAGAAGCCAAAGCTTTCAACATCAAGTTTTACCACCAGAGGAGGAAATTCCAGAGATGATGAATCCAGAAAGTATGAAGACTTAGAACAGAAGGCTCTCCAATGGAAGACAAGGTTTGGGAGGGAGCGGGGGTGGGGGGGAGTTATTCATTTAAAAAAAGAGAATTGAGAAACTTTTTTTCCCCTTTCATTGAGTTTTCAATCAAGGAATATCTTCTGGTATACTTTGGGGGTTAATAAAAGTCCTCAACAATTATAGGGCATTTTGGGCTCCAGTTCTCACCAGCTCTATCTACTTCCTGTACAACATGAGAGATTTCTGGTTAGAGGGACATGTGGTATAGTAGAACCAGAAGATCTGGGTTCAAGTTTGGCCATTCATTAGTGGTGTAAAGAGATAAGATTGTGATGTGTTGCTAAGAATAGTAATATAGTGGTTACAGGTCTTATCATTTTGTCCCATTAGCCCAGCCCTTGTGATTTAACATAGAACAGAACAGCACAGCAAGGAGGTTAGAGAGGAGGAGGAGACTGAAAGTAATTTCCTCACCAATTTTCTTTTACCTTCTTTTCCATTTAAGGAAGTTAAGTCCTGAGCATGCTTCCCCCCAGTCAGAGTATATGATTTAAAAAAAGAAGTAAAATGGGTTTCTGATCAACTGTCACATGAAACTTGAATAGAAAAAGTCAGAGAAGATAGTAGAAGAGAGAAGCATTTGTAGGGCATATGTGATCTTTGCCTGGGTACTTGCCAATTTCTGGTACATACTAGCTGAGGAAGGGCAATAGTTCATTATCACTGGCTGAAGGAGATGTCTTCCCCTGCCAGGTGAAGGCTTATTAGCCACAGAAACATTGGATAGGAGAAAAGGCATTAGGTAGCCCTGAAGACGGCTGGATATCTGAATCTCAGTTATAACAGAGGGTAATGTCCAGTTGGAACAAGTCTAGCAGAAAGTAAGGTGATCAGCAGAAAATACGAGAGTCTCTGAAGCATTGTGAGAGTGCCATAGCATCACGTGATTTCCGTAGATGTAGCCTGCTATGTTTATTCCCATTTATGGTACTTCCAATTAAGGATGGTGTATTTTTGGAGAATGAGCTCCAGGTTGGAAGCAGGAAGAAGTTCTGATTTTGTTGTTGTTGTTGTTTCATCATTTTAATTTTACCAGACCATGATTTAATCAATGTGGGGATCTTTTAAGGAGGATCTTCCTCTACCACTACAGATTATCTGAAACTTTTAGTCTTACAGATTTGCTAAGGACCCTGAAAGGGTAAGGAACTTGCCTGGGATCACACTGTCAGTACATGCCAGAGGCAGGACTGGGACCTAAGTTCTCTCTTAGGTCAGCTCTCTATCCACTACACCGCACAGCCCCTCTATGCCCCTTTTGAATTTGGCTCTTTTATTAGTTATCTTTACTTTGAATGTTGTCTTCTGGCTTGCTGTTAAAAGAAAATAGATTGAGGGGGGTTATTGAGATTTATATACCCACAAAGTAACTTGAACTAGACTAGGGTTCTGGGGATGCAGAGGTATTGTGGTTGCATGATCACATTACTACATCTCTCTGGTCCTCTGTTTTTCATCTTTCAAACAAGGGAGCTAGACAAGATGATCTAAGGGTTATTCCAGTTCCCATATCTTCTGACTCTAGGATTCTAGGAGTAGGATCTATGATTGTCTAACTCACTTTAGAAGCAACTGTTGGTACAGTAGATAGAGAATTGGGCTTAAGGTGAGGAAGACGAGTTCAAATCCAACCTTAGACACTTCCTACCTGTGAGACTCTGGACAATTCACTTAACCTCTGTTTGCCTCAGTTTCTTCAAAAGTAAAATGGTGATTAAAAAGGCACCTACTTCACAGGGAGGTTGTGAGGCTCAAATAAGATAAAATTTGTTAAATAAAACAAAACAACAACAAACCCAAACACTTAGCACAGTACCAGAGCACATAGTAGGTACTATGTGAATGCTTATTCACTTCCCCATTTTTAAATAGTATTCTCATTGATTTCTTTTCTCTTTACATTGCCTGGATTTTCCCTTGTATCACACTCTCTGCTTATCCCAGAGTCAACCTTTATAATAAAGGTATTTTTAAAGGAAAAAAAAGAAAGGGGGGTGAGGAAATCTACAAAAAAATTTCAATGCATTGAAAAGCTCAGATGTAATATGCCACATTCCACACGCATGGAATTTAATATCCATAAAGAAGTGGGTGTTTAAACCATTTTAAAATAAAAGTGAGACTTTGGTGGAGGGGGTGGAAAGTGTGGGGGAGAGGAGACTCTGTACAAGTAGTAGGGCTTGTGTCCCAGAAAACTCAGAGATATGTGATCTAGTTAACATCCTCTCCTTTCATCCTTGTCTCTTCTTACCCATTTGTACTATATAACCAGGTTAAGAGGGAGCTAGATGGCTCAATAGATAGACCACTGGAGTTAAGAGGATCTGAGTTCAAATCCAGCTTCAGACACTTATTAGCTATGTGACCCTGAGTAAGTCACTTAATCTGTTTGCCTTAATCTCCTGAAGAAGAAAATAGCAAACTACTCCAGTAGCTTTGCTTAAGAAAACCCCAAATGGGGTCAAAAAAGTTGAACACAACTGAAACAACTACACAGCAGCCACTAATAGAAGAGGAAAAGGGGCATGTCACAAAGAGAACATCAATGATAAAGTAGTGGAAGTTTCGCAATTGGAAAATAGTATTAAATACTAACAGAGCTGGCATAGAGCTCATTTATCTAACCCCTCTTTCTACCCCATGCATTTGTGGTGGAATGGGGAGCAGACCTGTGCTTTCATTGGTATAGGGAACTTTAGGTGACACAAATTGATCACTATTCTTTTTTTTTATTTTAAATATTTTGGTCTTTATTAATTTGTTTACTTTGAGTTTACAAGATTCAATTTCCACAATTCCTTAAGTTTCAAATTTTCTCTCCCTCCCTCTCCCCCCCCCACCATGGCGGTATACAATCAAGTATCAGATCTGCAGATACTTTCACATTAGACATTAGTCAGGTTATAAAGAAGGATAGTAACAGATGGAACAAACAACAGGAAAGAAGAAATAAAACCAAACAAGAAAAAAAAAAGAGGTAGTTTGCTTCAATCTGGATTCAAACTCAGTTCTTTCTAGTTCTTTCTCTGTATGTAGACCTCTCTCTCCATCATGAGTCTTTTGGAGTTGACTTATAACCCTGCATTGCCGAGAAGAGTCCAGTCTATCAAAGTTCGTTGTCACACATACGTTGTGTCTGTAATTGTGTACAAATATCTCCTGGTTCTACTCTTCTCACTCAGCATCAGTTCGTATAAGCCTCTCCAGGGTAAATACGAAGTCCATATGCTCCTCGTTTCTTATAGCACAATAGTATTCCATTACATGCATATACCACAACTTGTTCAGCCATTCCCCAATTGATGAGTACCAATTGATCACTATTCGACAATGTACATCATTACCTAGGACACTAAGAGATGAAGTGATTTTTCCCTTTCTGTATGTCAGAGGCATGATTTGAGCTGAGATATTCCTGGTATGGAGGCCCCTCCTTACTATGTCATGGTGCCTGTCATCCCCCTTAAGCCCGTCTATATTTTTTCATAATTCAGGTAGTTCTTTCATTTGGGGGATATTGTCCTTTTCTCTACTTTGCTAAACTCCAAAGAATTTAATATTGGTTCTAATCTCTGACCTGTGAATTTTCTCTTTTCTGCTTATCACATCTTTTCCTTAAACCACAGAGAAGGGAGGGGACTTGTTTTCTCTATGTAGACTTCCTTATCTAAACCAATTTAATAATGTATGGGGGTGGGGGACAAAAGGATCAAATTTAAGAGAAATAATGCTTCCCTCCCTTAACAACTAAGCATATCAGGTCAACATAAACAGAAAACATTTGCTTCCTTATTTTGATCATATTTTTCATTTGACTATGTAATGAAAATAAATTTGACATTCAGATCTTTGAAATTTGTAAAGTGTCGGTGGCATGCCCTCTCCCTCTCCACATTTTTACCTAGAGGTGAATAACCTTGAATTCATTAGGTAAGGATAATGCTTAATGGAGTAAGTCTAATCATGCTGGGTGAGCAAGACCCTCATAAAACCAGAATTTCTGAGTTAGAAGGGACTTAAAAGCTTGTGTGGTCCAATGTGCCACTGATGCAAGATTCCTTTCTGTGGTAGCCCTGAGAGGTATCCATAGGCCTCTCCTTGACATCTTCCAGGTAGGGGGAACTCAGTGTCTCTTGCAGGTTTGTTTTCTACTTTTATATATCTATAACAGGTGGGAAGTTTCTCCTCTCTTCCCCTTGGGAATTTGCCTCTCTGGAACTTTAATATAACAATCATTTATAAAATCCCTACTCTGTATCTGAAATTGAGCTGGATGCTTGGGATGCAAAGGCAAAAATTAAATTGGCTTTGCCCTCAAGGAACTTATATGTTATCAGGGGTAACACCATGTATAACTGAAACATCAAGTACCCTAGCATACCCAGGATGGCTGCTAGCACAGGTTTTTTGATCTGCTTTACTAAAGGAAAGTAACTTTAAAGGGATCAAAACTCTTTAATTAATTTAACTCAATAATTAAAAATAAATTATATATATATATATATACACATATATATAAACTTAGTTTAGCGGAAAAAGTCAGCACCCTGAACTTCAGAAAATAACAGAAATTACAAGCAGACAAAAAATACAGACAGAGAAAATAACACAATTCAACAGACCAACAGACAGGGCTTCTCGCTGTCTGACCATTACATACATACATACATACGTACATACATAATTAGTTATCAGAGAGAGTAGCACTAACATCTAGGTTTTCAGAGCTGGGAGGCTCAACAGCTACCCAGAGTCTCATCTGGCCAAATCACACAACTCTTCCCATAAGTGAATTCCAAAGCAAAAGCTCACCTCAGAATACACATACCCTTCTTCAGGGTCAGAAGACATCAAAACCTTCATGACCCACTGCCTAATTACAAAGTAACAAAAGGAGTGGGCCTTCCTGAAAAACAAGCCCCCCCCCCCAATCAAGTCCCTCCTGTTGGGTTCCACTTGAAGCCTATTAAGGGGCAGGGAAGATCTTCAAATTCCATTACCATTACAATAACATAAGTATTCAAGGTGGTGGTGGTAGAAGTAGTAGTGGTTATGGTAGTAATAGTAGTAGTAATCATAATGATAATGATGATAGCTAGCATTTCTATTGTACCTTAATGTTTGCAAAGCACTTTACAAATATTATATCATTTGATCCTTATAACAACCCTTAGAGAGGGTATAATCATCCTCATGTTACAAATGAAGAAACTGAGGTTGAGAGAGGTCAAGTGACTTATACAAGGTCATAAGCCAGTATGTGTCTGAGGCCAAACATGAATTCAGGCCTTTCTGACTCCAAGTCCAGAGATCAACATACTGCGTCATCTAGCTGCAGAAGAGAAAGGGAAATTCAGGAGGAAAAGGATGATCAGGAAAGGCCTCATATGGAATATAAATTTTAAGATGAATCTGAAGGAAATAAGCGACTATCATACCGTGTTTCCCTAATAATAAGACACTGTCTTATTTTTTTTGGACAGAAAAACACCAGAGGGCTTATTTTCAGGGGAGGGCTTATTTTAATGAAATTGACAGCAATTTTAATAAACAGGTAAATGTGAACAAAAAAATGTACTTTTATTCAATAAGCAAATCACTGGGGAAGAACAGGATGACACGCTCACTGCTGCAGCTCTGATTGGATGCAGCTTGGAGCGCGGCGTGTGTTTCTCCCGGGGGGGAGGGGGACGGTGCATACAGAGGGTACCGTAATGTAGTGTACAGTAGCAATCTCAGTAGGGCTTATTTTCGGGGGAGGGCTTATTTTAGAGGAATCTTACACAGTAAGGGGAGGGCTTATTTTCGGGAAAACACGGTAGGTGCAAATGAGTGGGAAAACTTCATTTCAGTAATAGGGTACAGATGATGCAAAGGTACCTACCTTTACCCCTTGAGAAAAAGTAGAAGAAATTAAATTCTTATTTCATATGATAACCTTTCTAACACATAAAGATAGCTCTCCTGCCCTTCTCTTCTTCAGGCTAACCATCATCAATTCCTTCATTCTATCCTCATAAGACATGCTTTTAAATTCGTTTATCATGCTGCTCACTATTCTCTGCATATCCTCCAGTTCATCAATGTCTTTTACAAAATTTGATGCCCCAAAGTGAAAAAAATAAAAACCAAAACCACCATACTCCAGATGTAATCTAATCTGCATGCAGGACACTAAGACTATCACCTCCTCTTCTGTACAACAGTAATTAGGGTCACCCATGGGGGTATGCTTCCCCCCAGCAGGAATTCTGAAGGATACATACTTTCTTTCAATAGTGATCCATAACCTGCTGTCCCTATCCCTTTTAATTCATGGTCAATCATGGGTCTACACTACCTTTTCACTTGTCTGGCCCCAGGCTACCACCTCCAGGGTTCCATCAGTATAGCAACCTTCACCTGAGATCTTCTTTCCTCTCCAAACCTCACAGAGGATCAGGCCAGTCTCTCTCGGGGACTCTTAGGGGTAGAAGACAGAACATAATGTTCAGGAAATAGCTAGTCATCCAGTTTGAGAAAAATAAAAAGATTAATAAAACATTTTAAATGAAAAGAAGAAAACAAAGTTTAGAAGGGTATACAAAACAGAGAAATTTTGTTACGAGCTTTTAAAAATTTTGTGCATGTATATTTAAAAAAAAAAAACAACTAACTAAATGTCATAAGTTTTTTATACAATCCTCTTTCCTGTACTTTGTTGAAATCTTTTTGTTTGATGATGATTAGGGTCACAAGAAAAAAATAAAATTTTTAAAGATATAGAGTACATGAATGAAAGAAATGAGAAACAGGTCTGAAAAGCTAGATTAAAGCCAAATTTCAGAGAGACCTAAAGCCAGGCTAATGGGGTTAGCATTTTATCCTAGTGGCAATAGGGAGCCCCTGAAGATTTTTGATGATGGGAGTGTTATGATCAGATGAGTTCCTTAAGATCATTTTGAAAGCTGTGTGGCTCCTTATCCATTCTGATCGTGCAACCCTGATTAATTTTTCTCAGTTAGAACCACTAGGCAGGGAAAAAAATGAGAAACAGAATGACCTATGAATTGCATGGTAAGATTTAAATATAATACTAGATCTTAAAACTGCACTGAGCTTTAGAACATTCTGTACATATTTTTGTGTGTATTATACATATATGTAAATATGTATTATGTCGATTATATGTCAGTTATTTTAATTAATGGTGATTTAATGTGATATGTGTGTCTATATGCATATAGACACATACAAATATGTGTATATGTATATGTGTATAAATAGATACAGATAAAAATATATGAATTCAGGGCAATCATAAGGGTTTTGGTTTTACCTAATGGATGATAGATTATAAGTTCTTTGATTAATTTGTTCAGTATTTATAAGTAAATTAATGTACTATGCTAGGCACTATGGAGGATAGCTATGAGACACAAAAAGGGTGCATTATATATGTATACATATATAATATATATGAAATTAGAGGTAGTGTAGTGTTACCTGACAAAGATATTGACCTGCATCAATGGTGGGAATTTATGCATTGATGGATGGGATTTATGTACCAGGAATTTCCTTACGCTAATGAAATCATATGAACACAAGTCTTGATATATTTGCCTAAAGTTTTTGAAACCTCACCAGAAGCAAACAATTGGTCCTAGAAGTGGGTGGAATCAGCTGCCCTGCCAACCAGTGCCATAGTGAGTCACCCAGAATTTTTTCACTGGATGGGTAGAAGACCTCTCAAATATTCTGACTCAATATCAGCTGCTAATGGGTCACCATCCCCCACGTATTGTCAGGCCAAAGTGGTCTTTGTACTCTCCTTAAGGAGGCAGTATGCTATCACAGACTATGGAAAAAGAGGATCTGGGTTAAAATCCTACCTCTGACACTTCCTCTGTGACCTTGGGGAAACTTAATCTCCTGGGTCTCAGGTTTCCCCATATGCAAGATGAGGGGGTGAACCAGAAAGCCTCTGAGGTTCCTTCCAGTTCAAAATCAATGTTACTCTCTGGTGTGACTGGCTGTTCACTGGTAATCTTCTAGTTCCCAGAAGATAACTCCTTTTAGATAATGTGAAGAATGTACTCCATGAGCCCCAAGAAACTTCTGACTTTCCCTTTTGATCTTAAAAGACCCACTACTGGGTTAGCCAGCTTGAGCAAGATCCATGGTAAAAAAAAAAAATGTCATCTCCTTCAGGGTCCTATGTTCCAATTCAGCATGGTCCATCACTGACCTACTTTGATCAGTTTAGTGGTTTAGCCCTGCCTTTCATAACAAATTAGCCCTCCCTTGTGGAGCTGACTATCAAACTATCTAAGCTGATCCAAAAATGCACCTGCCTTGAGTCCTATCTGGTTACAGCTAACGTTGCAGCAATCACTTCAGCCTTCAGCAATTAAAAAAACAAAACAAACAAACAAAAAAAACCAACTGCCAGGGATTATGGATCCAAATTTTTGGTCCATTGCCTTCAAATCTAGTACTCTTTACTATAACAGGCTGATTCCTGCAGATCTGTGGGAATTGATCTCTGTGCTGAGGGAGATAATTATCATACTTTGTTCTGAGTATCTCTGGTGAAGTTCTGTGTGTTGGGTGATTTTAGCATAGTCCTTGGTACATAGTAATGAATAAATGTTTGTTGATTATTGATTGCATACCAGGTCAGTTTTTATGATGTACCAAATGTTTCCAGAGGTTTATGCATGCTGTACTTGAAGACTTGCTGGATTAGGAGGATGGTAATTTGTCTTATTGATATTCTCATATACTCCTGGGACCCCTGCCAGCATGTTGAATTGGGCTGGGCCATCATCCAGCTTCTATGCCAGCACCAACTATTTGCCAAGTTGGGGAAGTAACAAAACAAGGAAGAGATGGAATTTCTGGTGTGAATAATAGGCCTCCCGGGAGTCTGGATAGATCCATACAAAATTCAATCTGGAAAATTGTGAAGGAGCCCCATATCTGTGAAAAGCATGAAGTAGTTTCACAGCTTTGAAAAATAACACTGGCACTAGGAACTCAAATTTTCTGGTCTTGCAATACCCTTCATGGATTTTTGAAGCATCTCAAGGCATCCCACTGAATACATTAAGAAGAAGATACTTTCAAAAAGTTCAAGCACTGGTTCACTTTAGCCCCCATCTCCACTTAAATTGATCATAAACATTTTTTCATATGGACTATTTATACAACATCACCCTGTAGGCTGTCTCATTTCTTCAACTATTTACCATTCTCCTATATCATGTAGCTCTTTTCTTCTTGACTCTGTCTCAGTAAAGGCCACCTTTAAGATATGAAGGCATCTTCTTGGTTTTGTATCATATCCCATCACCATCTAGACACGTAGGTGACAGAATGGAGAGTATTAAAAGTCAAGATCTGAATTTAAATCTTGCTTCAGACACTTAGCTGTGTGACCCTGGGCAAATCACTTAACCTCTTTCAGTCTCAGTTTCCTCATCTGTAAAATGGGAATATTAAGATCACCTATCACACAGAGTTGTTGAGGGGGAAGTATTGAAGAGTGTTACACTCAAAATACTTTGCAAACCTTGAAAGACTATATAAATCCTATCTAGTATTATCCACACTAACTAAATAACTTAAATCATTTTCAGACTATCAGCTCAAACGAAGCTAAATCAAGAAAGAATTACCCTTTAATATATTTAAATTTACTATTATCTATGTTCTATGGTACTGCAACTCCTGATTAGAGTTTATATTTTTTAAAAATCCTTTACCTTGACTAGTACTATTAGATCTATTCCACTATCATAAGGCACCACAGCATTTATCCTTAGGCTTAGATATCAGTACTTAAAGCTAGCATGGCTCTCTCTTCTAAGGAAGAGTCAGTTCCTGATAGGTTTTTGTACCCAAACTTAAGCCTGTTTGTTCAATGGAGGGAGTATACTTCTACCATAATAGTTCAGTTCCAAGTTTAAAGTCAGATATATGATTTTTCTGAGATTTGGGGTGTCCATATCTGTTGATATATCCAATGATATAAGATGTGTACCTGGGCCAAGGACAATGTAGGAAGACTGGCAAGATTATTGTGACTCTTACTAATGTTTCTCTGGCCTTGAAAGAGAGATAACAGTGGACACGGACATGTTCCCATCCTATGAGCATGACACCATTCTGGGGCAGGTGGTTCATTTATTCCATTGAGCTGGACCTTCTGTTTCTGCTGGACTTATCCCTATTGCTGAAGGACATTCTCACATTCTCAAGTTTTATCCCTCTCCTCCCCAACATCACCTTTTTTTTTTGTTTTCCCAGTTTATCCTTCATTTCTAGAATCAATTCTAAAATCGATTCTAAAATCAATCTAGATCTCCAGGTAAAGATTCAACTTTTATTAGCATATGAACCTCAATTAAATGGACAAGCAGATTGTATGAACTGGTCCCACAAACAATATTTCAGGTTGTTACCTCTCACCTCCAAAAACCATCCTCTTCTGTTGCTTCATTGTATCATAGAAGGGGCCCTCAATTTATCTTGCACTATTCAAGTTAATTTTAAACATTTTTAAAAGCTTTATATTCCTCCCTATTAAAATTTGTCCCTTTAAATTCAGTTTAGTGCTCAAAGTGTCAAGATTTATTGAGGCCTTGACACTCTCATTCAATATATTAGGTGCCCTTCTTAGCCTTCTGCCATCTGAAAATTTGATAAGGATGTCGTCTACACCTTTACCAAGCAATTAATTAAAAATGATAAGTAGATAACCCATTGAATTTGTCCCTCAGTACATATACACGGGACAGACCCCTGGAGCACTCTAGTAGATACCTCCCTTCCAAAATGGCATCAATTTGGTTACAGAAATTCAACTATTTCTGAATTCTTCTATTATACTCTTATCTAGCTCAGCAGTTCTTGACCTTTTTGGTCTCAGGATGCTTTACAGTCTTAAAAGTTATTGATGACCTTCTCCTAAAGAACTTTTATTTATGTTAATGATATCCATCAATATTTATCATATTAGAAATTTAAAAGTCTTAACATTTTTATGAAAATAGTTTTGAACATGCAGACCCCCATGGAAGGGTCTTTTTTAGAGAATTACTAATCTAGCCCATAACTTTCCATATTTTCTACAAGAATCGTACAGAGGAATATGTCAAATATTTTAATAAACCCAAGTAAATTATTTCTATAACATTCCCCTGATATATTAATTTGTGACCCTTTTGGAAAAAAAGGAGCTAACCAATGTGTCATGGCTCATTTTTGATGAAGTTATGCTGGCACTTTGTGATCATGGTTTTTCCTAGACATTTATTAAGCATCTCTTTTATAACACATTCTGGGATTTAGCCAGAAATGGAAGACAAGCTCTATTGCCTATAATTTACAGATTTTATCCTCTTGCCTTTTTGGAAAATAAGGATAGTATTTACCCTCTGCCAGTTCTTCAGTACTTTCCCTATATTTATATAATATCTACGACATTCACCTGACTGACTAGTCTCATTAACCTGTCATAAAAAATAGATTAATCTGCGTAAGCTGTTCTTTTTAAAAACCATATTGTTTTTGTAATCACTGCTTCCCTTTCCAAATGCTCCCAAATAATCCTTTTACTAGCATAAGCTAGAATTTTTCCAGGTATCAAAATTTAACTCGTTGACTTTTAGCTCTCATACTCCATCCACTTCCATTTTTTTTTTAGTGAGGATAACATTTGACCTTTTCTAGCACTGCAGCACCACTCCCATTCTCCAAAGCCTTTTAAAGGTCACCCACAATGGCTGAGCAATCTCCTCTCTGAGTTCTCTCAGTATGCTAAGGTTCAGTTTGACTGGATCAATGGACTTGAAGCATGGAGGGCAGCTAGACGGTGTCTTCACATTTCTGTTCCCAGCTAACCATTTTGTTCTATCCTTTTCTGCTCAAAGATCCTTCTCTTTAAAAGAGAAAACAGAAACAAAATGAAAGTCAAGATGTTTAGCCTTCTCAGCCTTGGTCATTATCACTTTCCCATCCATCAACACAAGCAGTCCTAGCCATTTTTGTATTCTCCTCTTGTCTGCTATCATACTAACATCCTTAACAATTATTGTCAGTCTCAGTGTATCTGGAGCTGACACTATCAGAATACAACTGCACTCTGTATTTGTGGTCCTCCTCAGTTATTTTTCTATTGCTTCACTATCCTATAGATATTTTTAAAGTAAAAAAAAAACTGAGTTGATGATTTCCCTGTAGAAAACACATGCTTGTCAAATGAAATATCAAAGAGGTATTCACTACAAAGTCCTGAGGGAAATGGATTCCCTGTAGATAGTGAAGTTCTCCACATTCTTTTATTCATGGATAGTATTGTGCTTATTATGTCAAGCACTGGAATGCTGCAGGTTTCCCTAAATGAGATCCACAGCTTTGGGGATTGATTTAGCAACCCACATGGGATAAAACAAGGTGGATGCACAATACTTTTTTGCAGATTGTGACACACAGTTGAGTAGGTAACCTATTAAATCTATCCCTTAGTACTTGGGCAACTATTAAAGATGGACCAAGAACCAGGACAAGAGATGGACCAGAGGAGATTGGACTAGATTGTTTTGAAGAAATTTTGTATCACTTTTGATAATCCTGGCTACTTCACTGACACAACTACATTTTCTTTTTCTTTAGCCTTTAGTTCTTATTTTATTTTTCTTAGTTATGTGTAAACAAAATTCTTAACATTCATTTTTTTTATTTTGAATTCTCTCCCTACCTCCCTCCCCTCCCCCTGCCTTCAGAAGGCAAGCAATTTGATATCATTTATACTTGTGCAGTCATGTAAACAGTTCCATATTAGCCATGTTGCAAAAGAAAATGTAGATAAGAAAAAAGAATAATAGAGTTTTTAAAACATGCTTCAATTTTAATTCAGACTCTAGTTCTTTCTATGGAGCTGAATAGCATCTTTTATCCTAAGTCCTTCAGAATAGTTTTAGATCATTGTATTGCTGAGAATAAGTCAATTGATCATCATACAGTATTGCTGTTACTGCTTACATGGTTCTGCTCATTCCACTTCACATCAGTTCATGTAAGTCTTCCTAGGTTTTTCTGAAAACATCTTGCCCATCATTCCTTATAACACAATAGTATTCCATCGCAATCATATGCCATAACTTGTTCAGCCATTCCCCAATTAATGAGTATCCCTTCAACTTCAGATTAAGCGTTTTCTTAATATAAATGAGTGATTCTATATGACTGTAAATCATGGAACATCATAATTTCTTCATGATAAAAATTTTCAGTGGTCTAAATAGCAGACTATAGTACATTCCTAATCATAACTTCTATTATCATTGGGCAGGTAGGTACAGGATGACTGGAATCACTGGATATTGAGTCAGGGAGATCTGAGTTCAAATCCAGATTCAAAAACTTAGCTGTGTGACCTTGGGCAAATCACTTAATCTTTTATGCTTCAGTTTCCTCAGCTCTAAAATGGGGGAAAATGATAGCACTTACCTCCCAGGACTACTGTGAGGATCAAAGGAGATAATATTTATAGGTGTTTGGCATAGTACCTGACACATAATACACATTCTTATTCCCTTCCCTTCCGAGAATCTTCATGACCCCACGGACCATAGCACATCAATGCTGTCCAGAGAGTTTTCTTAACAAACATATTAAAGGGGCCATTTCTTTCTCCAACTCATTTTACAGAGGAGGAAACTGAGGCAAACAAAGGTTAAAGCTCCAGGGTCATGCATCTAGTAAGTGTCTGAGGCCAGATATGAACTCAGGTTTTCCTGACTCCAAGGAGCTCTATTCACATAGCCACTTAACTGCTTCCCTCAAGGAATAGTATATTTCCTGTGTCATCTCCTTAGTGAGATCACTACTCATCTAAACCCTCTTCTAGGCCTCTCTGCTCTCCTGCTGACAGAAGTTATTTTTCTGTTCCTTTTGGGATACTGAAGTAGTGCTTAATACAAATGTATATATGAAAGAAATCGTAGGAAAAACATCATAAAGGTCTACATGACCAGACAAGGAAATGAGTTGTTTTTTTAATGGGAGTGAGCATTTGTAGATAGCCTAAGAGTTATACTAGTATACACAAATATATAATGCATAAATATATGATATAACAAAATGAGTTATTCTGTATGACTGTAAATCATGGAACATTATGACCTTGAATGATGAAAATTACCAGTGGTCCAAATGGTAGAAACTCTGAGGGTATGTTGAGGCCTTAAGGAAGGCTTTAAGTATATTGGATATCCTTTAGAAGGCTCACAGAAGGACAAAAATAAATATTGTATTGCATAAGGTGTGGGTATGTAGCAGTGGATGGAATATCCCGATTGGGGAGATCATAATTTTATCGAAAGTAAGAGAGCAGGGTGGCTAGGTGGTGCAGTGAATAGAGCACTGGCCCTGGAGTCAGGAGGACCTGAGTTCAAATCTAGCCTCAGACACTTAACACTAGCTGTGTGACCTTGGGCAAGTCACTTAACCCCAAATGCCTTACCTTCGTAAGATAGCATGCCTCTTACCATCAAAATTATTGTATTGCCCTATTTTCCACTACAAAGTTAATTTACAATAAGAGTTCATTTATGGCTCAATCAATCACCATGCATCTATTAAATGCCTCCTACGTACCAGGCACTGTACTAGGTCTGTGGGATAAAAGAGGGGCTGAGGAGGGGCAGACATAATGTACAGCAAGAGGCCAGAAGAGGTGGCCTTCCCCCTTCTCATAACACTGCTTCTCAAGTCCTACATCATGTGGAATAAAGATTTTGAAACCCACTCTGACACTCAAGAGTCAATCACAGCTTAATCATTTCATCTCTCTGAGGTTCTGTTTTCTCATCTGTGAAATGGGGATGAGGATACCTATGCTTCTAGCTCACAAGTTTATTATAAGGAAATTCTTTTATAAACTACAGAGTCCTAAATAAACAGGAATTTTCATCATCATCATCATTATTACTATTATTATTAGGGTAGCTAAGTGGTATAGTGGATAGAGTGCTGGGTCTGGAGTCAGGAAGACCTGAGTCCAAATTACTAGATTTGTTATCCTGGGCAAGTCACTTAACCCTATTTGCCTCAGTCTCTTCATCTGTAAAAAAAAAAATAAGCTGGAAAAGATAATGGTGAATCACTCAAATACCTTTGCAATGAAAACCCCAAATGGAATCATTAAGAATCAGTCATGACTGAAATCTTCATTATTAGTGTTGTTTGTGTTGTTATTAGACTCATAATAGGGATGAGTGCTCAATCTCTGATTGTAGTGATTGATAAAATAGTAGAAGTACAAAGAAGGACTGTGGGTGATTACATTAGAGTTGGTCAATATATGGAGACAGTTTGGAACAAAAAAGATAAAAGGTGAGGGTTGGAGGGTGGAGTTGATTTTAATAGTTATCTTTTCCAACCTTGTGAGTTTTCCTCCTCCTGTTATTTTCATCTTTTACAAAATTAAGAGTGCAGCTTCCCTCCAATCTATGGCCCAGTAGGTGAAGGGGAAAGGAATTCATGCAAGGTCAGTCAAAATCTCATCTGTTTTCATGAAAAAAAAGAAGAATTAATATTGTGAGCGATAAGGATGGAAGCATGCTGGCTTCCCAAGACTGAACTGTGGCAAAATAATTAAAGATCAACATTAAAGGCCTCACTGGCCTAGTTCAGGGACCTGTGTTCTAATTATACTCTTTATGTAACAATCTCCCTGCCCAGGCTGAGAAAATGCAAATGATCATTTGACTGTTTTTATAACTTGTCCAGAAAGAGAGCATTTAAAGCAGCTTTGGAGCTATGGAAAGACTGCAGCTCTTGAAGACAAGGAAATCAAGTCCAAGTCTTGGTTCAAGCACATTCAATACTAACTTTTTGACCTTGACCAAGTCACCTTATTTCTCTGAGCCTCAGTTTTTTAATCTGTAATAAGTAAAATAATATTTTCAGTACCAACTTAACAAGGCTGTTGTGAGGATCAATTGGGATAGCACAGGTAAATGTTGGGAAGGTATGCTATTATATTTTTTTCATCAAAATATATCCATTGCAGCCTTCACTTGTGAAACCTACCCATTTTCAGATAGGAACACCTATCTATGAAGGGTCATATGGGCTCTGCTTGAATTCAGAGGGCTTCTCATCAGGGCCATTCCAAATCAATTTAAGTGGCAATAAACTTTAAAAGGTATTATAGTAATGCAAACATAAAATTTCCTTTTAAGATGTGCCTAGAATACAATATTGAAAAAGAAATTCCCTTCTGGGAGAGTAAGTCCTGCTTACAGAGGACATTCAATGTAACTATATTCATGGCTGGGAACATTGGAGGCCCACCTTTGGACCCTTAGAACTTTTTAATTAAAATATGTGGCTTGACAGAAAGAAAGAAAAAAAGCAAACATTTAGAAAGTACTTGGAAAGCTATTAAGCTTTGAGAATTTTCTTCCATAACTTTGAAAGGCAAAGAAGGGCAACTGGAATTGACTCCACAAAAGATTTATTTATACTGGTTGGCTTATATTCAAGTTAATGGATCAGAATGGCCCTAAATTGTTTTCCAAACTTCAATAAGGTCCATGGGGCCATCCACAGACATGTGCATTTATCTGTTAATGAGGTGAATTTCACAATTTTAAGCCTAAGTCCAGAAAGCAAACTTCAAAACTTTCTCAACTCTTGACAAAATGGTGTTATTCTATCTCCCCCTTGTGGTTCTTCATGATATTGTTTCAATTCTAATTCCCTGCAGTAAATTCAATTTAACAAATATTTACTGAGCCCCTAATATTATGTGCTTTGACCTGATAGGCCTTACAGCAAAGGAAAAGAAGCTGAAGACAGGGCTTGTCCTCAAGGAGCTTATGTTCTAATCGGAGAGACAAGTTCCATGTGTTTAAAATAATTGAATAGTAAGATAAAGTGACATGGCAGTTTAGTTTAATGGAGAAAACATTGGATTTGGAAACAGAAAATGACTATAAGCATTACCACTGCCATTTACTAGTTGTGTGACTTTGGGCAAGTCTTTAAGCATTTTTAAGTATTAATTTCCTTCTCTGTAAAATGAGCTTTATAACACCTCTTTTACTAAGACTTGTCATGAAGATGGAATGAGAGACTGAAACATTGTAAAATGTAAAGTACTGTGTAGATATATAAACAAAGGACTGGGAGTATAGAGAAATGTGGAATGGAAAGAGAATTTGATTTGGATCCTGAGTATTAGAAAATGACCACAGAGAATATCCAGTCAGCTCACTAAATATTAATTAATCAAAAACTGTGCTGTTCACTGAGAATACAAAAAAATAAAATAAAATAAAAATAAAACAGCTCTTCCCCTAAAGGAGCTTACATTCTACAGAGTGAGACAACATGCAAGTAAAGAATTGGGGTTATTTGAATCATTAAATTAATCTACCCGAGTTAAAGTATGCAACAAAATGTTCTAACCTTAATAGAGTTTTTTCTGATAAGAATGTGTCTATTAAATCAATAAATCAAGAGCATTGAACTAAGACTGAACAACCTAGTTAATCAAGTCAGAAAGGAGTAGAATGCTCCCAGCTATTGGATAAAATAAAATTACAATATACAGGAAACGTATCAGGATTAGCTGGAGATATCTATCACGTATGCCCAGTGGGTCATTTAAATAGCAAACCTTTTCAGAACTAGGATATCTGACCAGTTCAGTATAGAAGTCATTCCTGCCAATCCCCTAAGGAGGAGTTACTTGGAAGAGAGAATACCCCTGTCTCCTCATACCCTTCCCATTCTTTGACCAGAAGAACTTCCAAACAGCAAAAAGTCTGGAAGAGTTGGAGATTTTATTAACATCTGAGCAGTGTCCCTATAAGAATAGATCCTGGTAGCAATGTCCGTGTCTGAAGCTAAGGACAGACTAGTCATACCCACACCCAGGAAAGGCAATCCGGGATTCTACAAAAGGCCAAGCAGAAAGCTATGCTGTACCTATGAAGAATTTCTTGAAAGTACCAAAAAGGAAAGAGAGGAAAGACTTACAGCAAACATATTTACTAGAGCTGTGAGTTACCTACTTTAATTTGTCATGTGCTCTAAGCTTGAATTCACTTTGCCCTAGATTCGGTATGTTCTAGTGAGAGAATGTCACCGTATTTTGGGTGGACTTTATTTTTTAATCAACTATTCTTACTCTTCCTAACTAAAAGCTAATTGTCTGACTGACTGATATCAACTGGTATTCATTAGGAAAGCACACTAGCGGGGGCCCATGAGAATAATTCAAAAATGTATCCTTCCCAGCAACATCTCAGGGCATATCCTTGAAGCCCTAAGTAAAAAAAAATAGCCATCTGTCCTCTGAGGACCCAAATGAGAGTCGGAATAGTAGCTCCAGAGCTTGTACACCATCAATATATACAAAATATTATGAAATGAATACAATGTGATTTTGGAGAAGGGAATTCCTAAATATTCCTGAAGAGTAATTCCCTCCACAACAACAATTGGTATTTGGCTACTCAGTCTCTGCTTGATTGCTTCCATGGATAGAAACTCACTAATTCCCCAGATAGTCCATTCTACTTTCAGAAAACACTGAATGGTTGGATTTTTTTTAAGCAATTGGGATTAAGTAACTTGCTCAAGGTTACACTGACAGTTATTTTTTGTGTGGGTGCCTAGTATCTGAGGCCGGAACCGATCCCGGGTCTCCCGACGCCGGGGCCAATGCTCTTACTCACTACACCACCTGGCCACCCCAGATTTTTTTTGTAGGAAGCCTGAAATATGCCTCTCTGCAACTTCTGTCCTTGTCTTCTAGGCTTTCCTCTAAGGGACAAGTCTTCCAAATACTCATAGATATTTCTCATAATCTAAGTCTTCTAGAGTACATAACCCCAGGTTTTTTGTAACTAATACTTGAATGGAATGGTCTCTGATTCATTCCACCGCTCTTTAAGAATTTTTAGTCTGCCCTTCCTAAAGGATTTTAAAGGACAATATTTGCTAGAACAGGCAAATTCTTTAAAAACCAATTTCTTTTCCCTTATAGAACTCTTGTTCTGGGGCCTACATCACCAAAGGAAGACTTCCTCTATACTGGGTTTGCATCCCTACTGGGAGCAGGCAGACCTTAAGATCACAACATATAAATAAATCAGTCAACAACTATTTATTATGTACTATACTCCAGGCACTGTTCTAGGCACTAAGGATACAGATACAATGAAGGGAACAATCCTACTAAAAGAATAGGAAACACAAAGGAATTCTTCTAAATATTACTTTTCATGAAAGCATATGATTTTATTATCAGAAAATTCCACTCTCAAAAGCATGTAGTATTTATTTTGTGATAAGTTGTCATGTGTGTTTTAGTGAAGGCTTAACCTCTCCATAGATGGTAATAGAATGGGAGAGCAATTTCCCAACCCTTTGCATGACACAGAAATGCTTTGTCTTTGTTCTGTATGAATGAGTCCAATTGATGCCTATAGTCCTTCACCTTTGTCTTTTGTCATAACCTATGAGCTCACATGTAGTTCATCCTAACCCTTGTCCCTCCCCCAACTCTTCTTTACCAATAAAGCTGTTTGCACATGGTCTACAGGCCACTTATTTTCTTCTTTTGACTTGAAAAAGCCTGAGTTCAAGATATGGTTATACAACTTACTTAGTGATATGACTTTGAGTAATCCACTTTATTCAGTCCTTTCACTTGTATGGCACCTGTATGTCAGTAATTCCCTTTCAAAATAATGGACTCAGGCATATGTTAGGGGAAGTCTTGCTTCTTTGGATCCTGTTTTGTGTAGATGAAAATCACATAAGATATTTTGAAGTTTCCTAGGATACTGTGGTATTTGCTACAAAAGGAATGGGAGAATGAAAAGTGACAGAATTTAAGTTCCCATGTTCTAATATTCTATCACATAGAAGATGGATATAATGTTGTTTTTTACTACCAATCTAATAGGATTTTGATGAGGAAAGCATCTTCTACTGCAGAGTGCTATATAAGTGGGATCTATTATTATTTCCCATTTCAAGGCCTAGGGAAGCATTTGAAATAGGTTCATCATAAAATTCAAGACTGGTTCTCACAGAAGAAAAGATTTAGGGGCAAATTTCCTAGGTAGAATGAAGATTCCAAGTACAGTAAAGAAAGCTAGAGCTTGACAATCCAGATTGGGGGAGAGTGGAGAGAACAGGGGGTGAGTCTTAGAACTTAGTCAATGGGGGATCTGTTGCCTGAGAGGCAATATGGTATTGGGGACAAGGCTCTGGACTTAGAGTTAGGATGACTTAGTTCAAATACCATCTCATACACATTTAAAAATAGTTGAATGACCCTGGGCAAATTATTCAACCTCTTTATGCCTCAGTTTTATTGATCTGTAAAATAATGAAGTTGGACTCAGTGACCCCTTTATAACTATAAATCTATGTTCTTAAGTAGCAAGGAATTTACCCATTAAAAGGCAGTGAGATCCAGATAAAGAACTAGTGGGCTCTAAATGCAGCATACTTTTTCATTTACTTTATTCTTTTTCATGGTTTTTTGCCTTTTGACCTATTTTTTCTTTCACAACTATGGCTAATATGGAAATGTGTTTTATGTGATAGCACATGTATAGCCTATATCAAATTGCCTACCTTTTTAGGAAGAAGGGAAGGAAGGAGGGAGAAAAATTTGGAACTCAAAATCTTGTAAAGATGAATGCTAAAAATTGTCTTGACGTGTAATTGGGGAAAAAATAAAATACTATTTTTTTTTAATAGTAAGTATATTGTCAGTGATAGCCTCCTTTTACCTCCATGGTACTTGCACACACCACCAAGTAGAATTACATAGCTTCCTAGGTTGTTTCATGCACTCCTGCCTCAAGCCTTCAATTACTCACAGTTGACCCTACTCAAAATGACTATACATAGAATGCCTCAGACAAGGTAATGAAGTGCAGGGAGGGCTATTTAGCTGCCAGAGGCAGAGCTTCTTTATTGATCAGCATTGGCATTTCCAACCAACTCTAGCCAACTTGTCCCAGGTCACTGGAGTTGTGTGGTTTTTGCCTCTGACTTACACATATTAGAATCTTAGTGACAAAAATAGCATAGAGAAGAGTTTGACAGCTACAATTTCTCAGCCATGGATTTTGTGAGAGCCAGCTTGACCCTAGACTTCAAGGTCACTCTTTTCAGTCTTTTGTGGGCTCCAAAAGCTGCACATTACTCAGACAATTTCTCTAACCTTGTAACTCCTCGTTAGAGCAACCCTGCTTATAACTCAGCTTTTAACTGTTTTATGCAGTAGCAGGGGCTCCTGGAAGAGTTTTCTTCATTAAAGACTAGGAGAAGGTGATTGGTGATAAATACATCCCTGCATAAGTTTTCTTCTTGTACTCACAAGTGAGATTTCTCAACATTCTTTCCATAATTTTTTCAATTTATTTTTAAGCTCCAGGACCACTTCATAAAATCTTTTTAAACTTAATTATAATTATACCCTACCTCTCAGGGAGAATATTTAGTAAAAAAAAACCCACAATACTAAAAATGAACGGAGGGTTAAAATTTTTAACTGCCTACCACCTGTATATTTCTTTGCATATATCATGTTCCCTGAGGTAAACCGATCCAGGGTGGGATAAAATTAGCTTGCTAATTATAAATAACCACAAATGCTCAAAAATAAAAGACAAAAAAGTGAATCCAAGGAAAAATAAAATGCATGTTTTAAGTCTACATGGTCAAAAAATTCAGATTTGTTAACATTGTTATCTATGAAGAAAGGGTAGGTAAGCTCTGTTTGGGCTCTTCTAGCTATAAGTCTTGACAAAATACCCTCTCTACCCCTCCAAAATCCAAGAGACAGACAGAGAAACAGGGACAGAGAGAAACAGAGAGAGGAAGAATTAGAAAGAGACTGAGAGCAAATATGTCTTACTGATCAAAGACAGAAACGAAAATTGCTAGATCTAGAAGAAACATTGGAAGTTATTTAATCTCACCCTCTTTCTTTATAGACAGCCTTCTTGAGGAGAAAACAAACCTGTAGACCCTGCCCACAAGCTTTGAAACCTAGAATATATCAAGAAAAGTGGAATATGTGGGCAGTTTAAAGGAAGACCCAAACTGATTGTGAAAGAGAGACCAAAGGTAAAGGTGCCCAGCTAAACATATTCTTTGGTTCCAATCACTGGACAGGACTGGGGGACCTAGGAGAGGCCTAGAGTAAATTCCTTCCTCTCTCACTAGTGTGAACAGGTCAGAGACACAATTAAATGAGTGGTAGATAAAAGAACCAGGGAATGAGAAGTATAGATAGATTCACTCTATAAGAGAATCTGGGCCTGATCCATCCTGCCTACAGAACCTGAGGGAGCCAATGTCCCCATGCTGGAGAGACAGAAACTGACAGAAGAACCCCAAGTTCCTAAATCACTTCCAGACCTAGGAAAGTGATCATTTAGGATGTTTTTTTGTTTGTTTGTTTTTCAGAAATGTTCCCTTACAGATTCCCCATTGAGAGAGCTGGAAGAAGGAACTAAGCTCCTTGGATTTTGACTTGCCTATTGAAAGTGGAGTTGAGGCTGGATTTGAGGAAGATAACTGGGTTAGCCGGATGTGGCTACACTGGGTACATTGATGTATTTGACCAGGGTTTTTTGGTTCTTTCCAGCCAAGAAAGTAGTGAGGACTCATTATACAGGTGCTACGCTTAGCCTCAAAGAAAACCATCAGTCCAGAGTGACAAGAGCCCCATGGCATGTAATGAAGGGGGAAATAGGTGGAATTTGCATTAAAAGGTGGCATGTCCTTTTGTCAGGGAGGTGTCAAATGTGGAAAGAGTCCTTTATCAGATGGTAAAGACAGCACAGTCCTTCATAGGGTGATGTTTCCTGAAGGTTTCTGCCTTCCTGAAAAAAAATGTCTCCAAGGGTCATTCCATCTCTGCTCCTGTGGCCTCTGTGGTCAGCACAATGTAGTTACATGAACTTCTGCCTCATTTTTCTCCTCTTGCCTGCTCATTGGGTTCTTCCTCCACTTGGCTCTCATGGTGGTCGACAAGATGGCTCTAAGAACAGGAGCTATTTGACTAGTTTTTTTAAAAAATAATTTATGATGTTACAATTAAAAAGCTCTAAAGAGTTTTGTCTTTGTAAGAACCTCATTTGTAACATAAGAGAAATGGCAGGTAGGGAGAAGGATAGACACTGAGTCACAATCTCATTCTGTGTATCCACACTAAACTCTTAAATAAACATTGCTGATCTTGAAAGGTCCCAAGCTAATGGGAAAATGGCAGTTGGCTCTCTGAGTGTTGAATTCATTTCTGTGATGTTTGACACCATTAGTTTGGACTTAATAAAGTGGAGAAAATGCTAATAATACTGATTAAACTTTAGTATGTCCTGCATCTTTTTTTTTTAAAGCATGTTGTTAAACATTTACCACCATACCTCTGAATTCATTACATCAGGGGGAATTAAGGTGAGGAATATGAGGAATTAGGGAATAGAGAGTACTCACTTCTGCCCTCACTCCCTACCCTTTTCCTCATATTCCTAGCAGGTTCTGCCTCTGTAGAGTAATTATCCCCAATTACCTCTTAATTTGGTATGATGGGAGAAAAAAAATTAGAAATGCTCCCAAACTAGACCTTCTAATCTTTCTTCTGTATTATTTAAAACTTCAAATAGGAAAGCCTTAATGTAGATATTGAACAAAAAATAACAAAGGGCTAGTGCTTATAATATGCAAACCTCCTAGGACTGACACATTATCACTTGTTGTCATAATTACCATTTCCACAAGACCCTAGGGAATAGGGCATATATCAGTATCTTCAACAATGTCTTTTTTTTTTTTTACTTTTAGAGAGCAATTGGGGTTAAGTAACTTGCCCAACGTTACTCAGCTAGTATTTTTGTGTGGACGTTAAGTGTCTGAGGCCGGAACCAAACTCGGGTCCTCCCGACTCTGGGGCCGGTGCTTTACTCACTGCTCTACCTAGCTGCCCTCAACAATGTCTTTTAAAAAATAATATTTATTTTTCCGAATTACATACAAAAACAATTCTTTACGTTTTTTTTTTTAATTTGGGCTTCCAAGGTCTTTCCCTCCCTTTCTTCCTCCCTTCCCACTTCCCTGATACAATAAGCAATTTGCAATTTGATATAGATAATTCATGTGCAATCATGTAAAACATATTACCATATTAGTCATGTTGTGAAAGAAAACACAGACCAAAACACACAAACATACACACTAAAGTGGAAAATAGTATGCTTCAATCAACATTCAAATTTCATCAGTTCTTTCTCTAGACATGGATAGAATTTTTCATCATGAGTTCTTTGGCATTGTCCTGGATCATTGTATTGCTGAAAAGAATTAAGTCATTCACAACTGATCATTGCACAGTATTGTTGTTTCTGTCTACAATTTCTCCTGGTTCTTCTCATTTCACTTCGTATCAGCTCATGTAAGTCTTTGCAGGTTTTTCTGAAATCATTTTGCTAGTCATTTCTTATACCACAAAGGTATTCCATTACAATCATATACCACAACTTGTTTAGCTGTTTCCCAATTGATGGACATCCTTTTGATTTCCAATTCTTCGCCACCATGAAGAAAGCTACTTTAAGTATTTTTTGTACAAATAAGTCCTCCCCGCCCCCTTTAAATCTTTTTGGTATTCCTCCTAGTGGTATTGTTGGATCAAAGGGTATACATAGTTTTAGAACCTTTCGGCATGGTTCCAAATTGCTGTCCAGAATGGCTGGATCAGTTCACAGCATCCATCCAACAGTGCATTAGTGTTCCAATTTTCCCACATTCCCTAAAATATTTATAATTTTCCTTTTCTGTCATACTAGCCAATCTGATAAATGTAAGGTGGTACCTCAGAGTTGCTTCAATATTCATTTCTCTAATAAAGAGTGATTTAAAGTGTTTTTTCATGTGATAGATAATTTTTCTTTCTTCATCTGAAAACTGCCTGTCCATGTCCTTTGACCATTTATCAATTGGGGAATGACTTCTATTCTCAGAAATTTGACTCAGTTCTCTTTGTATTTAAGAAAGGAGACCTTTGGGGTAGCTAGGTGGCACAGTGAGTAGAGCACCAGCCCTGAAGTCAGGAGAACCTGAGTTTGGGTCTGGCCTCAGACATTTAACATAACACTAGCCATGTGACCTTGGGCAAGTCACTTAACCCCAATTGCCCTTCCCTCCAAAAAGCAAAAAAAAAAAAAAAAGAGGGGGGAGACCTTTATCAGAGACACTTTTTAAATCACAGCTTTCTGCTTTCCTTCTAATCTTGGTTGCATTATTTATGCAAAAAAATTTTAATTTAATATAATCAAAATTACCCATTTTATATCTCATAATGCTCTCTTGTTTGGTCAAAAATTCTTCTTTTATCCATAGATATCCATAGATCTGACAGGAAAACTATTCCATGCTTCCCTAATTTGTTTATGGTATCACCTATTATGTCCAAATCATCTACTAATTTTGACCTTATCTTGGTACATGGTTCTAAGATGTTGATCTATACGTAGTTTCTGCCATACTGTTTTTCATTTTTTCCCAGGAGTTTTTGTCAAATAGTCAGTTCTTGTCACAAAAGCCTGAGTCTTTGAGTTTATCAAACACTAAATTACTACGGTCATTTACTACTGCATATTGTATACCTAATCTATTCAACCAATCCACCCCTCTATTTCTTAGCCAATGCCAGATTGTTTTGAAGATTACCACTTTAAAACACACTTTGAGGTTTGGTATGATTAAACCACCTTCCTTCACATTTTTTTTTAAACAAAGTACCTTGATTATTTTTTTATCTTTTGTTCTTCCAGATGAATTTTGGGGGTTTTTGTTAGCCTTATAAAATAATTTTTCAGTGTTTGATTAGAATGGCACCAAATCAATAAATTTAAGTGGAATTGTCATTTTTATTATATTGGCTTGGCCTTCCATAAGCATTTGCAGAAACTAAAATAGATAACTACAATTACTTTAAATTCAAAGGCTTCTGCATAGACAAAATTAAGGTACCTTGAATAAGAAGACTTGAACGGCAAAAGATGGAATTTTTTGGCCTTAGCAATCCTTATTGACTACCTACTAGTCTATAGCACCTTGTGAACTGAGTATTCATAGCAGCAATATTGCAAATGCTTAAAATCATGAAGTTATTAACCATCAACTACCATCAAGAGTATCAATTGCAGCATCATCACATGAAGAAACTTTAGAGAAATTAAGAGTTAAATCTGCTGCTTATTAATTTAGTTAAGTTTTATAAGACTATGGGATGTCTAATTTTTTTTTTGCCAAAACCCAATTAGAAAGTAGGAATCTTCAAAAGTACATGAGAAATGGCAAGTATTTAAAAAAATAAAATTTGATTACAAATGTACAAAATCAGAGAGGGTTTTGAAAACACTGTGTAATAGAAAGGTACTTTATTAAAGTTATTATTGACCAAAAGTGTCCATCTGTGATAGTAATGGCAATTAAAGATTCCCCTGTATTGGCTTGGTTTTCAAATTGATTGTATTAAAACCCAGAGTTTGTTAATCCCACCTGTGGGATGGGCTTGTTGATGTGAAAAGAAAGTCCTGAAGTGGGAGGAGCGGGTGACGTAGATTTGGAGAGACACTAGAGAGAGGCGGAAGTTTTTTTTGGAAGCAGCACCTCGTGGAGAGAGACTAAGAGAATTGCTGGTGGCTGCTTTGAATTGCCCTGGACTTTTGAGACCTGCCCCCTGAGCTGCCAAGGACTGAGGAGACATGGCTGTTTTGCTGGTACTTTGTCTGTCTGTTTTGATGTTATTTTGCCAGATTTGTCCACTGGTGAAAGACAGTCCTTTTGTTGAAGAAGTCCTGGAACCTGGCATTTGGTTAAGAAGGCCTGAGACTGTCCTGCAGACAGAGAGTGAATACTGTCCACTGGTGAAGGACAGTGCTGTTGTTGCAGGGGTCTGGGAGCCTTTCTGTTGGTTCAGAAGCCCTGAAGAAGGATTTTCTTGTTGTATGTTTACAGAAATCCTGGGAGAGGGCTTAGCTAATGTGTTCAGGGGTTCTAGGACTGTTCTACAGACAGAGGATAAATTCATGAAGGGACTGGCAATGTATCTTATGGCCTTGCTAAGCCTTGTCTCTCCAGGAACTAAGATTGCTGAGAACTTGCCTCGTGTCAAGATGAAGAAAAGACCTCCATTTGGGTATTAAGTGCTGTGTTTAAACTTGATGTAACTCTGGGGTAGATTCAATTGTGATCCAGGGGTGGGGAACTTTTGACCTTTTTGTGTTCTATGGTTGAGCAAATGAATGTATTTTACTTATGTTTGGAAACTAATCTCCATTTGAGAAGAGGGGCTTTGTGGTGGACTTAATTAAGGTATAGCCTAGGGGTGGAGAAGTATTTGGAACAGAGACTTTGTAATTGATTGAATGATAGGAAAGTCCTGGGGTGGGGTAGGCCTTGGAGATGATTTAATCACACTTAGTAAATGCTGTATTTTGAATGATGTCATGTTTTGATCTTCTCTGTTCTGGGTTTGTTACTGAATAAAATAGAGAGCACCTATGCTGGTATTTTGAACCTGGGAAGTTGCCTTTGCTTGGTATTACATTACACCATCTCAAGCTGTTTCTGAGTCTTTTAGCCAAAATTAAAGCTAAACTGAATCTAAGCCAAATTAATTTTCCACTTAAACAAAGAGTGTGTGTGTGTGTGTGTGTGTGTGTGTGTGTGTGTGTGTGTGTGTG
>NW_027186296.1:67832522-67832975 GCF_028583685.1 Petaurus breviceps papuanus | reverse complement strand
GTGTGTGTGTGTGTGTGTGTGTGTGTGTGTGTGTGTGTGTGTGTGTGTGTGTGTTTTGGAGCTGCATGGTATAGATCCAGAAAACCTAGGACCAACCCCCTGTATCTGTCACATACTTATTATATGACTTTGAACAAGTTACTTGACTTCTCTGCTTCAGTTTCCTCATTTGTAAAAATGGTGTTGGACTGAATATTTAAGATGCCTCAAAACTCTAAAATTCTGTGATATTAAATCTAAGAAGTTCTTAGGAAAGAGCAAGAAGAAAATGGATACAATTTACCATGGGAAAAATTAAATCCTACATTTAGGTTTGAAAAAATGAGGCCAACTGCAGGAAAGAGGTGATAATAATTGACAGCAGTTGAAAAAGGCAAAAAGGGGTTAGCTCAGTGTTGTACAGCTGAGAAAGAAAGAAAGAAAGAAAGAAAGAAAGAAAGAAAGAAAGAAAGA
>NW_027186296.1:67808726-67832512 GCF_028583685.1 Petaurus breviceps papuanus | reverse complement strand
GAAAGAAAGAAAGAAAGAAAGAAAGAAAGAAAGAAAGAAAGAAAGAAGAAAAAGAAAGGAAGGAAGAAAGAGAAAGAAAGAAAGAAAGAAAGAAAGAAAGAAAGAAAGAAAAGAAGGAAGGAGAGGGGGAAGGAAGGAAGGAAGGAAGGAAGGAAGGAGAGGAGAGGAGAGGAGGAAGAAAGAGAGAGAAAAGAAGAGAAAAGAAAACTTACATTAATAGAGTCATCTAGTTCACAAATCATAAGAGAAAACAGTACCACTCTACTACTCAGAACTGATTCTCCCAAAATTGTAGTATTGTATTTAGTTTGAGAGCAATAGAATCCCTAGCTGTGGTAACAAGACACAAAAGATAAAAATCATTTAAGTCAACTCTAATATTGAACCTGGGCCATGTATTATAATATGTATCATTATGTAAATGACTCTCAGATCTATATATGTTACCCTAATCACCCCCTCTGAACTCCATTGCTGCATCACCAATTGTCTATTATACATTGCTATCTAAATGTCCCAATAGCATCTCACACACAATGTCTAAAACAGAATACTGATTTTCCTCAGTAAATCCACTTTCCTTCCAAACTTAGCTATTTCTGTTGAGGGCATCACCATCCTCACAGATGTTCAAATTCACAGCCTAATAATTGTTATTTTTTAAAATCTCCCTCACCCTTCCATAACAAATCATTTGCTAATTCTGTGCCATAATCTCATTGACATCCTTCTCCTTTTTTCCATACAGCAAAACCACTCTACAAGGTTCAGTCTCTGGTCACCAGTGGCCTAAATTATTTAGATAGTTTCCAAATTAGATTTTCTTCTTCTTCTTTATTCTATCTGTAATCCATCCTCCCTATAGTTGACTAATGAATATTACAAAAATACAAACCATATTACTCCCTGTAGCAGCAAGCACCCCAAGAGTGCTCAGGGTGGCTGCCCATACAGGTTCTTGGATCTGCTTTGTTAAAGGAAAGCAACTCAAAATGGGTTAACAAGCTTACTTTAATCAGTCAAATATGTATCGTTTGCCTAGTTCAGGGGAAAAAGGTCAGCACCCTGAACTTCGGAATAGACAGAATTATCAAGACAAAAACAGATCAAGTAGACAGATTTCCAAACTGTCCAACCATTACATCCATATCAAACAATATCAGGGTTTCAAGGCTTCCCAGAATCCATATCAAATCACAGAACACTTCTCAAAGTGAGCCCCAAAACAAAGCTACACATCAGGGCTTACATAGCCTTCTCCTGGCTCAGAGAATGTAACAACCTTTTGGACCCACTGGCCAATCAAAAAGTATCTACTGAAAAACAAGCCTCCCACCCCAGGCTCCAGGTGCACTTTAGCCTAGGGGCAGGGAAGATCTTTAAAATTTACATTCCCATTACACTCCCTTGTTTTAAAATCTTGAATAGCTCCCAATTACCATTTGAATAGAACACCAAGTCCTCAGGCTAGTATTTAAAGCCCTTTCTCTTCAGTCAGGCTCTTGCATACCTTTCCAGACTCATTCCATTAATGGAGTCTATGTTCTAGTCAGACTGGCCTACTCTCTGTTCCCTGATTCCAACACTTGATTCACCACCTTCAAATCTATGAATAGTGGAATAGTTTATGACCAAAGAAGCAATAAAAAGAATCACAGAAGATAAAATGGATGAGTTTAGTTCTATAGTTCTATAAAATTTCAAATATTTCATATAAACAAAACTAATAAAGCTAAAATTTGAAAGGAAACTGGGATAAAGTCTTTACAGCAAGTTTATCTGATATCAGATATTTTCTGATATAGGTCTCTTTTTAGATAGGTAAAGGTCCAATTCAATTTTATAAGAACATAAGCCATTCCCCAATAGATAAATGGTCAAAGGACATGAACAGACAGTTTTCAAAGGAAGAAATCAAAGCTATCAACCACCTAAAGAAAAGAAATACCCCAAATTACTAATAATTAGGGAAATGCAACTTAAAGAAACTTTGAGGTTCTACCTCACAACGACCAGATTGGCAACAATGATAATAGAAAAAAATTTAAAAAGTTATAAGGGCTGTTAGAAAATAGGTACACTAATGCATTGTTCATGGATCTGTGAATTAGTGCAACCATTCTTGATAATAACTGAGAATTGTGCCCCCCAAATCACTAAAATGTGCATACACTTTGAGTCAGCAATAGCACTACTAGACCTACAACCTAAGAAATAAAAAAAAGGATGGAAAGGATCCTGGTACACAAAAATATTTATAACAGCTTTTTCCATAGTAACACCAAACTGGAAACTAAGGATGTGCCTATCTATTAGGGAATTACTAAAGAAATTATGACATTTGAATGTAATAAAATAGTATTATGCCTTAAGTAATAATAAAATAAAAGGACCTATATGTACAAAAATATTTATAGCAGCTCTTTACTGGTGGCAAAGAATTGGAAATTGAGGGGAAGCCCAACAGTTGAAAATGGCTGAACAAGTTGCATTATGTGATTGTAATGGAATACTATTGTGTTATAAGAAAGGATGAGCAAGATGCTCTCAGAAAATCCTGGAAAGATCTAAATGATCTTTCATCGTGAACCAGGAGAATGTTGTATACAGTAATAGCAATATCATAAAATGATCAAATGTGAATATCTTACCTATTCTCAACTCTGAAGACAACTCTGAAGAATTTATGATGAAAAATGCTACCCATCCCAAGAGAAAGAATTGATGGAATCTACCTACAGATCAAAATATACTTTTTAAAACTTAATTTTCTTGGGGTTTTACTTTTTGGTCTATATTTTCTTTTATAATATGACTAATAAGGAAATGTGTTTTGCGTGACTACAAATTTGCTTGCCTTCTCAGTGATGGGGTTTGGGGAGGGAGGGAAAGAATTGGGAACTCAAAATTTTAAAAACAAATGGTGAAAATTGTTTTTACATGTAATTGGGGAAAATAATATACTAAATAAAAAAGAAACTTTAAAAAAAGACATAATGAAATGGACAGTTTCAGAAAAAACTGAGAAGATCTCTATGAACTGATACAAAGTAAAATGAGAACTAGGAAAATATTTATACAATGATCACATTATAAAGAAAAATAACTTTGAAAATTGTTAGAATATTGATCAATGCAATTAAAATCATGAGTCCAGAGGACTACAAAAGAAACATACATCCTTCCAAAGAAGTAATAAACTTAAAACCAAAATGAAACACGTTTTCAGAGACAGAGAGAGAGAGAGAGAGAGAGAGAGGGAGAGAGAGAGAGAGAGAGAGAGAGAGAGAGAGAGATAGGAGAGAGAGAGAGAACCAAATTGAGTCAGGAAGATCTAGATTGAAGTCCAGCCCTTCATACGTTGGATACTGGTTATGTGACCCTAGTCAAGTTGCTTAAACTCTTAATGCTCCTAGAAGACTCTAAGGATTTAAGTTCCAGAGTAGTTATCAATCAGCACTAGTTGAAAGAGCTTCTTCACTGGGCATTCTCTATAACAATGAAATCACAGATCTAAATCAAAAGAAACAAGAGTAGATGAGCAACATATTCCAGATGTTCAGGTCATAAGGCACAAAGGAAAAATGCAAACCCCCTCCAGGGAGTTAATATTCTAAACCAAATAAGCATCTATCTACCTAACTATCTCTCTATATAATTTGGGAAACTTATTTGTGATAAAAAAGGGGAGACTGGATAGACGAAGCAGCCCTCCTATAAATCACAATTTATGACCACTATAAGTTGCTCTGGAGAGAGAAAATAAAAGTTGTTGATCTATCTGTCATACAGTCTCAACACGACAATATAAGAAAATCAGACTATTTGGGGGAGGGGTGCAGTAAGGTTGGTCAGTCTGATGTTTATTTACTGATATTTTACTCATTGAGCATTTATGAAATATATATCACAGCATCAAAAATGACCCTCATTGGGATTGAGTCAATCAAATTTATTACATTTTAAATCTCAAGTAAGTGAGTGCCTCTTTTCATAGATTTTCCCCCCATCATCTCATCTTCTTATTCTTTTAGGAATGCTAATCCACAGGGAACTCTCCCTCCAAGTCTTTCTGGCAGAAATGACTACTCTATTGGAATTTGAAAGAGCTAAGTGCTGGGAAGGAGGTCAAGAGGGGAAGCGGAAGGAAATAAGTATTCATATAGCACTTACTATATGTAAGGCACTGTGCTAACCAATTTTTTTTACAAATATTATCTCATCTGATCCTTACAAAAACTCTGTGAAGGAGATGCTATTATTATCCTATTCCATAGCTGAAGAAACTGAGGCAGTCAATGGTTAAGTTAACTTGCCCAGGATCACACAGCTAGTAAGTGCCTGAGGATGGATTTGAACTCAGGTCTTCTTGACTCTGAACACTATCTACTACATCAATAGTTGCCTATGAAAGAAAGTTCTTTCAATCTGATAGTTTGACAGGGAATAGGAGGCCATATCTCTGGGAGCATCCATAAGTCTCTGCAGAGTTATGTGTGCTTCTAGGAAGTATAAGATTTGGCTGAATCTTAAAGGGACAGAGGTGGTTTTCCTCTTGCCCTGGAGAAATTTCAATGGAGCTGGGATATGTTCTAGGACATGGTAATGACTGAAGAGGCTCAGCTCATGCTGTGTGGTTCAATAAAAAAGGGCTGATACATACAAGGAATGGCTGGCATTGAGACACCAGCATGAGCCCCATTGCAGCTGCTTCTATCTAACATAGTCAATGGGGCAGTTGCAGCCCAAGGGAAAGGAATGTCTGAAACAGAATGATTTTTACAGAACTTTTCCTTCTGGGAGAACTGACAACAGATGTTGAAATGCCTTGTCACTCATCTTCACTGCACCTCACCCCACCACCTTCCCACTCTAGGAAAACAGATGTTAAAAACAAAGTTTTCCTATTCTTTAATGTGTGTTTTTTAATCTCCATTTAATTAATATTGAATAACAGCACAGATGAAGTGATTGATCATAATAGCTTTTGGTTTACATGCCTCATTATTTGTGAGTAGGAAGCTACAAAAGATACAGGGACAGAGGCTGGTTGCAGTACACAGATGAGAGAGAAAGAGAGCATGGATACTCTCAGTGGTAGTTGTAGGAGTCATCCTGACTGAGGGCTCTAGAACTAAATCTTCAAGAAAAATATTGATAAACTTCCCATAGCTGGATCAAGAAAGCATGAATCCAGTTTTCTGCATCCAAACCATAAACTCAAAATAGCAGTAACTATTTTATAAACTGCACTGTCAAATTGGGTCATGTTCCTACTCTACACATGCAATAAAAAGAGAGAGAGAGAGAGTAAAAAGAAAAAAGGAAACACGATCATAGAATCTCAGGGTTGGACAGGACCTCAGAGATTGTCCAGTTCAATCTTCTATGGACATACTCATTTAGCAATAGTCCATCAGAATAACCCAGACTAGGTCAGTCTACATCTCTTCTCATGTAGACTGTTGTAAAGCTCTTAATGTGGAATGGCTAGGTAATGCAGTGAATAAAGCACCTGCCTTGGAGTCAGGAGGACCTGAGTTCAAATTCAGCCTCAGACACTTAACACTTACTATCAGTGTGACCTTGGGCAAGTCACTTAACCCCAATTACCCTCCAAAAAGCAAACAAAAAACAAACAAAAACTTATTTCCTGCTCTGTCCCTTCCCTAATCTATCCTGTACATGGTGGTCAAGTAATTTTATCTCACTAATTTATAGAACTTTCTCTCACTCCATTTCTCAAAACTTTCGATTATATCCCTAGTTCCAAAGAATAAATTATAAGCTTTTGTTTCTGGCCTTTTAAGGCTACCATAATCTTGCTCAAACTTACCTTTCCATTGTTTTTTCTTATTACTTATCCTTAAACATTCTATATTCCAGGTACATTCTATGGTTCATCTTGCACTCTTCCATATCTGGGCTTTTGACAGTAAAGAAGAAGAATGTGATGTCAGAAAATAAACAGCAGCTTCTTATGCCCATCTTTAGGCCAGGTCAAAAGATTCTCATGTGCTTTCATCTTTCAGTGTCTTTCTGGGTTTTTATTTATATTCATAGATTATAATTAGTCTTCATTGGGACACTGGAGGACAAACTTTCATTTTACTGATATGAAAATTGAACTCAAAGACATTAAGCAACTTGTCCAAAGTCATAATGCTTTTCACAGTGGAGCTGGGACTTGAACTCAGGACTCTTAATCTAGTCTCCCTTCATTCTACCATATTATCTCTTCTATCTTGCTATATTTTGTACTTCTTTTCCAGTTGTTTCAGTCTACCAATGCTTTCTTTGTGGACTTCCAGATATTTTTCCTTATACCTTAAGTTCTGGGAAGTGTTAATTTTATCAATCAATGAATATGTTTACTAAGGCTTTATGTGCCTTGAAATTGAACTAACTACTCTATTCAAGTATCTAAATAATTTACCTGCACAGACATTTTGACACTTGTAGAAAAACAACAAAGCAAAAAAGTAGTTGGTAATTCCAGAAACCTGTATTGTAATGCTGGCTCTGTCACTGACTGGCTGTGCAATTTGGGTGGAAGTCATATATCACTTCTCTGGGCCTGAGTTTCTTTATAAGCAAAGTGAAAAAAGTTGGTCTAGATAATCTCTAAAGTTTTGTTGTTTTTCTTTATCTTTAGCCTTGGATGCCTCTATCATGGAATTAGAAAATCTTATACTTAGACATGTCACATACATTTCTGAGGTATTTCAGAAATCATCTGGTCCAGGTCTGGAAAAGGCTCCCCTTAGATCACTTAGTACATTCTGGGCACTGTGCTAAGTATTGGATATACAAATGCAAATACAAGCAAAGAGAAAACCCCTTCCCTCTAGGAATTTATATACTAATGGACAGAGACAACATATAACATGGGGTGAAAAGTGAGGGAGGGAGGAGATCCAGAGGCAGAAGGAAAAAGAGGAAAGTACCATATGGGGTATTATTTAGATATTAGCCCAAGTTTTTGTCATTGGCAAGTTTGACAAGCATGCAATTAGTTGATTGAGAGGCAGCATGGCACTGTGGATAGAGAATTTGCCTCTGAGTCATGCAAACAGGGTCTTGATTTCTGTCTCTCACATATATATTCTGTGTGACTCTGGGCATGTCATTTAACCTCTTTGAGACTCAGCTAGAAAATAAAATAAAATATAAAAGAATGTTGATGTTTGATGAGATGCCCTTTATTGTCTCCTCCCTATCCAAATTTATGATTCTATGCCTCCATCCAAATCACTAACAAAAATATCAGACAATACAGTACCAGGGACAGATACCTGGGATATTCAAATAGAGACCTCCTTTTATAACTGACATCCAATCACTAATGATTACTCTTTGAGTTTGGACATTTAACTGTTTCTCATTTCACTTAACTGCATTAGGTAGTAGTATGTATCTCTCCTTGTACACAAAGAAAACATAAGACTTTTTTTCAAAAATTTTGCTGAAAGTTAGGTAAAATATGTCTATAAGTATCCTACTAAAGTCCAATAACCATCAAAATGAAAATCAGCCAATATGAGCAATTTGTCATGAAGTCATGGGACCACCACTTTCCTTTATGAATGTTCACAGGCTATCCTTGAATATGCAAAGTGTAAAATCAATTTGAATACTCTTTTTTAAAAAAGACCCTACTAACTTTAAATAGGTCCACATTTCATTATCTTTAAAGCTCTATAAATAGGGGTAAAATCTTATGAGACTCAACTATTTAAAGAATTACAGATAATGCCTAATAGATCATAGAAAAACACTTTAAGGTATATGCTGGTATTATCAACAACCAGCTCTCTGCAGAACATACTTTCCTTTCAACCCGTATCATTAACATTTTTTCCAACACTTTCTTAAGTCTATACAAGCAACACAACCATAAATCAAGTCCTGATTTGTAACATTTGCTGATTTCCAAGATGTTAATATTCACCCTGACAATTTAACACTTATATTTCCTGAATGTACCCCTGCTTTCAACCCATAAAGTTTCTATGGTAATGGATTCCTCCTAAGGAAGGGGTAGTTGGTGCCTAGAGACCTTCTAAGGAAAGGGTGGTCAGTGCCTAGAGAACTTCCAAGGAAGGGATGGTCAGTGCCCTGGATATCAAGGTTAATTAAGGATGATAGATTTAGCTCCAGAAGGAACCTTAATTCCATAGTGCTTTATGGCTTACAAAATACTTTCCTCACAGCAACGCTGCACTGTGGATAGTACAAGTATTACCTCTATTTTACAAATTATAAAACTGTGTATCAGAGAGGTAAAGTGGTTTGCCCAAAGACTTGCAGCTAGTAAATAAAGACAAAACTTCAATTCCAGTCTCCCAACCTGAAGCCCTGTGTTCCTTCCACAGAACTATATTACCTCTTAGAAACAGGCTCCAAAATATTGTTTGAATTTTTTCTTCATTAGGCATTTGTAGTCTGGTGGGAGACACAGTGAATCAGAATCAGGTAATTTTGTTCTCAGTCACAAGAGAGCAATCCCTACTCTACCTATTTTATATTATTGGTACAAATAGAATTATGGCCAGGATCTCCTCTGATTAACCTAAGCTGAGACGTTTTAGGAAACTGCATGAACTATTTCTGGACCATTTAAAGGATTTGAAATATCTCTTTCTATCTCTTTTAGGTGTCACAGTGGATAGAACCCTGGACCTGGAGTCAGAAGGACTTGAAATCAAATCTGACCTCAGACACTTGCTAGCTGTGTGATCCTGAGCAAGTCACTTAACCTCTGTTTGCCTCAATTTCCCCAACTATATAATGAGGACAATAATAGCACCTACCTTGCAAAGTTATTGTGAGGATCAAACAAGACAATATCTGTAAAGGATTTAGTATAGCATATAGTACTATATAAATATTTATTCCTTTTCTTTCTTTCCTAAAATATATACTCAGTAGCCCAAAATAATTAAAGTAGCTCCCCCAATTGCAAATTCACTCAATTCAGCAAGCATTTATTTATTAAGCATCACAAAGCCCAGTGCTAGGCTGCGGGAGAGAGAGGAAGTGGATGTGAGATATCGTCCCTGACTTTATGGAATCTACAATCTAGCAGGAAGATGTAATATATACACTAATAATTATAATATAGAATAATTTGGGGCAAGTATGTAAGAGAAGTGTAAACAAAATGCTATGTGAAGTCTGAGGGGAGAAGAAGAAAATGTCTAATGCAAAGCAAAGGAAGCAAGACCGAAAGAACAAAATGACCACAATAATATGAAAGAAAATCATAATAAAAGACACCAAAATTGAGCCGGATGCAATGACTTCACATAACTGATGGTGAAATATACAGTCCTCCTCTTGGCAGAGAGGTAGGTGACTATAGGTGCGGAATGAAGCCTCCGTTGTTAGACATGGCCGATATGTTGCTTTGTTTTGCTTGACTCCATAGAATTTGTTTGTTACAAAACAGAAATCTAGGAGAACATAATTGTGAAGTGTCAACGGTGGTTTTTTATGTAGCTATAAAGCATTTGTTTTTTAAAAGATAAATAACTTAAAAGAATGAAGCTCATTATATGTGAAAGTGCTTACTAATCTTTGAACACCAAGTTTTTATAAATTCAAGAGAATCCTATAATCATTTTTATTCTCTCTAGCAAAAAAAAAAAATTACCTGGGGCCAAATTCCTTTCATTTGTTGTAAAATTCTGGGAGAGTTTCTGCAGACCTAAGATTTATGGTCATCATTATTGTTAGCCCTACACTGACAGAGAGCCTTCCCTGCAAGGAGCTCATGTATTACGGGGCTAAATGAGAATTTGACCTCTGGATCCCTGAGTAATAAACACTCCTGCTGATATGATCAATGCTGCTGGTGCAAAAGAATTTTTTTTTAATGACAATATAATGAGGCTGTGTAGTCCTATGGAGTCTTTAAGTTTGAGATAGCAAAAGGAGGTCCTACTGGCTAGCAAAATGCTGCAGAAAGGCTAAAGCACAGTGCTTACCAATGAGGCAAAACAGACACATAATATGATTTTAGGTTTCTAATAGAGTATTATAAACAGGGGCAGCTAGGTTGCTCAGTGGATAGACCACTGGCCCTGGAGTCAGAAGGACTTGAGTTCAAATCTAGCCTCAGACACTTAACACTTACTAGCTGTGTGACCTTGGGCAAATCACTTAACCCTGACTGCCTTGCAAAAAATAAGAGAAAGTGTTGCAAACAGAATCAAAGACTAAAGTTGTTTTTGTTGCAGTTGTTGACCCTGGAAAAGTCACTTTACCCTGTTTGCCTCAGTTTCCTCATCTGTAAAATGAGCTGAAAAAGAAAATGGCAAACCACTCCAGTGTCTTTGTCAAGAAAATCCCAAATGAGGCCACAAAGAGTAAGATATACAATTGAATGACAACATTCATTAAGCCCTTGCTACATGCCAGGCATTGTACTAAATTCTGGGAATACAACTACAAGCAGAAATAAGGAGTCACTGCTTTCAAGCACATTACATTCAAATGAGGGAAGATAAGATATAAAATGAAGTTGAAAATTGGGGGTGCAGGCAGGAGTGGAGGAGGGGGGACAAAGTACAAGTGCAGGGGCATGGTGGAGAAAGTAAGGTGTGGAGCCTGGAAAGGAAGAAAGGAAGAAAATGAGAGTCTCAGACCAGATGATTTCTATGTTTCTCTTTGCACATCTTTTATCTTTATTTTTAATAGCTAATATTTATATAGTACTATAATGTTTGCAAAGCACTGAACATATTTTATCTCATCTGATCCTCACACAGACCCTGTGAAGTTGGTGCCATTAATAACCTCATTTTACAATGGAGGAAACTGAGGCAGACAGAAGTTAAGTGACTTGAGCAAGGTCACACAGGTAGTAGGCTCTGAGACAGAATTTGAACTCAGGTCATTCTCACTCCAAGTCCAGTACTCTTTTTTATTCACTATACCAATTAGCTGTGTGACCCTGGGCAAGTCACTTGACCTTGTTTGCCTCAGTTCCTCATCTGGAAAATAAGCTAGAGAAGGAAATGGCAGATCACTCTAGTACTTTTACCAAGAAAACTCAAATTCGGTCACAAAGAATGGAACATGACTAAAAACAACTGAAAATTACCTTGGATAGCCAAGAGGTAAATGACAAGTCAGGTAATCCAAAGTTCTCAAGATCCCTAGTTCACCACTTTCCCTCTTCATTCTTTCTTGATGCATATTCAACAAAGCCTGCCTCACTGCCTCTTAGAAATCTTATGGAAGGGAAAAAGAATGACTAGCTAATCAACATTTCAGTTCCATTCCAGTTCTGAGTTAGTAAGATACTGTCCTTTATGTAGACATTTTATTTGCTGAAAGAGCAAAGAAAAAAAGAAATTTGTGTGAGAAGTACGGAGAAATGTGGGTGCTTGTTTTTCCTTCATTCTCAAAGAAGACCATGACATCAGGGAGGTGATGCCATGACTTGCAAGTGAATTGAATTTAAGAGAAAAGCAGTTTGAGAAGAAAAACAGATCATTCTGAGGATTCCTCAGAGAGTGTGGGACTAATGGTAAAGACAACTGATGGAAACTGTTTCCCAGCACCTATGTAAAATATGGATGTGTTTAAGACTTGGAAGTTAATTGCTGAGATACTCTGAAACAGAGAATTGTTTGTGGAATAGGGCGAAAGCCTATCAAATCATACTGACTAAAATCTGGATTTATGGTTTCTTAGTCTAAATAGAGGTGGGCTCCCACACATGAGGAGTGGGAGAGTCAGTGAGAAGGCAGGAAATTGAGATGCCAATGAAAGAAGTCACTTACAGAACCTGAGACAGCAGAATATAGAACACAAAATACTGAAACTGATAAAGCTGAGACCTGCTGAACACAGATAATTGGAGACACACAGTCTCTGCAGTTGATGAGGGGAAATGATCTGATTGGAGGATGGTCTGATGTTTGAGCTGACTGGAGAAAGCTGAATCCTCTGCTGTTTTAAGAGTTGGCTAGGGTAAGCTGCCTTATTCCTTAGGGTCATTTACAGGATGAGAGAAGGGGATTTCCTTAGATGTTTACCTGTATTGCTCTTTCCTGTCTTCTATGTCTCTAGAAGGAGAAAGCCCTCAAAGCCACCTTGCAGACATAAATAGCTTTGTAGATCCTAGACTTAAGGGAACTACTTTTTTGATGATAGAGTACATTGTCACCTCAGCATTCAGCCAAGGTTGTAGATCCAGGAAGTTCCAGGCTTACAGCTGCCATTTGTTAAGAGACCATAGTGCTGCTTCAGTGGTCCAAGGAGTGCAGAGAAATGTTTCCAGTCAGCAGGAGAGCAGAGGCCTAGAAGAGAAGGAGTCCCACCTAGGAGGCAACACAGAATACAGACTATTCCTGAAAGAGGGAAAGGGAATTTAGATAATGTCAGCTATGTGCTAGGCACTGTACCAAGCAGTTTTACAAGTATCTCATTTGATCCTAACAACGACCCTGGGAGGTAGTTGCCATTATTATCTCCATTTTACAGTAAAGGAAACTGAGGCAAACAGTGGTTAAGTGACTTGTCAGGACCACACAACTAGCTAGTGTCTGTGGCTGCATTTGAACTCAGGTCTTCCTGACTCCAAACCTAGATCTCTATCCACAGTGCCACCAGCTAGTTTATAAAACAGACAAAAAATATCATGGTCTTCAGTTCATAGTTGTGAATTGCCCCATTACCTACTCAATGTGTCTCATTGCTAGCTTTCTCTAAATTTGTCTCCACTCTCCCTCACATGCATTAGTAGGAAAATGTGATGCAGTTTTATGGATGGGCTGTTACATTATGATTATTATCATGTTTGCCTTTTTATTTTCTAAATTCTTCATGTCTTTCATTCTTTCATTTTTTTGTATTAAAACAAACTGACAAAAGAAAATTCATATTAATTGATGCAGTGAATGATGTCATCTAGGCTGTTATATTGGAAATGGAGAGCACTCAGGTAGGATGATGGAGCCAGCTCCATCCAAGGAAAGGAGAGCCTTGAGAGAGAGGTCAGCACCACACCCTGTACTATAAGTCTACATTTGATGACCATTGAACATTCATTTAAGTACATGTTAATATCTTCACATAAGAAGATTTTATTTAAAAGTTTTGTTTTAATGTATCAAAGTCAGCATAAGGTATTAGAAAGAACAACAGAGCAGAAATAAGGACACCTTGCTTAACAAATCCCATCCCAGTCAGCCACCTGTTCAGGACCTTGACTTATGACATGCCATGGATGTCCAACTTCTCCTCACCTGAGCCAGAATGTCCCACAGAGGGGTCTCTAGAATCCATGTCCCACTCCCTGGAGAAGTCAATTCATTCACTAATCCCTATTCTGGGGATGATGAAATTGAAATTTGATATTTTTTTGGTCTTTTTGGAGGGAGGCAAAGCAAGGCAATTGGGGTTAAGTGACTTGCCCAAGGTCACACAGCTATTACGTATTAAGTGTCTGAGACCAGATTTGAACTCAGGTCCTTCTGACTCTGGTGCTCTATTCACTGCACCACCTAGCTGCCCTGAAATTTGATTTTTAATTCTATTTTGCTAAGACTTAAGCTAGAATTAATATTTCCCTTCATTGCAAGTTCTACTCAGATAACCTCAGGTCACTTGTCTCTCAATTCTCATCTTGTTGCCTCCATTCTTGCATAGGTATACCTCATTTCATTGCATGTTGTTTTATTGCACTTTGAAGACATTGTGCTTTTTACCAATTGAAGGCTGTGGCAACCTTGCATCAGGCAATTAAGTCTATTGGCACCATTTTTCCAATAGCATGTGTTCACATAGTATCTCTGTATTACATTTGGATAATTCTCACAATATTTCCAACTTTTTCTTGATTATTATATCTGTTATGGTAGAATGTGATCAGTGATCTTTGATGTTACTATTGTAACTGTTTTGAGACCCACAAATCATGCTTGTAGAAGACAGCAAACTTATCAATAAATGTTGGTTGTGTGCCATTTTGTCTCTCTCCCTCTCCTCAGATCTCCCTATTCCCTGAGATACAACAATATTAAAATTAGGTCAGATAATAACCCTACAGTGGTCTCTAACTATATGTATGAAAAGAAGAGTCAATCAATGTGGCAAACTTTATTGTATTATTTTAAGAAATTGCCACAGTCACCCAGTCCTTCAACAACCATCACCCTGATCAGTCAGTAGCCATCAACATTGAGTCAAGACCCTCCACCAGCAAAACAATTATGATTCAATGAAAGTTCAGATGATGTTTAGCATTTTTTAGCAATAAAGTATTTTTTTTTTTGCTTTTTGGAAGGCAATTGGAGTTAAGTGACTTACTCAAGGTCACACAGCTAGTAATTGTGTCATGTCTAAGGCTTGATTTGAAATAAAGTATTTTTTTTAAATAAGGTATAGACCCAATAGGGTGGAGCCAAGATGGCCAAGTAGAAAAAGGACTTCCACATGCCTCCCACTTCCACCTCCTCCAATTCATGTAAAAAATGACTCTAAAAAAATTTGGAGCTACAGAACCCACAAAATAACAGAGAGAAACTAACCTGAAGAAAGCCTGGCAGACCGGGAAGGAACCAGCCCAGAACTCTGGGAGCCAACCGCAGCCCCTCATGAGCCAGAAGTTTTAACCACAGGGTAGTCACAACCAGCCACTGGCTTGAGGGACTTCAGATCATCAGCAACTGTGGTGGTTTCCAGAATTAATAACCCAGAGATGCCAAAGACAAAGTGAGAGTTCAGTGTAGACTTTGCGGGAACAGGGAGTTCAGGAGTGTGGTCTGGCCTTAGCCCCCAGGGTGAGAAGTGGCTGAGGCTCTGCAGCAGTGCAGCCACCACCACGTGGCTGCTTCAGAGCTCCTGGCTTGCAGATTGTAGGGGGACCAAGTGACCAGTCTAAGGGTAATCATTCTTGCTTTAACCTCCTTAGATCTGGATCACTCTCTAGGGTGGAGGTCCTGGGGTGTGGGACCAGTGTGCCAGAGCAAGTGGAGGCTTCAGAGAGGGCACCTAACTGATAGCTACAGCAGCTGAGAAAACCCCGGCAATTTGGGACAAAGCTTCCCTTTCTGGTAGCAGAGTTCTACTGTGGCAAAAAGCTCAAAGGTCAAGCAACTGAGTGGCAACATGAGCAAGCAAAGTAAGCTCAGCAATCCAACTTTACACCCCTATTTTGGGGAAAAAAAGGATCAAAGCATGAAACAGGAGGAAGATGGCAAAGTCAAAACTCCTGCACCAGAAGCTTCCTAGAAAAATACAAGCTGGTTACAGGTCATAGAGGACCTTAAGAAGGATTTTGAAAACCAAATAAAAGAAGTGGAGTAAAAACTGGGAAGAGAAATGAGAAAGATGCAAGAAAATTATGAAATGAGAGTCAACAACCTGACTGAAGAACATAAAACCTTAAAAAATAGACTAACTCAAATGGCAAAAGAGGCTCAGAAAGGCAATGAGGAGAAGAATAACTTGAAAAGCTAAATTTTCCAGATGGAAAAAGAATCCCAAAAGCTCACTGAAGAGAATCATTCTTTTAAATTAGATTGCAGCAAATGGAAGCTAGTAACTTTATGAGAAATCAAGATACTATTAAACACATCCAAACAAATGAAAGAATAGAAGGCAATGTGAAATATCTCATTGGGAAAAACGCTGACCTGGAAAATAAATCCAGGAGAGATCAATTAAAAATTATTGGACTACCTGAAAGCCATGATCAAAAAAAGAACCTAGAAATCATCCTTCAAGAAATTCTCAAGGAAAATTGCCCTGATGTTTTAGAACCAAAAGGCAAAATAGAGGTTGAAAGCACTGATCACCTCCTGAAAAAGATCCCAAAAAGAAAACTCCTAGGAATATTATAGCCAGGTTCTGGAGTTCCAGGATCAAGGAGAGAATATTATAAGCAGACAGGAAGAAACAATTTGAATATTGTGGAAACACAATCAGGATAACACATGATCTGGCAGCTTCTACACAGAGGGATTGAAGGGCTTGGAATATGATATTGCAGAGGTTAAAGGAGCTGGGAATAAAACCAAAAATCACCTACCCAGAAAAACTATCATGTTTCAGGGGAAAAAATGGTCATTCAATGGAATAGAGGACTTTAAAGCATTCTTGATGAAAAAACCAGAGTTGAATAGAAAATTTGACATTCAGATACAAGAAGCAAGAGAAGCATGAGAAGGTAAAGAGGGAAAAGGAATCATAAGGAACTTATCAAAGTTGAACTATTTACATTCCTACATATAAAAATGATCATTGTAACTTATGAAATTTTTTTCAGTATGACACTAGTTGAAGGGAATAGAAATGTATTATTTTTAGTTTACATCATTCATTTCCACAAGAATTTGAGTTATAAATTTTCTACCCATTTTCCTCTACCCACCATATATATATATATATATATATATATATATATGTGTGTGTGTGTGTGTGTGTGTGTGTCTGTGTGTGTGTGTCTGTGTATACATACATATATATGTCTATATAGGAGGGTATATGGCATATGAATACATAGGTGAGTGTGTATATATATGTGTACAGGTATAGATAGACAGAGGACACAGGACCAATTGAATAGGAAGGGATAATACTTAAAAAGTGAAATTGAGGGGTGAGAAAGGAATATAATGAGAGGAAATGAGGAGTGACAGAATAGGGTAAATCATCCCATATAGAAGAGGCAAGGGAAAACTGTTACAATAGAGGGGAAGAACAGGAAGGCAAAAGGGAATGAGTTAACCTTACTCTCATGGCTTAGGGAGGGAATGACGTACACACTACATAGGGTATCTCAGCCTACAGGAGAATAGGTGGGAAGGGGATGAAAGGGAGGATGATGGAAGGGAGGGCAAGTTGCAGGGGAGGGAAGTTGGAAGCACCCACTTTTGAAAATGGACAGGATCAGGGGCGGCCAGGTGGCTCAGCGAGTAAGAGCACCGGCTCCAGTGTTGGGACGACCTGGAGATCGAATCCTGGGCTCAGACACTCGGCACCACACCCAGAAATAACTGGCTGTGTAACCTTGAGCAAGTTACTTAACCCCGATTGCTTAAAAAAAAAATGGACAGGATCAAAACAGAGAATAGAACAAGTGGGGGGGGATAGGATGGAGGGAAATATAGTCAGTCTTTTACAATATATCCACTATGGAAATGTTTTGTATAGCTACACATGTACCACCTATATTGAATTGCTTATCTTCCCAGTAAGGGTGGGTGACAAGGGAGGAAGGGAAATAATCTGGGATTCAAAGTTTTAAAATCAAATGTTTAAAAATGTATTATTATTATTTTACATGCAACTGGGAAATAAGATATACAGGTACTGGGGCACAGAGATTCACTATGCCCTACTGGAAAATCAGAGGAGGAATGGGGGAGAATATAGGAGAGAGCAGATTGGGGGAGAGGGTATTCAGTGGGATTGCTGTTTTGGTGTGATTGGTAAGGGGAAATGGGTAGAAAATTTGTAATTCACATTATTGTGAAAAAGAATGATGTAAACTAAAAATAAACAAAATTTAACCAAAAAATAAACTTAAATGCATTGTCTTTTTAGATATAATACTAACACACAATTAATGTACTACAGTAAAGTATAAACATAGCTTTTATTTGCATGGGGAAACCAAAAATTTCCTGTAACTTACTTTATTGTGATATTCACTTTATGGTCTGAAATGCACCAGCAATATCTCCAAGGTATGCTTGTATAGAAACTTGTATGTCTACCTTTGTAACTTCACCCACACCCCAGATAAACTTGCCTAAAGGTCAATCTCCTGGATTTTAAACTGTTTTAGTAACTCCAGGGCTTGCAGACTAATCACCTAAGATGAAACTTATCCCACCTCCTCATTGAAATGTCTACCAATCAGGATTGTCTTGTGACCTGAATCCACTCTTCAAAAGGAGTGGCCCATGCCAGTCAGCCCCAAACCACCCAGATTCACCTCACTCCCATTCCTAAAATGTTTTCTCATTGAGGATCTTCAAATCTAAATAACAACAATCAACTGGCAAAACAAATTACTATTTATTATATTAGTAGAAATTAGGGCTACTTGGGGGGGGTGAGATTTTTCAAAAAACAAATAACTTCTGACATATGGCTAGACAAGGGGAAAAAATCTTCCAGTAGAGGGAAACTGAGTCCAAATGCCTGATTTCTTTTTTTCTGTATAAACCTACTGACTTTTAATTGGGGGTTGAGGAGGTTTTCCCTTCCAACACAGAAAAGGAGCCAAGATGGAGGAGCAGAAACACAAACTTGGTGTGGGCTCCCCTCCAATCACTTCCAATACATGTAAAAAAATTACTAAACAACTTTAGAGCTACAGTACCCACAAAGAGACAAAGAGAAACAAAGCTCCCTCTGAAAGAAGCCTGGCAGGCTGATGGGAAAGATCTATCGCACCAGGCTGGGAATTGAGCAGAACCCCGTGTGAGGATTCCTGGCCCCAAGGTAGACCCGACTAGCCAGGCCCAGAGCAGACTTCAGGAGAGAGAATCACCAGCAGCTGTGGCAGTTTCTAAAATTATCAGCCCATAAAGGGAAAAAAGAAAGTAAAAGGTCAGTGTAGAACTTTGTGGGAACAGGGGGGACCAAGAGCAGGGTCTGGCCCCTGCCCCTGAGGCAAGAAGCAGCAGAGACATGGCGGTTCAGTCGCCATTGCCTGGCTATCTCAGCAGCGACTGGTTTGCAGATTGCAGGGGGACCAAGTAACCATTCAGAGGGTAATTGCTCTTGCTTTAACCTTTTTGGATCTGGATTGTGGTCTTGGGTGGTCGTCCTGGGGCCTGTGAACAGTGAGCCAGAGCTTGTGGTGTCTATAGAGAGAGTGCCCAACTAATAGCTCCAGGGACTGTGAAAACCCCAGCAATTTGGGACAAAGCTCTCTCCATTCTGGAAGCAGAGTTCTACTGTGGCAAAGTGCTCAAAAGCCAAGTAATTGACTGGCAAGATGGGCAAGCCCAGCAAATGTAATCAAACCATAGATTCCTTTTGGGGGGTCAAAAAGTATAAAGGCATGGAGCAGGAGGAAGACAGTGAAGTCAGAACTCCTGTATCAAAAACATCCAAGAAAAATATGAACAGATTACAGGCCATGGAGGAGCTCAAGAAGGATTTTTAAAATTAAGTAAGAGAAGTGGAGGAAAAATTGGGAAGAAAAATGAGAATGATGCAAGAAAATCATGAAAAGTGAATCAACAGCCTGCTAAAGGAGACCCAAAAATACACTGAAGAAAATAACACCTTAAAAAATAGACTAGGGGGCAGGTAGGAAGAACAGTGAATAGAGCACTAGCTCTGGAGTCAGGAGGACCTTAGTTCAAATCCAACCTCAGACACTTAACACTTTACTAGCTGTATGACCTTGGGCAAGTCACTTAACGTCAATTTCCCTGCTTTCCCCCTTCAAAAAAATAAATAAGTAAGAAATAGACTAACTCAAATGGCAAAAGAGGCTCAAAAAGCCAGTGAGGAGAAGAATGCCCTAAAAAGCTAAATTTGCCAGATGGAAAAGGAATTTCAAAAACTCACTGAAGAGAATAACTCCTTCAAAATAAGATTGGAGCAATTGGAAGCTAATGACTTTATGAGAAATAAAAATACTATAAAACAGATCCAAACAAATGAAAAAATAGAAGGCAATGTGAAATATCTCATTGGAAAAACCACTGACTTGGAAAATTGATCCAGGAGATCATTTAAAAATTATTGGTCTACCTGAAAGCCATGATTGAAAAAAGAGCCTAGACACCATCTTGCAAGAAATTATCCAGCAAAATTGCCCTTATATTCTAGAACCAGAGGGTAAAATAGAAATTGAAAGAATTCACTGATCACCTCTTTAAAAAGATCCTGGGATGGCCAGGTGGTGCAGTGAGTAAGAGCGCTGGCCCCAGAGTTGGGAGACCCAGGATCAGTTCCAGCCTCAAATATTTAACATCCACACAAAATAACTGGCAGTGTAAACTTGAGCAAGTTACTTAACCCCAATTGCTTTAAAAAAAAGATCCCAAAAAGAAAACTCCTAGGAATATTATAGCCAAATTCCAGAGTTCCCAGGTCAAGGAGAAAATACTGCAAGCAGTCAGGAAGAAACAATTTTAGTGTTGTGGAAACACAATCAGGATAACACAAGACCTAGCAGCTTCTACATTAAGGGATCGAAGGGCTTGGAATATGATACAAAAAAGGAGCTAAGACTAAAAGCAAAACTGAGTGTAATGCTACAGGAGAAAATATGGTCATCCAATGAAATAGATGATCAGAAAATTTGACTTTCAAATAAAAGAATCAAGAGAAGCATGAGAAGGTAAACTGGAAAAAAGAAATCATAAGGAACTTATTAAAGTTGGACTATTTACATTCCTACATGGAAAAATGATAATTGTAACTCATAAGACTGTTCTCAGTACAAGGAGATTTGAAGGGAATATATCTGTGTGTGTGAATGTATACATACATATATATGTATGTAGAGGAGTGTGTATGTGTATATAAATATATATATGTGTGTGGGCATATGTATGTTCATGTACACATTGACAGAAGGCACAGGATAAATTGAATATGAAGGGAAGATATCTAAAAAATAAAATTAAGAGGTGAAAGAGGAATTTATTGGGAGAAGGAGAAAGGAGGAGATAGATTAGGGTAAATTATCTCATATAAAAGAGGCAAGAGAAAACTGTTACAATGGAGGAGAAGAACAGGAAGGTGAAAGGGAATGGAACAACCTTATTCTCATTGAATTTGGCTTAAGGAGGGAATACCATACACACTCAATTGGGTATCTTACCCTACAGGAAAATAGGGGGGTAGGGGATAGGAGGAGGGATGATAGAAGGGAGAGCAGATTGGGGGAGAGGGTAATTAGAAGCAAAGATTTTGAAAAGGGATAGGGTCAAAGTAGAAAATGGAATAAGTGGGGGTGGGATAGCATGGAGGGAAATATAGTTGGTCTTTCACAATATGACAACTATGGAAATGATTCGGGTAACTGCACATGTACAGCCTATATTGAACTACTCATCTTCCCAATTGGATGAGGAGGGAGGAAGGGAAATAATCTGGAACTTGAAGTTTTATAAACAAATGTTTTAAAAAATTGCTTTTTACATGCAACTGGGAAATAAGAAGTACAGGCACTGGGGTATAGAGGTCCATCTTGCCCTGCTAGAAAGTTAGGGGGTGTTGGGGAGGATATAGGGGAGAATGGATTGGGGGGAAGGGTATTCAGTGGGCTTGCTATTTTGGGGTGGGGGTAGGGGAAAGATAGGGGGAAAAATTGTAACTCAAAATCTTGTGGAAATGAATGTTGAGAACTAAAAACAAATAAATTTTAAAAAATGTTAAAGTATGTTGACAAATTAGACACTTGGTGACAAAAGGGAGGGAAGTATTATCAAAATTCCTATTTGGAGAATAACTCCTAGAAAAAAATCTCAGTTTCTCCTAGATGGATCTGACAAATCCATAATTTAAGTATTGTTTTCATTTGCTTATTTATTTTAGGAGTGGAAGTTTTGCTTTTGTTTTTAAATTTGCTTAGAACTTAAGAGGTAGCTAAGGTAATAAACATGAAAATTGTTCAGAAATGTCAAGGTCATTTATTCATCCACATCTCACTGTATTTTGCTAAAGTGAAGTGCCCCCCAAAAGGAACTCAGTTGTAGCACATGAGAAGAAAACATGTCTTGGACATTTTTGCATCCTAGAGCAGTGCATTGCATTCAGAATGGTTCTTTGGGTTTCCATTCAAATCTTTTTTCAGATTAAAAAATAAAACTGAAAGCAGAAACAAAGGAAATCATTTAGAAGTAGACTAGGGTAATTAAAGCAATTCAAGACACTTGTTTTCACCCAACCCAAATAATATAAAGTTATGTAAAGAACTAGGTCAACTGAAAGAGGCAGACAAATGTTAGCTATCATCATCATCATCACCATCATCATTAGGCAATTAAGATGTTGGTGGACCAAATTAAGGAAAATAATAAATATTTAATTACATAAAGTAATGGAATAATAAGCTATGAAATATGGGAAGCATCATGGTGTGCTAGAGTCAGCATTGGATTCAAAGGCAAAAGATCCGAGCTTAAGTCCTAACTCTTGCTGTTATAAGAAAAGCTAGGTGACTTATCCCACATCACTTATCTGTTCTGCTGAGTTTAAGTTCATCTCCAGGAAACATCTTCCTGGAAACTGCTTCGACTTTGGTGCTCATACTTCATCAGTCCCCTCACTTGCTGTGCAAATCACACAGCTTTTCTGAGTCTTAGGGTTAATGAACTGCTCTCTTGTGCTCTCTTTCTCTTGTTCTCTCTCTCTCTCTCTCTCTCTCTCTCTCTCTCTCTCTCTCTGTCTCTCTCTCTCTCTGTCTCTCTCTCTCTCTGTCTCTCTGTCTCTCTCTCTCTGTCTCTCTCTGTCTCTCTCTCTCATGGATTAGATTATTGAGATAATGAAGGTATAATCCCTTTGTAAATTGTCAAGCAACATATAGACATAAGTTATCTTCATTGTGTCTATTATTTCATTTCAGGGGGGGGGGAAATAGGGAAATATCATCATCAGCCACAATTGTCTGATGGAGAAAGCTCTTTGGCCTGAAATTTAGGATCATTGGCATAAATTTGGAAAGAACATTACAGGTCATTCTGCCATATTAGATTTGAGGAGCCCAAGGAAGATGAATGACTTGTTTAAGGTCACACAGGAAGGTTATAAAGCACCAAATGTGGGATCTGAACCCAGTTCCTCTGACTCCAGAGTTTATGTGCTTTTAATCATATTTAATCTTCCAGTTTGTTTCACAAGAATTTATTATATAGTTTGTGACTGTATTAGTTATGTGTACTGTGAGACTTAAGACTGAGACTTAGCTGTCTCATCCATAAAAGCTTTTACTCATCATTGGTTAGTTGTTTTTGGAAATGGTTTCGTAACAGAGAAAGATGAAAAATAGTTTCTCACCCTAACTGATTTTCTATTTTCCCAAACATCCCTCATATCACCTCTCCTATGAAAGAAAATTAAGAATTTTTGTATACACACATAAAAAGTTATACAATCACTAGGAGAGCTCTGTTTTGCAGTATGATTTTGTATAGGTCTGATATCATAAAGAACAAAGGCCAAATCAACTGGGATTCTTTATTAAAAGTTTGAGCTTTGTGGCCCCTTGCCAAAGCACTCTTTGGCTTTATTGTTATTTGGTAGCTTCCTATTCAGCAGTTTAAGATACAATTTCAGCCCTCTCTTTGTGTTGCCTTGTGATTAAAAGAGGAAAGGAAGGTGAACTAGACATCTTTTTTTTTTTTAAATCAGGCTTCTTTAAGAAAAACATAGGGGGCGGCTAGGTGGAGCAGTGAATAGAGCACCAAACCTGGAGTCAGGAGGACTTGAGTTCAAATTTATCCTCAGACACAACTCAAAACACAAAACAAGTGTGACCTTGGGCAAGTCAACCCCAATTGCCCTGCCTTCCCCCCTCCAAAACAAAACAAAACAAAAATAGGAAAGGAAATTAGTGTAAAGCTCTAGTGCCCCTAGGAGAATGACCATTGGCAAAACTGATTTACAGATTAAGACCTGCAATGTTTCTCCTGTTATAACTCTCAAGGTACAAAGGCTTCAGAAAGCCTGGCCTCTTCAAAAAGTGCCAGGTGATATTTTCTTAGCTGGACCCAGAGTGAAGCACTGAGTAATAATAATCTGTAATGAAAGGAAGGAAGGAAGGAAGGAAGGAAGGAAGGAAGGAAGGAAGGAAG
>NW_027186296.1:67767191-67808716 GCF_028583685.1 Petaurus breviceps papuanus | reverse complement strand
GAAGGAAGGAAGGAAGGAAGGAAGGAAGGAAGGAAGGAAGGAAGGAAAGGACTTAGGGAGGGAGGGAAGGAAGAAGGGAAAAGAGAGGAAGAGGAGGAAGAAAAGAGAGAAAGGAAAAAAGGAAGGAAAGAAGGAGAAAAGGAAGGAGTAAAGGAGGGAAAGAGGATAAGACAAAAAGAGGGTGTGAGGGAGGGAGGGAGGAAGAAAATGAGAGAAGAAGGGAGGAAGGAAGAGAATGAGGGAGGAAGGGAAGGAAATAGAAAAGAGGAAGGGGAGGGAGAAAAGAAAGGAAAGGAGGGAGGGAGGGAGAGAGAGAATGAGGGAGGAAAGGAAGAGAAAAGTACAAAAAAGTTTGTTTTGGTTTTCTACAGCAAAGAAAACTGAAGTATATAGAATAAGGAAAGAAAATTGAAGAGCCCTAGGGGCAGCTAGGTGGCACAGTGAATAGAGCACTGGCCCTGGAATCAGGAAGACCTGAGTTCAAATTTGGCCTCAGACATTTAACACTTACTAGCTGTTTGACCTTGGGCAAGTCACTTAACCCCAATTGCCCTGCCTCCAAAAAGCAGAAAAAAAAATTGAAGAGCCCTAGTTAGGGCAACACTGGGGAGTTACTAAGTTGTGAATTTCTCATGAGTGGCCAGTTGCTATCCCAAAGTCATTGCCACTGTCTAGTTCCCAATCAAAGCTAGTCAGGTTCATTTACTTCTTACTTGGCTCTATTTTTTTTCTCATGCCTCATAGAGCATGTCAAGTCAGACCTGCAAGACAGCATGAAGCAAAATTACTAGAAACATACAAAATAGCACTGTGTTATAAGTTATAGTGGCTTTTCCTCCAAACTATCACCTGACTTTACAAGCCAATGGAACACAGGGAAGACCGTCCTCCTTCTAGTTTTAAGAACATGGAAGAACTCCACACCCTACTCCCTAAGTAGGAGATATAAATTGGACTTCCTTTGTCTAGCAGAACTCAAGAGGCAGTGTATGCCCAAGAATTATGAGCTGACACCCCGACTTGTTGGTCTCTTTTCTGTGAAGAAGCTTTTCAGAAGCACCACTTGGCTGATGCTGACCACAAACAATATGACTGTCTCCCCCAGAGACCAATAGGAAACACGTTCATTCAAGTCATCAGCTCGGTTCCGGTCCTGAGCCTCCCTGAGTCGATAATGTGTCTGAGAATCAATCACTGTTTTCAAGGCTTCATGAATGGTCACACAAGCAGACTCCATCTGGGGAAAGGGGAAAAAAAAACACCAAATACATTTCAAAGCCCAAGAACTGTTATCAACCACAGATTATCTGCTCTGAGGAAAAGGGTGTGACCTAACATAATAACCCCCAGACAATCACCAAGATTCTTCTTCCATAAAATTTTTCCCAGAGCCACAAGTAGTACAATGATAGTGTGACCTAGTTTGAACCAGTTTAAACCATTCAAAAGTGTCTATAACCATGGTGAATCCATTAAAACTGAGCAGAACTGGGTTAAATTGCTTGGGATTCATTAGTAACTAGTAGAAATTGCTTTCAACTATTCAGAACTGGTCAAAAAAGGATTTAGGAATAAATAGCTATAGATTCATAATAACTGCATCTCTACTTTCTTTAATAATAAAGAAAATTTTAGCATTATTTTATATTTCACAGTGATAAATTTCTTCAGTTATAAAATCATGAATCTTAATAAATCTTCCAAAGGATGGAATTTTCCAGCAGTAACTGGCCTAAGTATCAAGAATACATTGGGGAGGAATGGCCGGTTAGCACAGCGAGTAAGAGCACCTGCTCCAGTGTTGGGATGACCTGGAGATCGAATCCTGGGCTCAGACACTTAGCACCCACCCAGAAACACCTGGCCCTGTAACCTTGAGCAAGTTGCTTAACCCCAATTGCTTAGGGGCAGCCAGGTGGCTCAGCAAGTAAGAGCACTGGCTCCAGTGTCAGGATGACCTAGATCGAATCTGGGCTGAGGTGCTCAGCACCACACCCAGAGATAGCTGGCCATGTAACCTTGAGCAAGTTACTTAACCCCAATTGCTTTAAAAAATTAAAAAAAAAAAAGAATACATTGGGGGCAGCTAGGTGGTGCAATGAATAGAGCACCAGCCCTGGAGTCAGGAGGACCTGAGTTCAAATCCAGCCTCAGACACTTAACACAAAAACTAGCCATGTGATGTTGGGCAAGACTCTTAACCCCAACTGCCCTCCAAAAAAAAAAAAAAAAGCAAAAAAAATGAGTACATCAGAATGAACTGGTTTTGAAAAGTAGGAAATCCATTCCCTTAATTTTTTCCAGCTTTTTCACCCATAAAACAAAGGGATTCAAACAGATGATCCTTTCAACTCTAAGTTTCTACAACTATAAATTTCCTAAAAGTAGTCACCAATTCTAACCTCTACATGTTAACAAGAAAGCCCTCTGAAGATCCCTAGGGAATAAAGCCAGTTAGACTCTACCAAGTGAACAAGGAAAACTTCAGAGTCAGTGTCTAACAGGACAAAAGCCATCAGGGTCACTTTGTAGTCACATGGGCTTATATTTGAAGCCAAGGTGAAAGACAATGTGATCCAGATACCATGAAGGCCTGTCTGATTCTAATTCAAGGAACAGATCCTATCTGACCAGTGACTCAAGTATTGTCACATTCAGATATGCTTAAAGTCAAATATGCTTACATGTACTCACCTGTGTCAATGCAGTGATTCTGGTTCCTATCTCTGAGAGAATGGGGGCTTCATCTCCAATCAGAAGGTTAAAGAAGACAATTTTATAGGAAAAGGAAGAAAACTCATTACTGAAGCAAAATTTGTAGATTCCTTTGATCTCTGTCTGGTGAAAGAAATTGTCATGCTGCTTCTTGGTTTCTTTGTAAATTGTCTTTCCATGAGGGTCTTCAATAAAGCAGTCTACATCATAGTATCCACCACTAATGACCTGTTGACCACAAATGGCCCCAGAGAGTTTGTAGTTAGTTACCCACTGGACATCAGAATTCACTTTTCTGTAGAAACATGCACAGACAAAAGCAACCCCAAATATGGTCTGTTGGTGTCTTTCAACAGAATGATGCCCCAGGATAATGGATAAGAAAGAGACTAAGCATATCAATAGAAGGAGAAGTTTGAGATCTTGTTTCACAGGAACTACTCTTGGTCAAAATCAGTAATGGTTTTTCCTACTTTCACTTTGTTCTATATTCTACTGGGAACTCAGGGGAGATTATAAGGTCTCAAGTAATAAAATGAAGATTTAAATAGCAACATGAACCAACCCCCTCAGAAAAGCAATTTAAGCATTAAATACAGTTTTCCTCAAGGTTTGCCATTCTCAGCAAGAAAAAGTAAGGTCAGTTAATATTTTCAAATACATGAAAAGCATTAAAAAATAAATAATTGAATAAACAAATGAATACCACAGCTGAATAAAAGGCATCCTTATTTTCATAGAGCATAGAGTCTTAGAGGAAATCTTAGATATCATCTCCTCCAACTTCTTACCCTACAAGAATCCTTTCTACAACATTGGAATTAGAATAAATGCTAGACTTGGGGTCAGAAGACCTAGACTTGAATATTGGCTCTGCTACTTCTTACCTGTAGGCATTTAATATCTTTGGGTCTCTGGGTCTTTATCCATCAAATGAGAAGGGTGGATCCAGGGGTGGGAACCTGTAGCCTGAGGCAAGGCCATAGGTTCCCCACCCCTGGATTAGATGATCTCTAGTCATGTAATCTAAAATGATGAACTTTTACATTTATACTTGTTAAATTTCAGCTGGTTAGTTTGGGCCTAGAGTTCCAGCCTGTTATGATAATTTTGAATCAGTATTAGCTGTCCCTCCCAGAGTTTTGTAAACTAAAAATTTTATACTTAGATTTATTCTGCCAGGCTCTAGGAAGAAGAGGTAGGACTGATGAGTAGAGAGACAGATATTGACTTAATATAAGGAAACAATCCCTAACAATCATGACCATTTGAAAATAGAATGTCTGCCTTGGAAGACAATGAACTAGGGGCATTCATACTGAAGCTGGATGCTCTTGCTGAGATTTTGTAGAGGGGATTCTTGTTTTAGGTAAGGGTTTGACCAGATAATTAATGAGGTTCCTCTTAGGCTCTTAGATTTAGAGTTGGAAAGGATCCTAGAGAACATTGAGTCCAACTTACTTCCTTGGAGATATTTTGTCATTCAGGTCATTCAAAAGCACTGCAATTCTGTGGGGATAGAATTCTGAATTTGGAGTTAGAAAAAAGCCTTCACCTCAAATACCATCTCTGACAGTAGCTGTGTGACCACAAAACAGCCATTCTCTCTCTGAGACAGTTTTCTCATCAGTAGAATGAAGATAATAATGAATACCTATTAGTACTGACCTCATAAGGCTTCTTAGGAGGCTCAAACTTTTAAGACTGACATCCCAGTGATAGTTATTGTTGTCATAAAATGTTAATCGAGTATTTCACATGTTCTTGCTATTAATGCATAAAAATGAGAAAGAGTTCATTCTTAGGTCTATTTTAATAGACAGACAAAAAATAACACAAAAAATTAATATGTTCACCTATCCGCACCCCCAGAGTTTCCCACAATACATTCTATGTCCTGGTTTTACATTTTTATACTATTTACACTTAACCAGTATTGAAATGTAGCTTAAGAAGCTCTTGGGTCACAAACTTCCAGTACCAAACAAATGTTTTCACACTAAAATATCAAGTTTGATCTTCCCCACTGCATTTGAAGTCTTTAAGTGAATCTTATGGAGTAAAAATCCCGTCAAAGAGACAGTCAAGGGCTCCCTCATGTGGCCTTTAGTATCACTGCAGCTCAAGAGCTACACAATGTAGGCCCTCCACTATTTGTGCAAGCATTGAATGTTAGACCCGGCAAAAACCTTAGATATCATTTAATGCATTCCCTAAATTTCGTAAATGGGGAAATTGGGAGCCAGAGCTGCTAAAGCAACTTCCTTAAATAAGATTACAATGTATTCAATGCTTAGGTTATTTTCTCTTCTAATAGGCCACTAGGTGCTTCCTAAGTTTCACTCACTATTATTGCAATGAAAGTTTTGCAAGTCAACCACCGTAGTGCCTATTTGGCAAGGATTAGAACAGAGGACTTGGGGGTGACCAAAGCTGTCTAAACAGATGTGAGACTAACCAAACAACTCAGCTTTCAAGAAAATATGAGTGATATAAAATATAAGGTGATGGGCCAGAGCATGAGGGGCAACCAGTGAGAAGGGCAGACAGTAGATAGATGGTAGTATGTAGGCAACAGAGAGCCAGCTCCTGCAGCTGGATCTGAGTATGTAGACAGGAATAATATGTAGGACTAGAAAGGCAGGAAGAAGCCAGGTTGTGAAGGACTGTAAATGCCCAACAAAGGTGTTTGTAGTTTATCCTAGGTGTTGTTGTGACTCACTGGAGTTTCCTAAGTTATTGTGGAGAGGATCTTGGCACAGCTAGTCCTGTACTTTAAGAGAATTATTTTGGCAGCTGAGCAGGGGATGCATTCGAATGAGAAAAATCCTGAGATAGGGAGACCAATCAATTAGACGATTATTACACTAGTCTAGGCAAGGAGTAATAGAGGCCTGTACAAGGGTGATGACTATAAATGAAGAAAAAGGGACAGATGTTAGAAAGGGGTTGAGGATGATGCAAAGGTTGAAAGCCTGAGTAACTGGAAGAATGATGATACTTAGACAATATTGTGAGAATTTGGGAAAGGAGTGAGGTTTTTTTTTTTCTTTTTGGGAGGCGTGGGGGACTGAATGATGTTGGACAAGTCACTTGACTTTTATGGGCCTCAGTTTCCTCCTCCCTAAAATGTAGGAGTTTGAACAAATGAACTATAAGGTCCTTTCCAGTTCTAAATCCTGTGGTCCTACTCTTCCATAGGATGCTGCTTCAAAAGGACAGTTCGTCAAAAGCCTGGACGACTTAGCCAAATATTTTAACCGCTAAAGAAGTTCCCTGTCTTGTCAGGAGACCAGATCCTAAAGGAGAGGGGAAAGGTGGCAAGCTTGAGCTCCAAGTGGCATCGTGTCTTAATTAGGCCCAAGCCTGCCCCCTCACTGCCTCCCCCCCTCTCCCATTTCTTCTCTGCAATCTGAGAAAGCCGCCAGCGAGTTGGGGGTAGTTCAGAAGCAAGGCAAAGCAAAGCAGAGGAGAGCACCTTACTTGATAACCCAGGGTGAATTTCACCCCCTGCTCCACCTCCTCGTAGAAACACTGCTTGGCGCTGTATGGCAGTTCGAAAGTCAGCTGGGTGCATCGCAGCACCTCGGCCCGCAGTAGGAGCAGCAGCAGCAGCCGCCGCAGCCGCCTCCCCAGCCCCAGAGCGCCAGCGGGAGCCCAGGACCGCATGCTTCTGGCCTTGGCTAAGACCCCCAGGCCAGACTCAGTGCAGGCCGGCCCGTGCAAGCTGGGGAGTCGAGGAGGACGAGAAAGGCGGAGAAGAGGCGCCCACCTCCTCTCCCGCTCCGTGCTGCAGCAGCCCGGGGAGCGCTCAGCCCCCTGGCCTGACGTGGCACCAGGGCTTGGAACCTGGCTCTTCCGGGCGGCTCAGGCCTCCTTTCTCAGGGCGGGACTGGGCTCTTGGCGGAGGCGGGGACTGGTCTGGCTGTGGAGCTGGCCAGAGTTTCCTTCCTTTCCTTCTTCGCTCAGTTTGAAGACAAGGCCGGCAGGGGAAGGCGCCTCCTTGTCCCTCCAGAGTCACAAAGTTAGGTGACTGACTGTAGCTCAGGGGAAAGGACATCTAATCCAACTCAAAACGGAGATTCAGGGAAGTTGAGGAATCTGGCCTGGTTCACAGATGTCCAGCTTCTCCCTGGAGGGGAGGAGAGGGAAGGAGGTGAGGGATGGAGCAATTTGGATGGAAAGAGAGGGACCACTGGCTGCAGACATCCTTTGCCTTGCCTAGTAGTGACGCAGCGGCTGAAGCGCCAGCCCTGGAGTCAGGAAGATCTGCATTCAAGTCTATCCTTAGAAGCTAGCTGTGTGACTGCCTACCTGTATGGGGATAATAATAATAATACTGGGGCCTCCCGGAGTCGTTGTGAGGATCTAGCGGGATAAGAGTTTTAAAGCCCTTTGCAAATTTTAAAGTGCTGTATAAATCTTATTTTTGTGCCTTCTCTGGCCCTGACCCTTCTCTCCCTGAATCCTAGAATTATTTCTTCATTCTGTGTCAACCAGGGACAATTTGGGCTGTGCAGTACCTTCAGCAAATGTAACCCCCTGAGTGCCAGGACCAGCCTATGTCTGGTCAGCCCTAATTAGCTTAAGAGAAATTACCCAGCCCCAGGATTGGAGTAGCTTCAGTTCATTCAAGCTGCAAGTAAGTTTTTGAAGAATCCCTGGATTGGTTCAATCATTCAACTAGCATTTACTATAATAAGCCAGCCCTGTGCTAAACCCTAGGGATTCAAAGAAAGGCAAAAATGCTTTCTGTAGGAGGTGGCTCCTATAGTAAGCCAGTCTTGACCCTCTCTAAGCCCTCCACATGCTCTTCAAATTACTTTGCATAGATTTAATTTTCTAGGTGCCTAGTTTTCCCCAAGAGAATGTAAGCTCCTTAAGGCAGGGCCATTTATTTTTTTGGCTTTGTGCCTCCAGTGCTTGGCATATGATCTAACACATAGTAGGAATTTAATAAATTCTTGTGGGATTAAGTTGAATTGTACTGAATTTATATCAAAGGCCTTTTAACTCTGTCACTCAGCATGTGTCCTCCTAATTCACTTTTATAACTCCTTATAGATGGTGTATTTTCACTAAAATGTAAAAGTAAATGTAAGCACTTACACAAATATTTATCTGAATGTGGGTTTGGTACACTGACATTGTGGGTTTTGTTATACTATCATCCATTTCACTATATGATGGAAATTCTGTAAATTTGTTCATATCCAACTTGGAAACCACCTCCACCATGTTTTCCCTGATTCCCCAGATAGACGTGATTTCTCCTTCATATCTCTTGCCATGCTTATTTTGAATTTATAATGAATGGTCTATGATATTTTAGGGTTATATAAGTACTTGCTTTCTCTCCTTCTCCTAAATTATAATTTCCTTTTGGGATAGAGGCCAAGATGTACTCATCTCTGAATCCTCCCCAACACTTTAATATAGATTGTCAAGTTGAATTGAATAACCCAAAGTAAACATTAATCCTTACTATGGCTTACTCTGCTTTCAGTTACCAGTCACAGTCTACTAGCTCCTGGGTAGAGCCGAAAACAGAAATCCTGTCCTGTTATAGAACACCTGCCTTTGGACATTCAGCAAGCAAGCATTTTTTTAAGGGTCTACCCTGTGCCAGGCACTGAGCTAAGATCAGGGGTGCAAAGACAAAAGAAAGGAGTTTCTAAAAGAGCTTCCCATTCGTTTAGGGGAAGAAACATGAAAGGAAAAGTGAGTAGAGAGGAAAGAATGCTGACTTTAAATCAGAGGGCTTATAAACTGGGGTCTGTGAATTTATATATATATATATGTATATATATACATATAGATAGATAGATAGATAGATAGATAGATAGATAGATAGATAGATAGATAGATAGATAGATAACTCCATTTCAGCGTCATTCATTTCCTTTGTAATCCTGTGTATTTTATTGTATGCATTTAAAAACATTTTATAGGCTTCAGGTCCAGATTATCAAATGACTTCATAACACAAAAAAAGGTTAAGGATCCTAGGACTAGCTTCAGAGGGCCAATGTACAATAATACCGCCCCTGAAGCTTACTCCTGGTGTGGCCTTTGGACAAGTTACTTAACCTCCCTGGGCCTGCCCATCTCTAAAATAAGAAAGATGGACTAGTTGACCTCTGAGGTCCCTTCCAACCTCTTACCTATGGCCTCAAGTACTCAAAAGTGGCTCCCTGTTAGGCGATAACTGAATGTAACTTCTTCATCATCTGATTCCAGGCCATCTCTTCAGACTTTTCACATAACTGACCTTCATATATTTTGTGTTCTGACCAAACTGGCTTTCTTGTCATATGCCCCAAACTTAGCAAAAGATTTTTTACCTCCATGGTTTTCTGTAGGCCTGCCTTCTGTCTCCCATGCTTAGGATATATGCCCTTCTCACTTTGGCTTCCTTTGACGTTCACAAAGGCTTTCCAGATCCTTTTAGTTGTCTACCTTTGGCCTTCCTCCAATTGTCCTGTCATACAGTTTACATTTTGTGTCCTCCAGTAGAACATGTGTTCCTTGAGGGCTGGAACTTTTTGTTTGCCTCATCGTTTTTGTCTTTGTATCCCCATGACTATCATAGTGTCTTCCACAGATTAGGTACTTAATCAATGTTTGTTGAACTCCATTTTGGACCCTTATATAAAACAAGCTGAGCTTTTTGAGGCCAAAAACCTTAAGCAAAAGGTCTGACAGATCCATGATCCTTATGTTCAAGTTTCTTCATTTGTGCTTCTCAGCAACTTTCAGTGTGACAAGAGAACCAGCCTTGACATCCTTTCAGTAAAACAGGTTCATCAGCTAAGTACCAAAAGTATTGAGTCAGAAAATCCACCTCATCAGCATAACTCAAGTTTCCTGTGCTTGTTTTAATGACCATGATGAAATGTTGGTTGGGAAGAGTGATGGAGCAGTGTCACATGTAAAAGTTATGATCGAATATTGTTTTGATCAGTAGAAATTTCAGGATAAAAGAAAGATGGCTTTGAAAAGCTGTTTCTTGGGTTTTTTTAAGCTTTGAGGAGTAGAATTACAAAACAGAGCAGAAAAAAATGAGAACTGCTGGATACAAATAATTTGCTAGAAACAACTGAACCTGTCTACTTCCAAACACACTCAGGTTACAAGATCATGGGAGCATAGATTCAAAATTTTAAATTTAAAGCATAGATCTAAATTTTAAAATCTTAGCTGTCATCCAATCCAAATCCTTCACTTTATAGGTAAGTAAATTGACTTGTCAAAAGTCACTCGGGTAATAAATAAGATATAATAATAATATATAATAAATAAAATATAATAATAAAAGTTCAAATCCATTGGTCCTCCTAATGCATCACACCCCAACACTATTCTATATCTTTTTTTTAATTAGCTATGAAATACATTTTATCAAACTTTCTACCTCTCCCATCTACTACTAGCTACCATGCAATCTCTTCCTGCCCAATTTTTCAAACCTGTGTTCTATACTTACTTCTCTCATTCTTTTTGAAAAGCTTTAAAGTTTCCTCTTTTGTATCATTCTCACTTCCCAACAACTCAACCTCCCAACAGAACTCAGCCTTTTAACAAACAAGTACAACCAAGCAAAACAAATCAATACCTTGGCCAAGCCTGAAGTCTGCTAAGAGATCCAAGGTCTTTCAATATTGTTTTCATTTACATTATTTTTACATTTTATTTATTACATTTATTACACAATTACATTATGGTCATCATCTAAATTGTCCTCCCAGTTCTGCTCATACCTTCCTCATCATTTCATAGAAATCTCAAGTTTCTCTGAATACTACATTCATCCTTTCTTAAAATGTATTACTTCACTAAATTCAAATGCTGCAATTTCATTCAAGCAATCCCCCATCAATAAGTATTTACTTGCCATTCATTTCTTTACTACTACACATATTTTTGTAGGTTAAATGAGGTAATACTTGTAAAGTGCTTAGCATAATAGCCAGTAGTAGGTACTTAATAAATGCTTGCTCCCTTCACTTTCTTTTTTGGGGAGCTTTCCCTCTGTCTTTGCCTTCCTAAAAGGGGTGGGATATTATGCTTAGTAGTGACTTATCTAATAGAACATTTTTCAGAACAACTGCACCAATTCCCAGCTCTAACAACAGTAGTACATTAGTGTACCTGTCTTCCCAAAGCACCTCCAACATTTACCACTTGGATACTTTTTCATCTTTGCTGATTATCTGATAGATTAGAGGGAAAGACTTAGAGTTGTTTATTTGTCATTATTGATTGGTAACATTTTTTTCTATGACTTTTTCAACTTAACGTTTCTCCTTTTGAACACTACCTGTTATACAATTTTACCATTTATCTACTGGAGAATGAGTCTTCTTTTATATATTCATATCAGTTCCCTATACAAATATCTTGGGCACCAGACCTTTATCTGAGATATTTGCTTCTTATCCATTTATTCATTCCTTTCTTAATCCCCTGTAATCTGTTTTCTGTTCCCAGCACTCCACTGTACTAATCAATTAAAAGTCAATTAATTCCTTAGTTTTTCTTAGTCTGTATCCTTTATAGCATTTGACAATGTTGGCCATCTACTCTCTTCAAAACTTCCCTTGTCTCACCACTACTACACATACACCAAAACTATTAATTCATTTTCCTACTATGATTTGCAACCATGTTCTTCCCACTGTGGGAAGGTATAAAATATGAATCACCAATTCTCTTTTGTTTAACCTGAATCTCATGGCAGGGAATTCTCCCCTTGCCCCTTCAACAATTAAAAAGAATCTGTCTTCCTTTTTCCTTGTCAATCTCTCTTTCTCTCAGTAGCATCTCACACTCAGGTTCATGCTCTTGCCTGTCCAAATGTCAGCTCATCCTTCCCCCTCCAAGAGAGAAAGGCTTGTTCGTCCATCACAAGTCTAACCCCAATCAGTCACAGAGTTGCACAAGAGAGTGATGCTGGGAAATTTCTTCCCTGCCAAAGGACATTGACCTCCAGCTTCCTTTTACTATAGGGATAGTGATGCTGAGGTCCAGAGAGATTAGGAGACTTTCCCAAAGATACACCAAGAGTTAGTGGGTGATTCAGGAGTAGAATTCAAGACTTCTACCTCCCAGTCTAATAGACTTTCCATGCAGCTACCACTAGTCCAAAATCTTTGAATTGTAGTACCAGGAGAAGGTTCATGGTAGATGAAAAAGAAAAAAAATGGACCTGGAGTCAGAGGACATGAGTTCAAATTCTAGTTCTGCTATTTATTGTCTATGTGACCTTAAGCAAGTAACTTAACTTCATTGACCTTCAGTTTTCTCCTTTGTTAAATGATGAGTTGGAATTTTTTGATCTCTAGAGTTTCTCCTGGGTATTAAAGCCCACAGTTTTACAGATGAGGAAACTGAATTGTATAAGGTAAATTTTGCTGCTTAGAGTAGGGATTATTTCATGACTTTCTGCTTTGAATTTCTACAAATGAAGAGAAGTTCCATTTAGATCATATTATAATTACAAAATTATGACTGTGATGATATGACCATCCCTCAGTACAATCCAGCTCAAACAATAAAAGGATTTTATTTGTTTGACTTTCAGTCACTTTGCTGTAAGAGTAAGAGCCAGAGATTCTTTGGGGCATGGGACCCAGACTGAGAACAGGGGAAAAAATGAAACTGTGCAAATAGATATCCTGAAGAATGAGTGTGCTGATCTGAATGGACATTAACATTAAAAATTTGCCTGCATCAGTGAATTCAGGGCTAGCAGCCCTGTGCTGGGCCAGATAACCCCAGAGTGATACAAAGCAGCTATTTCTCCAAGGTTGGATTTTTTGTTTCAGTCTTACTCACTTTTGTTCTTGCTATATCTCTTCTTCCTTCTTTTTTGGCTTGCCCTCCCATCTCAAGATACAAAGATTCAAAAATGCTTCATCTGTATAAGTTTCCTCCTCCAGTTAGCCTTCTGGGCATAGCTCTTCCTTGAGTGACTGGAAAGTCCAATAGTTCCATGGGGGACCAGTTCTTTGATTCCCAAAGTCATTTGTTTGAAAAGAGTACTACAAAAGCACTCCCCAGATAGTATCCCAATGGTATTTGGCAACCTAATGTTCCCCATGTTGTTCTGAACAGATATTAGAGTATTATGAAATATTTGTTTTCTTTCATTCCTTGAAACAGGTTATTTACATTTTATATCTCTCCATAGGGAAATGCTAAATGCTTTATCAATGTGACACCTCGTCTTAAAGTAGCCAATGGGCAACCCATACCATACCAGGCTGCAAACCTGTAAAGATTCCACACAGATTAGAACATGCCTACAGACCCAGGGAGCCTCAAAGAAATTTCGGTGAAACCTAAAAAATATCAGACTATTTGTAGTAATGAATTTGAATAAAAAAATGAAAATATGAACCATGCAGAATGAGCTCCTTTGGGTTCATTTAAACCTAATTTTTTCTAGCTATAAAGTCCACCACTGTTACTTATTTATTCATTCAACAAAAACTTAAGCACCTACAATGGGTAATGCAGGGCAGGAAGTGTAAAAATTAATAAAGCATGGTCTCTGCTCTCAAGGAACTTAGGATTTTTAAGAAGCAGGATCAGGTAAAGGAATATTGTAGAAGCTAATAGTTTTATGTGTAGATGCTTCGAATCCTTCTGCAAGGTTCCCATAAGTTTTAGACATTCAAGTGCTAACCAAACTTAGATTTTGTGGTTCCTGACAGAGGAATAAGTAGGAAGAAAGTCAATTTGCTACAGAGAATGGCAACCGGAACCTAGATGGTACGAAGTGGTTACTTCCCATTCATATGGTTGAAAAGTATTCATTGTCCTCAGGGACAATGTCTTCACTTCCATCCATCTATGCTATGAAGAGAAAAAGAACATGTTTACACAATGCCAATATATTAAGCCAGTTCCGTGAAATATAAAAATTGCTCATCAACAAAAAGATAACTAAATTGTTCAGGAAGAGAAGTTTTTACACCACATATGAAATATTTAGTTAATCAATATTTTTGTTCTTCCCATATCATGTGATATCTCCCCAAAGTGGTTTTATGAAATATATATTTTTGAATTATTTCACCAGTTGTTTTTAGTGTAGACTATATCTACTACAGAGAACACAATCTGATGGGCTCACCACATTGTTCAAATGCAAAATATACCTTTGCCAAAAAAACTATTTTGTGGGCAACTCACACAGGGCAAGTGTGACCACATGGTGGTCAGAAGTGATACAAGGACACTCACAAGGTCTGTCTTGAGAACTGTGGAATGGATTGTGTGAGATGGGAGACTCTGGCACAGGACTTCTCAGCATGACATGCCCTCATCAGAAAAGGTACTGTGTTCTATGAGCAAAGCAGAATTAAAAGCAGCTCAAAAGAAAAGCAAGATGCTCAAATTTAGAGAATCCACCCTCAAATGTTCATTCACATGGACTATCAGTGCCCGAAATGTGGTAGAACATTCCGAACTCATATTGGTCTGATCAGCCACCGTTGGACACATTGTAACTTGACTCTAGCATAGTCATATCTTTGTGGTCCTCTTTGAGAATGAGGAACAACCAACATCTTGAGAAAACATGATAGGCAAGGTAGTGCTAATCAAATTGAAAATGGTGGACTTGGTCAATCATAGGAAAGTTTCAAAGTCTTTGAGGAGATAAAATTAATATCTGGTGGCTATCGATATAATATCTAAATGGCTATAGATTTAGAATTGGAAGGGAACTCAAAGACCATCTCGTCCAACCCATTCATTTTACAGATGGGGAAACTGAGGCTCATTCTAAGTAAAGTGATTAGATTGTGAGCTCCTTGAGAACAGGGACTCTCTTTTACTATTCCCAGTGCTTATCATCATGCCTGGCACATAGTAAGCACTTAATCAATGTTTATTGACTGATTGACAAGTGATTTGTACAAGGTGACACAGAATTCATGATTTCATCAGGATAAAAACTCTTGCCCTCAGCATGTCACAATTTCTCCACACCTTCTCATCCTGGGTCTTTCTTATGTCTTCTTTGTCTCCCCCACATAGCTATTATAGACAAAACTACTATTTGTAAATAAAACTGCTCTCTTACATGTTTAAGTGACTGTGTTTGTGACTTGGCATTGGACTTATGAACATATGTATGTATATGTATAAGTATATGTATTTATATATGTGTGTATACTATTTGAAACTCCAACAATAGCTCCTGCTATTCACATGACAATCCCAAAATTACTTCTATAAATTGTACTATAAGACTATAAACTATAAGAATAGTGGGATTAAACAAAATACAAAATATTAGCTTTTAAAATAGTTCTTTCTCAGGCATGGCAATCTCATTTTACAAGAAAGGTAGAATAATTTTACAATTTGGTTTTCATTAGAAAAATGGAAAAAGAAAGTTTAATATCAAAGAATAGCACTAAACCCTTTATTAATATGTTAGAAATATCTAACCAGTTCCATGGATTACTTAAACATCATTTTTGCACACATTATAAAACCCAAATAAATAATATAATGGCATACAGTAGTGAATAAGATCAAGCAGCACTTGGCACACATTAAGTCCCAAAATACAGAATGTAGGAAGCTCAGGATACAACCCAGATTTAGCAAGGGCACCATTTACTCTATTGAATTCCTAAATAAGTTGATGGTCTGTTAAAAAAAAATTCAAAATGTCTAAAAAACTAATGTAAGCTAAGGACTCTAGGCTTTTTATTCACCATCTGGAATCTAGTTCGAGAGATACATGAATAGGCCTGGAGTTCACTATAACCTCAAGGGTATTTATTCCATATTAACATTACAGTATGTAGGAAATGCAAACAGCAATTTTAAGGCTCTAAAAATAGACGCTCACCTTTCATCTAAAAAGCATATTTAAATCTAGAATATACTTTAAAAGGATGTTCTTGTTCCATGTTTAACACAGACAAAAACTGCTGGTTTATGCATTAACTATGCCAGGGTATTTTGGTGGTGATGGTGATGGTGATGGTGGTTTGGAACAGTCTAGGTCAGCTAATGCATTTTCATGTAGCAATGTAATGTGATGGTGCTATCATGAAGACTGCTTTATAAATATAGGCCAGAAGAATATTTGGCAGCTGATATAGGCAAAGGAATGACTAGAGAACATTTCCTACTATGTATCTGTGAAATGAATAATCTATTCTTAATATACAGTTTCCTGTGTCTAACATTTCACCTATATTAAGTAATATAAAGTAACCAGGTGAATATTTAGACTACATTAGTCTTCTGAGTGTTCCCTAAAACATCTATTCTTGTTAATAACTCACATTTATATTGAGCTTTATGGTTCACAAAGTGCTGTCCCCATAGCAATCATCTGAAGTAGGTAGTGAAGTGTTATTATTGTCCCCATTTTACAGATGAGGAAACTGAAGCACAGAAAAGTCAAGTGACTTGTCCAGGGTCACACAGTCCACTAAGTGTTAGAAAGGCTCCTAGACCAGCACTCTCTCCCTGACACCACAGGTTGCCTCACTATTAAAAATGGGGTTTTTTATGCTTGGGTCTGGTTATTTTTATAGCTAGATACTATTACTTGAGTACTTAAATGACATTAACAACAGTAATGATTAAAGTGCTGCAAAACATGTTTTGTGAAAAGAGGAGCTAGGGATAATAGTTATCTGCACTCACTCTTTAGAGATGTGTAATGTTCATACTCCTTTGCCTAAGATCCTGGTTGCACAGTAACACTTGTTGCTTCAAAAAGAGGCCTCTATTGTTCCGAGGTGAATAGTAAACACTAATGGTGAACCAAGCGGTTCACGAATGCAAGACTTGAACTAAAGTAACTGCTGTCTTTTCTCCTTTTCTTTCATTCCTTAAGCATGACATATTTTTTTTAACTGGGAAACAATCGTGTCCAAGCACCAAGTGGGGAGATGTGAAAGGGGAAAACAACCAAGTATTTTTTCATGTGAAATCCTGCAATGCCACCATCTAGGAAAATTGGGGGGTAGGGGAAAGCAAAGCACCATTTCTCTTATTGATTTCATTCTGTTTTAGGGGAGGGAATAGGAGGATTTATATATTTCCCAGATCTAATTTTCATAGAACCATAAATTTAGCTCAAAAGTACCTCAGAAGGCATCTATTCCAATCTGCTCATTTTTACAGACGAGAAAAATTAATCCTAGAGAAATCCGACATGTTGTCCAAGGTTTCATACAGTAGGCTGTGCAGCCAGAATTCTAACCTAAGTCCTTAGACTCCAGGCTGTTTCCCACTGCATCCCAGTATCCAGATCACTTAGTCAAACAACTAAATTGACATTACCTGAGATGCCCTGTGTACTAGAGGGGATCCTAGAGCCTAGATTAGATATGTACATAGGCTCCATTCATTAAGAAATAAATCATCAGTTCTCCATTCGATTTTGTGCTAAGTAGAATTGTTTGAGTTTTTCTCTTCATATCATGTAGAATATTGAACACATTAAACTGAAGACATAGCTTCATCAAGCCTCATTCTGGGTTTAAGTATGTAATTCCCTAAATTTTCTAAATGAGAATTCCTTGCTGTCAGGGTTTTGTAGGAACTTCACCCCAACTCTGCAAAATTATTAGTTTTACTCAAATAGAGGGATCCTTCTATAATGCTGTCACGGGAAAGGGGGAGGGAGAAGTGGGGAAAGGATCAGGACTAATACCAGCCTCATATATCAACTGATATATCAGGCTTTGGGGATTTGGAGCTTTGGGGGTCTATGGGTATCATGTGACCTGTCATATTGCTGAATCAGTGTAATAATGAGCTATTTTATAAGAGAGTTCTGCCATAGTATGACTGCTACTTATAAGATAATGACATGCAGCATTACAGTGCTGGAATCTTTTGAGGAGAGAACAGTTCACCTTCAACTTTTTTAGCTTGGACACACAGACCTAGATATAGTACATAAGGGTTTTGTGTCAACTTTTTGCACATTTTGACAGAAGTTAAAGCCTCAGTTTCTTGTTAGGCACTTTATAATTCATTTAACATGACATAATTCATTCAATTTTTGAAAGTCTTGTTTTCCTTCTATTTAACAAACAGAAAATGATTGTAGTTACTGGCTCAAATGACTATTTTTGCAATGTTGCTTTCAGAATTCAAAGGTTTTTCATTCATAACAAAAACATTTTTAAATCATCTCAAAATCCAAATTACTGCATGCTACAGAGGACTATTAAAAACCCAATGATGATTTCAGTAGTAGGTGAGTGGCATCATACATGTATGTGTGTTTATACATGTGTATGTGTATGTATATATGTTATATATTCTTGTGTGTATATGCATATACACATATATGTATCTATTCTGAAGCAGCAATAGAACAACATTAAGAAATATTTTTGTGCAGCAATGATCTACATTATTTTACTGGTCTAAAAGATAGTTCCTTTTGCACATTGTCTAGATTTTTTATAAAAAATAATTCTAAAATATAGCTACTAGGTCACAATTTCTTCAAAATCTGACAGTTGCTTCATCTGTTCAACCTGCATAGAATATCTTCTGATCAGCTTCTTTTTGTTTCTTAAATCAGCTCTCTTTGGTGAATTTGGAGCAACAGGAACCACAGGTTTTAAGCCACTAGCAAGTGGTGAAGAAGGTTTACTGGTGGACCTGATATCAGGTATGGGTGGATTAGGATTCACATTTAAAGGGGGCAAAAATCCAGGCCTGGTATGGGAAATATGATCAAGTAAAAGAGTTCCAGAACCCCGTCTTTCCAACAAATTGGGGGGCCTACGACGAACTGAACCTGGAGAAGTGCTAGGCACCCCCTCAAGAGATTCCCGAGAGCCATTAAATAAAGCCAAGTGAGAGCTGTTGAGTTTTTTCCTATCCATCGATACTTTACCATTATCAAGGGTCATGGAATTTGATGAGTCGCCACAGAGCTGCATATCTGAATCATAGTGACCATTCTCTAACCTTCTGAGAGAAGCTGAGTCCTTGATGGCGGCTGATACTGAGGTGGTAATGCTTGAATTATCTTGATCAGCAGGAAGTGTACTCCTTCTGGCCAGGCGCTGATGGATGGGCTGATTTTTCTCATAGGCTGCTTTCCAAGATGTTGGTGCAGAAGTGGAGGGGATCTTTAAAACTTGGTCGGTGACAGTGGGGAAGAGAGTGGGGTCTTTGCCTTCAATGCTGTTATTCCTTGAGAGGGGAGCCCTTTTAGAGAAGGACAGGTCATTGATGCCCATGATGATTTCATCATCTGCACAGATGCTTTTGGTCTCCTCCTGATGGGAAGAAGCTGCTATCACAGATGGTGCAATCAGACCCCAGGGTTCTGACTGTAGCCTCTTCAACTGCGGCAAGCGGGCTCTTTTGAGATTACCGACTTTCCTGGTAGGTGACAAGGCTTCGCTGGGAGCCTTGATAGCATGGCACCCACTTGAACGTCCTGAATGAAGGCTAAAGAAATCATCTTCCTTTTCTCTGGGTGGAGATCCCAAACCTGGTGCCTTTAATTCAATGTCAGATGGGGACATGCATAAAGCAGGTGGTTGCCTGTCTTCAAACTTTGGTGAAGGTGGGATGTTAAGATACTGTTTAGTTGTTTTGGTGCCTGAAGATGACTTATCAGTAGTTATGATGATCACCTCCTTTCCCTTTGCCTTGCAGGCTTTTAGGAGATGTGTCAGAGTATCCTTGTCATCAGCATTAATGGCATAAACCAGAGCTGAAGCTCCGGAACGGTCTTCTAAACTGGGATCAGCACCATTTTCCAGTAACAAGGAAACTACCTCTCCTCCCGCTTTCCTAATGCAAGCATGGATGAGAGCAGTTTTTCCTGACTTATCTTGAATATTAGGGTCTGCCCTATTGTCTAACAGGTATTTGACCATCTTGGACTTACTGATGCTTTGTTGGTCTACATGCTTAGTGATGCACGCCACCATGAGGGCTGTTTCCCCTTTGTCATTGCTTTCATTAATGTAGGCCCCACCTTCCAGTAGGAGTCTAGTCAACCTAAGCCTTCCTAGCCATACAGCCTTTAAGAGTGAATTTCCATCTGTCCTCAGTTCTGTTGTTTCATCCATTTTACCAGATCCAGATTAATAGAATGGCAGCAACCAGACCTGATAAGATAAAAACAGGGAGGGAAATATGAAATATAATAAAATATTACTGTGCTATAAGAAATGACAAGTAAGATGAATGCAAAGAAGCATGGGAAGACTTATATGGAAATAAGTGATGCAACTAGGTGGCTCAATGGGTACAGCACAAGGTCTGGAGTCAGGCAGACCTGAGTTCAAATTTAGTCTCATGTACTTGCTACTATGTGACCCTGGGCAAGTCACTTAAACCTGTTTGCCTCAATCCCCTCATCTTTAAAATAAGCTGGAATAGGAAATGAGAAATAACTCAAGTATCTTTGCCCAAAAAACCCCAAATGGGGTCACAAAGAGTCAGACATGACTGAAATGACTGAACAATAACAAGGAAATTATATATATATATATATATATATAATTGCTATAAAATAGAAATGGAAAAAACAATAACCATGAGACAGTTAAAAATTAATGTTGAAAAAAATTACAGGGATAATGCTTGGCTCTAGAGAAGAAATATAAGAAGACACCTCCCCCTACTCCTTGCAGAGGTGGACAAGTTCATAAATGTGGAATATTGCACATAATATGAGTATTTTTTTGGATCTGTTGATAAGATCTACTTGATTCTCCCCTTCTTCCTCTTTTTCTTTTTCCTCTTTTTGTTATGAGAGATAATTCTCTAGGAGAAGGGACAAGAAGGGATGTAGGGGAAAATTTGGGTATATATAAACAACAGATAACAATAAAGATTTATTTTAAAAAATAGAAATGCTTGGATTTTTTCAGACATGGTTTTAAAAATCCATTTTCCATTTCCATGTAATATCCACTGCTTTTCCAGCAGATGTCACAATTCTCATCTATTTCATACAACTTTCTGTGTTGATCTGTCAGTACAATAAACTCTCTTTTCTTTTAGGTTGCCCCAAAATCAAGAAAGATAAAATGTGCTTTCATTCACAAGTTTCTGTGAGGAATATTATCTCTCAATATTTCTTATCAGGGGTTATCAAATCCATAAACTTTGTTTTAACTCTCTTCATGTCCCTAACAATACATACACTCACCATTCTCCAACCATCCTACCAACCTTGAGCCCCAAATTCTTCTTATATAAAATGAGAGATGTGTGTCATAAGGCAAGCTTGTTAGTACCTTTCCTGACAGGACCACACAGTGCTTCATCTAATTTATACTGCATAGCATTCTATACTACCATTGGCCAGTTTCTTCCTTCATATTTTGCTTTAATACAACCTAAAGCACTGGCAGAGAGTTTGTTCCATCTCTAAGTGTTCTTGTTCTTTTGTCTGGTTCACACTATTCCCTCTTTAATGTTATCTCCTTGAGAACCATTCTTGATGCATTTTATTAAAATGTACATTCCACTTTGCCATCCCAAAGCCTCATTTATTTATATCATGGGAGCCTAGTTTCTTTTACTTAATACCAGCTGACCACTTATCCCAGCTTTGATTCATTAGTAGATCAATATAGATACCATCGAATAATTCAATACTTAAAAAATCTGTGATTTCATTCATGTGGTTATATCTTTTAGTGATTCAGATCATAATAGCTCCACAGCTTAGAAGACAGTCTTTATAATTTTCTGTAATAACAAATTTTTTAAATCATTACGTGGTGACCAGTCTTCTAGTAATTAGCCTTTTTTAACTCAGCAGTCTCCAAGATCATGCTCAAAGCCTTTGCATCATGACAGGACCTGCCAGAATTTGCAACCTGGGGACCTAGCCTTAAAGAACAAGAGGGTCAAGCAGAATGAAGTGTCATTAAAGAATGAAATGTGCAAAAATAAAATGAAAGTAAAGGCAAAGTGAAATTTTTTTAAAAAATGTTGCATTTGGGTTGTGCTTGAATTGACATGAGTAGAGTAAAATCAGACATGGCCAACAGATTCAGTCTATACCATGCATGATGGGTTGTGATGATTACTTTTGGAATGTCCAGGACTGGGGAATCTGAGCTTGCTAAATCTTTTAAAACTTTAATACTACCTATGATTAACTGGAGTAAATGCATATTTTAATCATGTTTGATTTGACTATTCTTATAAAGTCCCAATCTTGGTTCCATCAACAAAATTAATTTGATGGTATAAGGAAAATAGCACAGGCTTTGGAGTCCTCTGATTTAAAATTCAGTACTTTCTACCATACCATACTGAAAAGTCTAGTAAGAAGGTTTCAGTCTAAATCTTGGTTCTTCTATTTTCTGCCTTGGGGATCTTGGGCAAGTTATTTGGTCTCTTAGCTGCAGTTTCCTAATCTGTAAAATGGGAATGATAATAGTATCTGCTATACCTACTTAAAGGGTTGTTGTGAAGAAAAGAGCAAAGAAAAGGTCATTCATTCATTTTCATTCAATAAATATTTTTAAATGCCTTGTGTATACCAAGCATTGTATTGGGTCTAGAAGAGGCATACACAGTTTACACAATATGCAAAACCTACATTATTTAAATTAGAAGGGGATAAGGCATAAATACAGATAATTATATCATGGAGAACTACTTGGAAGAGGTGGCATTTCGGTTGAATTTAAAAGGAAGTAAACAAAGGGAAATCATTTTAGTTTCTCCCATCCTTTGAAAAAAATCACTTTAAACTAATCCTTTAATATAACTCTCATCTTTAAAAAAATGCATTTATTGCCTCTACTTCTCTCACTCACTTACCAACCACTTGCAATCTGATTTCTGACTTCATCACTAAACCAAAACTATTCTTTCCAAAGATATCACTGATTTCTTAATTGCCAAGTCCTAAGGCCTTATCTCAGTCTTAATCTTTCTTGACCACCATACAGCATTTAATAATTCTGACTACCCTTCTTTCCACACCAACTTCCATCCTCTCTGGGTTTTCTTGACACCAATCACTTTCAGTTCTTCTCCTACCTGTCTAGCTCCTCCTTCTCATACTTCTTTAGGAAGCACATCTTTCATGTCCTGTCCTTAATTCCTAACTTTGTTTAACCTAAATTCATTTTATCTAAGCTCTCTATGACCTTATCTACTTTCAAGAGTTGAATTGTCATCTCTCTATGAAATAGCTCCTAGATCTAAATATTTAGTGCCATTTTCTCTTCTGTGGTTCATTCCTGCCTAGAAGGCATATCCAGTTGGATGTCTTGAAAGAATCACAAGGGCTATATGTCCAAATCAGAACTCATTACTCCCCCCCCCAAAAAAAATTCCTAATCCCAAAGTTCCTAGTGATGTTGAAAGCTTCACTTACTTTCAGTTACCAAGGCTCAGAAACTAACCTCTGTGTCTTCCTTAACTTCTCACTCTCCCTACTTCTTCCTTTATATGACAAATTTTAAGTTTTATTGTTTCTACCATTACAATATCTCTCTCATCCATTCCCTTTCCTCTACTCATCTGGTCATCATACCAGTGTAGTTCCGCACCCCCTCACCTGTACTTTTCTAATAGCCTCCTAATTGGTTTACCTGCCTCAACCATCTCACACATGCACATACAGGTGTGTGTTACTTCTTTTCTTGCACTCTGTGGTCTATGTCCTATTTGCTATTCCTCAAAGATGATATTCCATCTCTTGTCTCCATGCTTTTGTATAGGCTGTCCCTTATACCAGAAATTCATTCTGTCCACACTTCTACATCTCAGACTTCTTACTTTACTTCAAAGCTCACCTCTAGCACTATATCCCTCATGAGATATGTCCTGATTACTTCAATGACTAAACCAAAGCTCATGTAAAAACAATCAATAGTTACAATGGACTAAATGTTCAATATGTGTCATCAGAGAGAGATGGAAGTGAGGAAAGCCCCTATGTTCTTAAGGTCGCATTGGTGTCCAGAATGAGGAAGGTAGGAAGGTTATAGTAGAACTGTGCACCCTCTTCCCTGGTCAGACCCCACCTGAAGTCTTGTATTCAGTTCTCAGCATCGAATTTTTAAGGAGAATTTCCAGAGGAGAGCAATCAACATGAATAAAATCTTCATGATCATGGAGCAGAAAAATAAGTAGAGGAAACTATGGAGATGTAACCTGGCAAAGAACTGAATATATGTCTTCAAGTACTTGGAGAACTTTTGTTTAGAAAATAGATTAGACTTCTGTATGGCCACAGAGGAGAGAATTAAGAGTAGGTAAAGGATACTGAGGAAGATTTCATTTAAAGAAAAAATATATACACACATACATTTATGTATACATATAGAATATATGTATATACATACATCATACATGTGTGTGTATATATATGTATATGTCCCAAGAAATAGACAAATAGATCTATCCAGAAGTAGAATGACTATGAGTAAAGCAAAAAAAAAAACCTCATGTGAGATTTTTGGGTGAAGATTGGATGACAAAATATTAGAGATATTTTTGAGAGGATTGTCAGTCCACTGTGGGTTGGACTACATGGCCTCTAAGGTCCTTTCCAACTTTGAGATGTCATTCTGAAACACTACAGTTTTTTTTGTTTTTGTTTTAGCAGAGCAGTGAAATGAACCGATCTATACATGTAAGGCTCACTGGCAGGACTTTAAGGCTGGGGCAGACATAGTACAGGTGAACATCCAGTTGTATTAAGATTATGGTCACAGGAAATGAAGGTCTGTCTTTAGGTGGTGTAAGTGGGAATAGAAAGCAGCTGATGACTATTAGAGTCACTGCAGAAAGGAATTGACAGTACTGTTACCTGATCAGATTTGAAAGGTGAGGTTGAGGAAAAAGACTGAAATAACTCCTGGATTTCAAACTTGGAAAACCAGGGGAATGTTAGTATTACAGACAGAAAAAGAAGTCAGAAGGAAAAGTAGGTTCAGGGCAAAAGATAATAAACTATTAGTCTTACTATACATTCCACACCATTATCATCAGATTCTAACCTATCTCAGAGTTGTTGGATTCCCTCCACCCTCCATGTTTCCATTAAATTTGCTTAATTTGCCTTTGACTGTTTCCTAACCAGGAAAAATTTCTGCTGTGGATGCTAGAGGCTGCTTCTTGTGATTATAAGTAAATACATTTACCAATGGCTTGGGTTTGGGTTTTTGTTTGTTTTGCTATCTTCTTGACAATTCTAGGTTTAAATACTTTCTCAAAGAAATTTGATTTGCATTAGAGCACTTTGAAATTATATTTTGAAGGAGAAAATATTTCTATAAAAAATAGTTCCATCTTAGGAAAACATAGGAGCTTCCCAGGCCTAAAGTACTTTATTCTTCATACTGTAGTATGTGAATTCTTCGTTCAGTTACTACAGTCAGGAAAGGAGGTAGGTAGGGAAGGATGCCATTCCACTAAATATCTGCAAACTCAGGATCTCTATTTAGTCTCCAGCTTCTGAAACAATACTCTCATTTTGCAGCCTGCCCATATTTGTTTCTTTACTATGTCTTTCTTAATTGATTATAATGAGTGAACTTGGTGTGTGTGTGTGTGTGTGTGTGTGTGTGTGCCGAATCGAATTGTTATCACACTGACATCAGTTCAGATAAAATTTTTCTTGTATGATGTTATTACTCGTTGGTATTTATTACCTGTTGTTGCATTCATTTTGTGATTTTCTTTCAGTGGCTATTCAATTGGGAACACAGCATTCTTTCTCCTACAATCATGTTCATTATTATCTTTGAGGCTGCCTGCCTGTCTCCCCAATATTTTCTGCTTCCCATTTAAACTGCTTATCCATACTTTCAAGGCTCTCCTTTGCTCTGATCTGCCTTTTTCATATTTTGTCTTTGTCTGCTCTTTTAGATTCAGACAAGCTCCTATTCCCTGACCAGTGGATGATTTCCTATCCTAACTCCATTATATAATAAAAATTTGGAACATGCACACAATATGATAAAGGACCCCTTTTTAGAGGTTCTCTTACTCATCAGCTCTTCAATTCCTTTTTATGGCAGCCCCAGACACAATTAATACCGAAAAAGTTTTGCTGGCTTGTTTGACTGACTTCTTCAAAGTTTCCACATTTTTTAATCCCCCAAATACTATAGGGACCATATGGAAATATTTATACTTGTACCTACTTTTATCTGGAAACAGCTGTTATGTTAAGAAAAACAATCTTTATTGACATACTAGAAACCTAAGGAAGACAGATATTACCCCCTCCCTATCTAATCATCCTTTATTCAATATTCCCCTTCGACATGAAATGTATCCAAAATTACTTCATCATTCCCAACAATGACTGGAGCAAACTCTGTGTACTGCTCAAGGCTGTGAGATGTTCAGCAACCATATTTATGTAAGAATATATTGGGGTTAACAGGAATCACTGTCCCAAAGAGAAGATAAATTTGTTATAGTTTTGCTTCACCTCTAAAAAGGGACATTCATGCTTTCTCCATATTTGAATAACTTCAATTATAGATTTAAAAGGGCAAAAACCAGGTATAAGTCAAATGCCCAATTGAATGAATCAAAATCAACCATCTTAAGTTACTGCATTTTTTTTTCTTTTACAAATTCATGGTATCCCTTGAAAACTGTGTGGCAACATGGTATAGAGGCAAGAGCCATGAGATTAGTAGAGTCTGAATTGAAATCCTAGTCATGAAGCCCTTGACAAACCACTTGATCTATCTATGCCTCAGTTTCCTTATCTGTAAAATTGAGACAATATTAGGATTTGCCTAATGGAATATGAGCATTACATGAGATAATATATGTATAGCATTTTGCAAATTTTGAATCATTAAATAAATGTTAGCTATATTCCTATAATTGATCATACTCAGTGCTGGCAATAATTATTTTAACTAGGTTATAGAAATTTAGATCTAAAGGGGACCCATACAAGTCATTTAGACCATCACCACCAATTGACATTTAAAGAAACTAAGGCAAAAAGAAATGAAGTGACTTCCACACAATCGGTTGGTAACTGAGAACTTAATTACTTCCTAAAATATTTCTTATATTGCCATCCACATTAGCAGAATCATTTGATTAAAATTCTCTGAGTTCCATATCCCCACATTCAAATGATCTGACTTGGCAAACCAGTTTCTTTCTAGACCTATTCAACATTGTGAAGTAGCCAGTTTGCCTTTGGTGCTAACTCAAACCCTTTCTCCAGCTCTGATTCCTGCATCTACCATTTACAAGTCTCTATCCTGTGTTCTACTCCTAAGTGCCCTGCTACTTGTCAAAATGTTTCCCATTATCATGTTAGATTATAAAGGAATGGAACGTAAAAGAATGGGATAAAAAAAATTATTAAATGCTTATTATGTGCCAAGCACTGTGCTAAGGTCTGTAACTATAAATAGAACAGCCAAATAGTCATTGCCCTCAAGGAGCTCACATTATAATCAGAGAAGATAACATCCACCCTGAGAATAATAACATTTTAATTGTGGCATGTAAAGACTAAAAAGCCTGCAATAACCAAAGGAATGAATTCTGAATAGTGGAATGGAACAGGAAGTTAAGGATATCCCTTCAAAGCAAGAACACGTGCTGCCTATGCTCCTCAAATTATTTATATACTTATTATTATTTTATTATAGCATTTATTTATATACTAGCCTGGACCAGATGATGGAGCACTGAACAGTCTGAGTTCTGGTCCTGGCTATTCTATTTTAATAGCTGCAGAGGGTTACTAGAAGGATTAAATGAGACACCATGGGAAAATACAATAATAACTAGCATATATACAATACTTTAAGGTTTGCAAAGTGCTTTACAAATATTATTTTACCTGGACAAAATGCTGGAAAGTAAATTCTATTATTATCCCCATTTTACAAGTTAGGAAGCTATGGAGTATTAAGTTATTTTCCTATGTTCATACAACCAGTAAGTTTCTGAGACTGGATTCAAACTCAGTGCTCCCTGACTCCAGGTCCAGAATTCTATACACTGTACTACCTAGCTAGCTCAAAAAAATGCTTTGGAAATCATGAAGTATTGGGTTCTACTAGCTCTCCTACTGAATAGGTCTGTGACCTTGGCTAAATAATTTCATGCCTCTGGACCCCAATTTCTTTCTCTCTAAAGTTAGGGAATTTATATTCTCTAAATTTCCTTCCAGTTATAATATTCTTTTCATTTATGTAAGTTTAATTCCTATATAACTTTCCTTACTTCTAAGTAGACTTGACACATTAGAAATTCAGTCTTTCTCTTTAACACTCCCTACAGTGTGATTGTTTAAGTTATAGTGATATCATCTTAAAATTCTTTTATTAGTACATTGGTAGAATTCCAAGAGACTTAGATATTGAGTTTCTGTTTCTTTCTCTGTTAACTTCGCTGCACAGGGAAACAATAGAAATGAGGAAGGAGACACCATCTCCTCAGAGTTGGAGATTTTTCACAAGTATTTCATCCCTGACTATTTTCATAATCCTTAGACCAGAGATGCCAAATATAGGGCCAGCAGGCAATCCTCCAGAGCCAGATTAAAATGTAATTTGGAAATATTTAACAAGATAAATAAAAACACAATAAAATAGGAATGATATGAATGTGGTTTTCTATGTCAATATGCTACCTACAGGCATCCTTTCCTATGGTTTAGTCACCACCATTTTTATTTGAGTTTCACACCATTGTCCTATAGAACTGAAAGGCTGTGGGCATGTCTTATTATTCTTATTTAATTTTTAAAAATCCAATCCTGAAATGCATCTTAACTCAAACTAATGTATATTGTAATAATATTTTCTCTCAATTTTCTGTGATATAACGGAATGGCTAGTGGACTGTGAGGCATGATACTTTAGATCTTGTCTTTTGCCACTGGCCAGCTACAACATAGCTCTAGGCAATTCACATCACCTTTTGGGTGTAATACTAATGGATGGCTAGACTAAGTGGCCTCCATATTTCCTTCAATCTAAAGATCTATGATCTTATATGAATACCTTAAAGTACTTTATGTATTATCTTATCTGATAATTACAACAACCTTAGGAGGCAGGTGATATTATTATCCCCAATTTAAAAGTGAGGAATAGGAGAAAGAGGCTGGATTTGCTCAAGATCACACAGATAGTGTCTGAGGCAGGATTTTAATTCAGGTCTTCCCAGCTACAAGTCCAGCACTCTACCCACTGAAATACCTACCAATTCCTCCTTATTCCATTTGATAACATAACAACTCTGTGAAATAGTCAGGATAGGCATTTTCATCCTCAATGAGAAAATTAACTCAGAAAATAGAAACTCAATTCAATATGAGTTTGAATTTAACTTTTCTGAGCTTTGGTTTTCTTATCTAGCAAAAAAGGGATGAGAATATTTTCTCTTCTCCTCACAAGGTTTGAAGGTTGCTCTAATTAATGTGAAAACATTCCATAAGCTAAAAAAATACATGCTCATGTAAGATAATAACATAGGATCATAGATTATCAAATGGAAGACATCTCAGAAACAATTTTGTCTATCCCCTTCATCTTACATATGAGAAAACTGAGGCTCATGGAGGTTGTATCTGGCTCAAGATTATACAGAAAGTAATCATCAGTGGTGGGTTTTGAACCAATCCTCTGACTCTAGGACCAGTATTCCTTCCATAGTACCATACATACACATACATAAGCAGTTAGTAATTACAATTATATGTGCCCATTGATAACTATAAATGATTGCACTACAGTCTTACTACAATGCTGTCCTTGGGCTCTATGTCAAATAAGGTTTAAATTGAATTCCTTAAATTAAATTATAAACTATGGAGTTTTATTTATTAGTGAAACTTCAGTGTCTTGTCATTTCTATTGTTCTTTACTGAGAAAGTTGAACACATATTAAAAAACAGTATTATGTAGGAAACCCTGAGATTACTTTTTATGCCACAAGTCTGCAGAAAGGATTATAATTGTTTTGTCTGGAGTCCCAATGTGCATAAGTCATCACAAATTCATGGAATCCATCATTAAACAACCAAACTATGAAGCCAATATCTAAAATAAGTCTTCCAGGAAGTCTAATTTTATTATTGTTGTTCAAATAAGTCTCATCAAAAAGTAGGCATCCAAATCAGAGTAAAAGCTGGGCAGAGTGGTATTAGATTTAACTATCACAGAAAATTACCTTAATGAACTTCATATCTGGTGCTGGACAGACAACAGTATCCAAGGGGATACAACATGGCCATTTTCCCACTTGTCTTTCCACTTCCTTCTATGTGATCTGAGAGTGGCTGCTCCTTTTAGTACTCCAGGTTTCTGAGTTTGTCATTGACAGTAGGTTCTTCATTTTTCAAAATAAATATACTATATAAAAAGGAAACATTATTTAAGAAACAACCCTCATCATTACTGAATTCATGTCTTCAATTCTTCAACTTGCCTTCTGTTAATTTCACATTACCATGAGTAAAGAAGAGGAAAGAATGGAAACCATTTGTAGGGAGAAGTATGTCATGATTGGAGCTCTGGACCATGGGACTGAATCTGATTAATTCTCATGCCAGAGATTTATATGTGAGCTTGATAAAGTCCTCTCCCTTTACTGTTTAGTGCTACAAACCTAGAAGCCTCATTTATAGGGTTATGATAAGAAGGAGCAGAGAAATCTTTGGTTTAAAGAAAAGTTGGGTTAGAAGCTGAAGGCTGGGATTAAGTCAGCATTTTCTATTTAGCTTTTACAAATTTGTGTGCATCCCTAAAATGACATTGTTCTGTTATGAGAACAGCAATGCAATTCACATAATAATAATATATCACATGTGCCAACACATGTGGATACAATCAGCAGAAGAACCAAATATTAAGATATCACAGAGGGTCAGAAGGTCTCTTAGTCCTTCAAAGATACCAAGAGTCACATAGATGCCATTTCAAATGAGGCTAAGAATATATTTACATTTGGAAAAAGTCTTCCACTAGAATTTTGAAAAGTGATTAATTTATGCAAATCATCATTATTTTCACTGATTAGGACAATAACATATTTCTATAGCCCTTTATAGCTTTTACAAAATTTTCACATACATAATTTCATTTTATCCTCATAGGAGCATTATGAACTAGGTAAAACAGATGTCACCCCATATTTGAAGGTGAGGAAAATGAAACTAAGAGAAGATGAGACCTTTCCAAAGTCACACAAAGTCTCCAGTGGTACAGCTGGGTCTAAAACCAGTTTACTCTGATTCCTATCACTAATGCTCTTTCTTGGACACTCACATAAAGAATATATTTGGCTATACCCCTCTTCCCATCTTGATTTACCCCTCCCACTTATATTCCATTTATGTTCCATTCAGTGCTACTTCTTAATATATGCCATGTTTCTGAAACAGAAAGTAAAATGAGATATTAATTGGTAGATTGAATAGCACATTTATTTAATAGTATGAGTTATCTATTTAGATTATTCACAGATACTCCCAAGAAAACTACTTTGGTTGGAAAGAAATGGAGTATGCCACAGAACTGATATGGTTTGAAGAAATTATCTCAAAGAATTATTAGCTATGACCCTTCAGTCATTTGAACAATGATGTGCATCACCCTTGAGAATAATCAACTCTGAACTGGTAGGCGTTTAAATAGAAAACTTTGTTGATGTTGTTTTGTTGTTGTTGTCTAATTGAACTTTTCAGTGGCCTTAAACAAGCAATTTAAACTTCCATAAAAAGAATTATATGACACTTAGGATTAAAAACCAAACTCAATGTAAATCTTGAACTCATTTTCAACTTTTCAGTGCATTGCCAATTTGTTTCAAAAACAGAATTAAGTGTGACTATGAAGAGGCAAAAGGGAAATAACACTAGTTCTGAAGTCAGAGGACTTAAAATCTCACTTGCTACCTGTGTAACATGTGGCAAGCTGCAATCTTCCTCTCCCTGAGTTTCTTAATGAGAAGGTTGAACTGGTCTCTGAAGTTCCTTCCAGCTCTAAATCTATGGATAGAGGCTAAGGAAGAATGTTCAGAACCCAGAAAATCTAAACACATAATTCTCTTGCTGAAACTTAGTAGTGCTTTTATGAGCAACCTTTTTCTTTATGTGATGATGGGAAGTAGAGGGGAAGAGGGAAGAGTGTGTTTATTCAAGGAATTTCAAGGTTTTTGAAATTAAGTTTCTTTATTTTCTTTTCCTACAATTTTAAAGTCCTTCTTCAGGAAGTTAGATGCGACATTACATGGTTAGGGCCTCAACCTTAAAGAAGGAGAAACCCAGTAAAATGAGAACCAGTAAATCCTCTGGAATTCCAAGTCTCTCTGCATTGAAGGGAGGAGGCTGTGTACCTGTCCACGGTCCTGAACTCTGTCACTGATGCTACCCTGTGGGTTTTCAAAGTGTTTATAAACAGGCTCTTGGTTGGATCTGTGTGGGTTTCTAATGTACTGTGGGTGTCGATATATGCCTCCCAGGAGGCAGAGTGTGTGGGTTTGTGCCTCTGTATGTTTATGTGTGTGGGCATCCAGGGCATTAGGGGTTTTCCCAGCCGTTTCATGTAAAAATACTGTCTTCCACCCCACTGCATGAACTCTTGACCACAGTTAAACTGGAGGCAGCCTCTGGGTACAGAGGGTTCTCCCAAATGTCAAGGGAAGAATTCTAAGAGGCCACACTTCCAAGGTAGTTGACCCCCTCTTACCTTACCTTTCAGAAAGCCGCCCCCACCCCCACCTTTAGCTTCCACCCCCAAAAAAGGGAAAAAAAAGAAAAGAATAAACTTCCGGGGAGGGGGTCATTCTTACCTTACTTGGAGCAATTTTTTGGTGAGGCTGCCTTGGTCCATATCCTGAGTCAAGCGTCAATGCCAGATATTAAATCTTGTGCCAGGTTGGGGAGAGGTTTGGGAAGGGGGGCTCTCAATAAGCTGGGAGAGCCTGTTCCCTCCCCCACTGTCTCTGCTGATCGCTAAGCTGTGCTTGGGGGCATAGTCTGGCAGAAGTGGGCAGAGCATCGGCTGCTTTCCAACTGCTTCCCCGAGGCTTTGCAAAGGCAGAAGGACTTACCCAGAACTTCTTCTCCCCCCACCCCCCACCCCGCGTTTGGTGAATGAAATGTCGAAGTCAGTGACGTCGAATCACTTCCCTTTCCCCACAACTGAGGTGTATGTTGAGAGGTGGGGGAGGTAGGAGGTGGAGCAGTCAAAATGTAGAAAGAGAAAAATGTTCCCCAATTGAGATTTCTTCTTCGATTCCTGCAACGCAACCCCAGTTACCTATCTTCCCTTCCTCCCTCTCTCCCTCTGGTCAGGCTGCTGTGGAGCCGCCCGCGCCAGAGAGAACCAATGCTTCTGCTCCTGCTTCCTGAGCCCAGAAGAAAGCAGTGTGTGGGTGTACTGGGGAGGAAGGATGGAGCAGTGGGGGATGTCTGTACCTGCAGCAGCAAGAATCACTGCCTGCCCTCTCTCCCTCCCCCAATACTGGAAGTGCACTGGACTTAGTAACTCAGAATAATAAAAATCATTACATTTTAAAGGATCTCATGTTAACCTTTCATTTTACAAATCAGAAAATAAACATTTAGCTCAGAGAAATGAAATGGCTCACTCAAAGCTGTACAGTGGCAGTGTAAAATTAGAAACTGGGTCCCAGACCCATGCACCACGCTTTCCTCCTCTAGATTTCATTTTTTCCCCTGGGATATGAAGCCACAAAGAAGACCTGAAGCAAGGATGCTGTTTAAATTTTAGTTTCTATTATTAGTGATTATGAAAACTGTGCAAAGTCACTTAACCTTCCAGTGGCCTGGGCAACTGTTTAAGACTAAGTTGCAGAGCAGATGCCAATCTGCACTGGCAAGAGTTCCTCATTGAGCTCCTTGAACTGATGAATCATGTTAAGGTTTTGCTTTGTTGGCTGGGTTTTTATTTTAATGATAATTTGCATTTCTTCTTTTGAGAACTGTGTATTCAGATCTTTGCCTCCCATTCAATCCTCTGACCACTTGTCTATTAGAAAAGGATTCTTAAATTTCTGTGTATGTCAGTTATCTATCAATTTTAAATGTTAGATTTTTATTAGAAATGCTTGAAGGAAACATCTTTCCAGTGCATATTTTAATTTTTATTCTGGGTGAGCTGATTTTGTTCATGTAAAAGCTTTTAATTTTATGAAATCAAATTTTTTTTCTGCTGTCTTTTAAAATATTCTCTGGTCCATGTCTTGTTATGAGTTTTTCCCCATTGCCAGTTGTGAAACATATAATTTTCCATTATTTACTTTATAACGATGTAATTTTTTGTACATAGATTATCCAGGGCAGCAAAGTGGCACAGTGAATAGAGCACCACTGTGAAGTCAGGAGGACCTGAGTTCAAGTTTGACCTCAGACACAACACACTTACTATCCGTGTGACTTTGGGCAAGTCACTTAACCCCAATTGCCCTCCAAAAAAAGCAAAAAAAAAAAATTAGGTTATCCACTCATTTGGTCTTCATTAACATATATGGTGTAATAGGCTGGTCTAACTGTCTTTTCTGACAATCTGTTTTTCATTTTTTTCCAAAAGCAGCTGTTTATCTGATAAAGACTCACTCCCATCAAGCAGTTTCTAGTCTTGGGTGTGTTGAACATTGGATTATTATGCTCATTTACCTCTAAGGCATGCTTATCTAGTCTAATTCACTTTTCTGTTTTAACCAATAACAGTTTTGATACTGGTTTGTAACATAATTTGATATTAGATAAAACTAGATTACTTTAGTTCATGCTTTTTGTTCTTATATTGGTGAGAATGTGAATGTGATCAAGGAAGTTCTCTTTATGGGTTCAATCTGATGAATTTACAAGACTTTTGAGTGCATCTTTCTAAATAAATATTGAACATGCCCATTGACATTTCCTGACTGTCACAGTGACTATGGATATCCCAGAGTTAAATGGTTTGTTTGGAGTCTTTTCAAAGATGAATTTGAGTTATTGATTAAAGATGCCCCTAAGTTCAATTTGTTTGCTTGGACTTTAGGAAAAAATGGAATCTTGTTGGAGTAGCTATCTGTATAAAAATGAGACTTCATTATGAACTCAAGTTTTCTTTTACCCTTTTCCTTCTTTTGCTTTGGAGAGCTTCTGAGAATGTAGTTGGGAAGGAAGGGAAGAGAAGGGAAAAGAAAGGAAGGGGAAGAATGAAACAAACATTTATTAAGCATCTACTATGTGGTGGGTACCCACAAAATCTCATTTGATTCTCATTCTAGGATGTAGGTTCTATTGTTATTCTCATTTAACAGTTGAGGAAACTGAGGTAAAAAGTATTTAAGTGACTTATCAGGGTTATCTGCTAGCATCTGAGACCAGATTTGAACTCAGTGTTTTCTAATCCTAGGCACAGTGATCCAGCCACCATGACACTCCAGTGGGGTGAAGGAGTTACTACATTTGCTTACCCATATAATAAGAGGAGAGAGTTTCTGGATCCTAACTTCCTGGGATTTTTTTTTTTTTGCCTTTTTTCTCTTTTTCTAAGCATCATCTGAGAACATAAATTTAAAGACTCGTGACTTTTTTTTAAATTTTTTTCTTTTTGGAGGGCAATTTTGGGGTTAAGTGACTTGCCCAAGGTCACAAGGCTAGTTTTTGTGTTAAGTGTCTGAGGGTGGATTTGAACTCAGGTCCTTTTGACTCCAGGGCCGGTACTCTATTCACTGTGCCACCTAGCTGCCCCTCATGTCATTTTTATGTCAAGATGTATCAACAGAGAAAAAAACATGTTAAAATTCAAGGTCAAATGACAGAGGAAGGCATAAATTCTTTTATTTGACCCATGAAACAGCTTCCAAGATAATCTTGTTCCTGACCCCCATCTCATTATGATATTGTCCTTAGATTGTGAACTCCTTGAGGAAAAAGAATGTCTTTTTCTTCTTTTTGTGTTCTCAGTGCTTATGGCAATGCCTAGTACATAGTAAGTGCTTAATAAATGTTTATTGATAGATTGATTTATTGTCTATCTTCTAATCAGAGAAGGAAGATTTCTTAGAAGATAACAGCCTCAGAGATTGCTGCCCAAGTTATGCCAAGTTTTAGAATTTAGGAGTTTGACCTTGTAACAGGAGAGAATAAAGCACTATGCCTCTTAGAGAGAAAAAAATCGTTGTTCATGTGGCTACAAAAATCTATAGCCAAAAGACTATAGCCATTACATGGGAGAGAAGGGATCTGGATATTACTCTTTGCTATTTATTACCTTAAGTCAATTAGATGATTTTGATCCAGTGGGAAGAGGATCACATAGGATCTCTTCCATGGGAAGTCCAAGTCACAAAATGGCACTACAAGTCTGTGGGCAAGGCAGACTAAACAGTCTCTCTGGGGAAGAGATTCAATGAATTGTTTGAATGGTTACCTCCAGCTAACAACCTCATATCCAGTTCCCTTTGAAAGGAGTCTAAATCACAAATGGCACTTAGTGACTTTGGGGCCCTATATTACACTGTGAACTACCAGAAATGGGGAATTATTCAAATTGTCAATGGATTATCATGAATCCTTGATGTGTTTTTAGTGTTATTTGGGAACTCTTTTGAGTCCTTTGCATGTTATGAATTTTCTGTGAATTAAAATGAAGGTGGCTCTGTACCCAACAAATGCATTTGGTAAGGCAATATGATTGATAATATGGAAGGAAAGTTGTTTTCTGCAAACCTCTCCAACCTAAAAAAAACTCATAAACAATTACTGGTCAGATATAGAGCAAATAAAGCAAAATATACAAGATATGAAGACAGAAAGTCTCAAGATGTAAAAACCTTATGAAATAACATTGAATAACTGTCATACCTCAAGTTTCCCACTCAGCATCTCCCTTCCCCCTCCACACCAAGTTCAGTCAACACAAGAAAACTTACAGACTTACACCTCAGGTTACAGTTGTAGGAGTCCCAAAATTTCCTCTAAACAAACCATCTCTTTTTTCTTTTATACTCTGTATAAATGGACAGAACACAAAAGGCAGAAGTTAACTAACTTTCCCATTAAATGAGGGAAGGAAGAGAAACTAGAGGAGGGGTAAAAGACACAGCAATGTTCATCTGGCTAGAAGGAAAAGGGCTCCCATGCAGGGAGGTAATGGACTAAAGCATGGGTCAGTAAACTCCAACAAGGTCCCTGAGAGCTAAGAATGCTTTTTTTCCTACTTTTTATTGCATTAAAAATGTAAAAATCATTTTTAGTTCCCAGGCCATAAAAAAACAGGCAGAGGGTCAGATTAAACCCAAGTCACAGTTTGCTAACACCTGGACTAGAAGATCAGAGTAAGATGCACATTTTCAGAAACTGCCATTATGTTGATGGTGTTGATTTATTTGATTGTGCTTATTTGTACTTGGGAAGGTTTTGGGGTGAGGGGTGGATAGGGAGTTGGTAGATAGTAATAATGATACAAAAAATAAGGAAGAAAAGAAAGAAAAAAACATCAATGAAACACTTACCAAAACTTCTAACAAAGATGGCTGTTTAATTGTGTTCTGCCTTGAGATGCTGTATATTCATGGACTCCAAATCTCAAAGTTCCAGAAGCACCTAACTCCAGGAGAAAGAAACCAACAAAGGAATCCAGGTGAACCAGGGTGAGATCAAAAAGGGCCAATGGTCACACCTAAAAGCATAGCAAAGAATGAAGCCTGACCCCTACACAAAGCACCAGAAACAAATCCAGAAACTGAAGGTGGAGGGATGAGTAAACCAAAGAAGGCACTGAACAATATAAAAAAGTTATTGAAAATCCAGAGATATCCCAAAAGAAGGAAAAAGTAACTTTATAACAATTGTAAGTGGAGACTCAAAGGGGAAAAGTGGAACTTCCACAAGGATTACATGAATACCTATAAGAAATGATGCAAGAGATGAAAAATGAAATAAAAATTCTGAAGAATAATTGGAAGGTGAAAAAATGGCTTAGAAGACAGAGTGTTAAATCTTACCCAAGGTAGCAGAATCCTCTGAAAACTAGAATAGATGAAACAGAAATCAATTGCTCTCTGAGATTGCAAGAAATATTAGAATAAAATCAAAATATTGAAAAACAAAGAAGGAAATGTAACATATCTAATATCAAAAGTAATCTACCTGGGAAATGGGTCAAGGAAAATAACTTGAGTCATTGAACTCCTTCAAAATTCTTATTTTTTAATACCACATTTCAAAAAATTATAAATAAAAATTGTTCAGATTTTTAGAACCAAAGAGCAAAGAAAGATAGAGATTCACTGATCACCTGTTGAATGGAACTCCAAAAGGAAAAATCCTAGAGATATCATAGCCAAAATCAAGAGGTCCCATATCAGAGGGCAAATGCTGTAAGCATATAGAAAGAAGCGGTTCAAATATTAATGAACCACACTCGGGATCACACAAAATCTGGCAGCTCCTCATATTGATGAGAGGAGAACTTGGAATACAGTATTCCAAAATGGGGGTTGTGGGGGAAGCATTACAACCAAGAATTGCAAAATTAAGTAAAATGCTACAGAGAAAAAATTGCATTTTAATGAACTTCAAGGCATTTCTGATTAAAAGATCAGAATTTACTGTATCCCAAAGAGATCTTTAAAAAGGGTAAAGGGCCCACATGTACAAAAATATTTATAGCAGCTTTTTTTGTAGTGGCCAAGAATTGGAAGTTCAGGGGAAAATTGAGCACACAAACACACAAAGTTTGATGTAGAATAAAATTAGACTCAATAAGGAAAAAGGGGGGTATGGATATAGATTTAAGAAAGAGAATGATACTGCAGGAAGACTAGTATCAAGTAAAAAGAAAAAATTCTTGATCCTGAAGGAGATAGTTTAAAAAGGAGAAAACAAATCAGAGAATTTAGGAATGAAATTGAGTTTAAAAAATCAAATCTCAATGCAGAATTAAGGAAAACAAAATAGAAATATAGAAATATGATGAAGAATCTATCTAGTGAAGTAGAGACTCAAAATTACATATTTAGAAGGAAAAATGCAGAAAACTTGATAGGTGAGACTTCTATGAAAGGCAATGATAAAAGTAAAATATAACACATTAATTTTATAGAAAAGACAAGATGCACAGGGATAACAAAGATCATTGATCTCTTGTAAAAAAAATGTATAAAAAATAAAAAGTCAGTACTGTTTTTCAGGAAATAATACATTAAAATTTCCCAGAACTTTTAAATACAGACAGCAAGTTTTGTGCTTTAAAAAATGCTAAAAATCATATTCATTAGAGACAGATTTTTAATATGATAAAAGCATGTTTCTAAAATCAAAAGCTAAGATTACTTGCAATAAAGAAGAATGAGAAGCTTTCCCCATAAATACAGAGGTAAAACAAAGATACTTCCAATTCTGCAATTTGACATAGTTACAAAAATGTCAGCAATAGCATTACAGCAAGAAAAAATAAATTGAATGCATAAACATTAGCAAAAGTAAAAGATAATTATCCTTATTTGCAGATGACATGATGATTTACTTAGAAATCCCCAGAGAATCAACAAAGAAGCTAATTGAGACATTTATAATTTCAATAAAGAAGGATACAAAATGAATGCACAACATTTCTACAGAGCCATAACAAAAAACAGGAAGAAATAATAGAGAGGTAATTATCTTTCAAAATAACTACAAAATGCATAAAATATCTTGAAGAAAATATACCAAGACATTCTGAGCTGATATTGCTCGTGGCTGGGTAATATGACTATAACAAAAATCACAATATTACCTAAATTAATAGGGGTTTAGTACTATACCAAACTACCTAATGGTTACTTTTGAGATTTAAACAAAATAAGAATAACATTAATTTAGGAGAACATAAGATCTAGAATCTCAAGGGAAAAAAATTAAGGGAGGAGAATGGAGAAGGCAGAACTATCAGACCTCATATTATATTATAAAGGAACAATTATCAAAAATATTTGGTGCTAGTTTAAAAACAGCAAAGTAGATCAGTGGAACAGATTGTATAACCAAGAATCAAATTCAACAACCCATTTTTCAATAAGCTAGATATCCTAAACTATTTGGGAAAAGATTTTGTGAGAACAGCTTTTCAGAAAACTGGCAAATGTAAGAGAGAATGTAAAAGAGGTAAGAGGCGGGGGGGAGGAAGGGGAAGAAAGAGGGAGAGAGTTCTTATTTCATATACAACAAAAATTTCAAATGTATCTTTCACAACTATGCCAATGGAAGAAATCTGGATTTCTAGCCTGCTGCCATACATTCCAAACCAGGAAAAAAAAAATACCCTGGAATTTCACCCTCTCAGCTCTACTATTCCCACTCTGAAGCCTACTACCATCCTTATTGATGACTACCTCACATGGCACATTAAATCTGACCTGCCCATTCTGCTAGCATGTGCTTATGTTCTACTGCCACCTTCCAGTTATATAATTATAAACAAATCGGCGCTACCATTGCTATGGGAAAAGTGTTAACCAACTCCCCGATGGCTCTACTAACCATTCCTGTGACTTCCCAAGCAGAAAATAATCCTCCTTGGTCACCACTTTCTTATGTGTCTCTGACTAGTAGAATTTAAGCTTCTTTAGGACAGAAACTTTCTTCACTTTTATATTTGTATTCGTCTCCCCTTCCCCAACACCTAACACAGTATTTAGACTGTAGTCAGTCAGTCAGTCAGTCAATAAATATTTATTAAGTAGTTACTGTATGACAGGCACTGGCCTAAGTAGTAAGCAAGGTGCTTTTGCACGTATTCATTTGTTCAAGCAAGGGATAGATAAGGTAACAAAAGAAAAAAATAATTTCAATTACATGAAATTGAAAAGCTTTTTCACTAACAAAATAGATGCAGCTAGGATAAGAAGGAAAACAGTTGATTTGGGAGGGGAAACCTTTGCATCAAATATAGTTCATTAGGGTTTGAATTTTAGGGGCCTAATTAATGGAAATATAGCTCAAGTGCCATTACTCCATAGAGAAGTCAATTGTGAGCAACTAACAAGTAAATAAAAGATTGTTCCAAGTCACTAATGATAAGAAAAATCCAAATTAACTTATTTCTAAGGTTTCAACTCATACCCAGTACATTTTTATAGATGTTAAAAGTAATCTAATAGTCAGTATTGGAAGAGTTGTGGACAAATGGGAACACTAATATATTGTTGGTGGAGCTATGAATTTGTTCAGCAATTCTGGAAAGCAATTTGAATTTATTCTAAGAACATGACTAAAACAACCACAGCCTGTAGTCCAGAGATCAGATGGTGTGGGATGTACCCTCTAAAAAGTGAAAGACAAAAATAGTTACCACATACATAAAAATATTGATACAAATACTTTAATGAAGTGTCAAAGAATTGGAAACAAAAGTAGGTGGCCATCAATAAAGGAATGGCTCAATGAATCATGGTATATGAGTGTAATGAAATAATACTGTTCCATAAGAAACATGAGGATATTTATGTAGATTTCTTTAGGTTAAAAGAAGCAGAACAAGAAAAACTATATATGAAACAACTACCAATAAAAGTATAAACAAGAACAAAAAAGGAACCAAATGTTGCATAATTATGAGAAATAAGTTTCTCTACTAACAAGAACTGAGAAAATGGAACCTCTTTCCATTCATTTCAGAGATGGGTACTATTGGTATGTATTGTCATTCCATCATGTATAGAATATTGCTAAACTACATCCCCCCCTTTTTAAATATAATCTTTATTACAAGAAAAGACCCACAAGAAAGAAGGGAATAGGAAGAGGAGATAGATAGATAGATAGATAGATAGATAGATAGATAGATAGATAGATAGATAGA
>NW_027186296.1:67759587-67767181 GCF_028583685.1 Petaurus breviceps papuanus | reverse complement strand
AGATAGATAGATAGATAGATAGATAGATAGATAGATAGATAGATAGACAGACAGATAGATAGATAGGCAGACACAGATAGGGAGAGAGAGAGAGAGACAGAAAGATAGGTAGATAGGTAGATAGATAGATAGATAGATAGATAGATAGATAGATAGATAGATAGATAGATAGATAGATAGACAGACAGACAGACAGACAGACAGACAGACAGACAGACAGATAGATAGATAGATAGATAGATAGATAGATAGAGATACACACACATGCAATGTAGTATAAAAACAAAAGGCACCAGTTGAAAAATATATTCAATACCTCAAATGATTATACAAATTCTGAGGGAGCTCTTTTACCCACATTTATGAAAGCCTAGAAATTACCTATAGCCAGATATTTTCCTGGAGTAAAATCTGTGTGGTGCCAATAAGAACCAAAGAAAAAGTTAGCTTAGGGGATAACTCCTAAAATTGGACCCAGTTTGGATAAATCCAGAGCTTGGTGTGTGTTGGCACACAAGTTATATCTCTATTTCCCTTGATATTCCTGACCTTTCATTAATTTATATGAATTTTGCTATTATTTATATACTAAAAATTACCCCTGAATCAATATATTAATTTATGTAGTATTATCATTTTTATAATATTGTTATGCATCTTGCCCAGAACAAAACCTAAGGCCCACAATAATGCCTTGTTCTGATCTACCACTCTCTAGGCACAGATCTCTTCCTCATTCTGCATTGTATTTGCAATCTAGCTCTGCACTATTTATGAATGACAGCACTGCCAGTTAGCACCAGCTTCAGGCCTTCTGTGCTGAATCCAGGACTTCTTGACCTGGTACACATACCCAAGCCCCAATTCAGTCCCAATCCTGGGAGACTTAGTGTGGCACCCTCCATGGATAGACTCTGTCCTCCATGTCTACAGACCTCTATCTCCCTATGCCAGCCTGGACTGGGAAAAAAAAATCTGGCTTCATGTGATTTTGCCTTGAATTCCCTGATCAGGTTTTGATCTGGTGTTTTTTTAGTTTTTTATGGTATCCTTGGAGTACAGGGGAGGTAGATCTGAGTTATACTGCTTCCTTCTCCACTATCATGGCTGGCTTCTCAAAAAAGTTTTCAAGAAACGTAGTGCTGAGTTCAAATCCGGCCTTGGACACTTAACACAAAAACTAGCCATGTGACCTTGGATAAGTCACTTAACCCCAATTGCCCTCCAAAAAAAAAAGAAACATAGTGGAAGAAATTATAGGTAAATATAAAAGTGTCATACATAGTCACATATATTTATAATCATATATAAGCCAACATGTAGGGGATGTAGCTGCTCTAACAAGTCCCTGTCTCTGTCTTGATAGACTAGGGACTTCAGGTCATTTCCTCACAAGTGAGATATGGCATTCTTCCTCTTAATTGAGATGAATTAGCCTGCTACCAAAGGGAGAATTTATTTAATCTGTAAATTGTCTGCCATATGATCTCTTATGTGTATATTCTTGGATTTCTCTTAGCTGCTTATTTAAATGGATTTATTTGTTATTGACTTGAACAAAGCTTTTGTTTGTTGTTTTTGCTATTCTCTGTGTATGTTTACCATGGAATTAGCATTTTATGGGAAGGGAATGAAGTCTTAATTATATTTTGGGGGTCTTCCATCCTGATTAAAGAATAATGATCAATCTAGTCAGTTGTAGCTGTGAACTGATTCAGCCATTCTGGAGAGCAATTTGAAACTGTGTCCAAAGAGCTTTGTAAAACCATGCAGGAGCAGCTAGGTGGGGCAGTGAATAGAGCACCAGCCCTGGAGTCAGGAGGACCTGAGTTCAAATCCACCCTCAGAAACTTACCACTGACTTAGCTGTGTGACCTTGGGCAAGTCATTTAACCCCAAATGTCCTGCCTTCCCCCCTCCAAAAAGACCAAAAAAATGCATACCCCTTGATCTGAAAAATACTGATATTAAGTCTATATTTAAAAATTTAAGAACCTGTATGTATACAAATATTTATAGCAGCTCTTTTTTGGTGGCAAAGAATTAGAAATTGAGGGGATGCCCATCAATTCGGGAATGGCTGAACAAGTTGTAGTATATGATTGTGATGGAATAATATTATAACATAAGCAATGACAAGCAGGATGCTCTCAGAAAACCTGGAAAGACTAACATGAACTGATGCAAAGTGAAATGAACAGAATCAGGAGAATACTATACACAGTAACAGCAGTATCATACAATGACCAACTATGAATTACTTAGCTATTCTCAGCAATACAATGATCAAAGACAATTCCTGAAGGACTTATGATGAAAACATGCTATCCATGTTCAGAGAAAAAAAACTGATGGAGTCTGAATTCAGATTGAAACACACTTTTTTGTACTTTATTTTCTTCAGTTGCTTATTATTGTATTGTGTTTTCATATGTGTTTTCTTTGACAACATGACTGATATGGAAATGCATTTTGCACATCTACACATGAATAACCTATATCAAATTGCTTGCCTTCTCAATTGGGGGAGAAGGGAGAAGGAGAGAATTTGGAATTCACAATTTTAAAAAAATGTTAAAAACTGTTTTACATGTAACTAGGGAAAAAGAAAATATTAAATAAATATTTTTGAAAGATAAAGCATAATGATCATTAATGTAGCTTGAACCTGAAATTTAGTTCTTTTAGACTTGTAATACTTAATGAAGAAAGTAGTTCTAATTCTTGTCCAGTACCTCACTCTTTCTAAAGAGATCAGATTAGACAACATCTGGCCCAACCTCTTGCTTCCCCCTCTCTACAGGAACCAAAGGCTTACTTACATAAGGGTGGGACAAAGAGATGCTAGACATATCTATTCTTACTTCCCTGAAAGCCTCATCTAGAGAGACCTATGTGGGCACATATAACCTGCATGGACAAAAACAACACAGCACACTCATACCACACCCTTGATAATAGTGATAATTGCACCTATGCAAGAACAGATACTGGCACACTGCTGAAGACTTCTTTCTACATAGACATTGATACATCAATCACTATCTTTAGGTCAAATCCATATTTTTAATCCACCTAAATATATGATTATCCCAATTACTTCTCTATCTTGGCCACAAAGACATAAGCACTCAGTTTATGATGACCATCACTTCACTGATAAGGAAATAACTTAACATGTTCTCAGACTTAAAGATGATTCTGTTTCCCTCCCCTTCCTTTCTCACTCAATAAGCTCAATAAGGCTCATGAGTCTTATCCATGGAAGTGCTCAGGAAATGTTATATAAACTGGATTGCATCTGCAAGTCTCACAGTTTTATCTTAAGTTAGAATTAGAAAACAGAAGCACAGAATTATAGAATTAGGAGAGACCTCAGTGGCCAGCTAGGCCAACCCATATCAGAAAAACAGCTTCCTCTACAAAATAGTTGACAAGTCCTGGGTGTTAAAGGAGGACTATCAATTCTGGTTGAGGGCTTGCTAAGCCCTTTTCAGGGCTGCTCATCTACCTTTGATGTCCACCCAACCCTCAACTTTCACTTGTGGCTCCAAGAACTTGTAGCATGTGCAGCAGCCACACCCCAGTAAACCATCTTGGCAGATGGGCTAAACCAGGTTGAGGGTAACTGACATGTCTTAAACCTATCAGTGAGTTAGGGAGGTGTCTACACCAAGTGTGTGAAGACTTCCCCCAGAAGAATGGGTGAATGATAACAATTTGCTCCAATGGTCATGAAGGTTACTACAGCAGGCATTGTGACATGCTTAGAGCTTGATCAGACATTAAAGATGCCAAGGTCATCCACTGCATTCCAGTCCATTGCCGATTCTACTGATTTCTGTCTTGCCACTGGATTTCAAGGAATCTGAAGAGTGAAACTGACATCTTTGTACAATTCTGCCCCCCTTAAATCCAATTTGTAGACAAGTCAAGATATCATCCCATGAAGCAACTGGCCTTCTTTGAAAATGAAGGACAAACAACTTGATAACTATATTATTTTCCAATTTTCCATCTCTTTTATTTGAGAGAGAGAGAGAGAAAGAGAGAGAGAGAGAGATCCTGAAGAGGGAGGAAATGCATTGACTATGGAGATGCAACTGTTGAAAATTTATCAATGCAAAACTTTTCCTAGTTGTTTGCAGAATTCAAAGATTATCCTCATTGGAGTTTTTCTTTCCTGGAAAATGCTGTTCTTTGTACCTTTTTTGTCATGGTGCCTGGTGATGTCCTCTCCATTAGCTCTATAGCCTGACCTCATTCCTTCATGGATCCCATTTCCCACTGTGCTGAAGTCTGGACAGAGGTTCTAAATTACTGGACTATAAGTTTTAACATTTAGGGTCACAAGATTTAGAACTAAAATACGTCAAAGAGGTAACCTAGCATAGCAGCTTCCCTTTTGAGATAAGGAGACAGGATTAGCAAAGTTAAGTGACTTGCTCAAGGTCACACAGAAAATAAGTCAGTCAGCAGACAAATTCAATTGCTCTGATTCCAAATTCATATTTATTCTTTAATTAAATTAAAAGGTTTTAGATTATTAAGCATGTAGTCTTTTTTTCTCTCTCAGCTCTCACCCTTTCCTATTGGGGGAAAAAAAGAAAAAGAAAACCTTTGTAACAAATATTCATAGTCAAGCACAACAAACAAATTCATAATTCTTTCCATTAAATCTTTCTGCCTCCCCCATTCTTTTGTTCCAGTGAGACATACGATCACAAGAGCTAGTGCTAGAAGGGACTTCAGGGCCCAATATTCTTCATTTGACATTTGAGGTAGTTGAGGCACAGGGAAGATATGTGACTTATTAGAGTCACACTGATAGTAATAGGGATGAGGATTGAACCTAGGCTTTCAACTCCAGACCTGATGCTATTTTTACTCTATGATGCTTTCACCTTTTTTCATATTCTCATGGAATGTCAGCCTATTTTACCATGTGTTCCCTCTGGTGCTCAAAATCTCTAGAGTTCAAAAGGCAAGATTGGTTTCTTTGAGAAATTCTAATGGTGGAATGATCTGGGTAAAATCACAGTTTAATAATAGAGAAGACATATTCATAAAAAAATTGTAATGCATGGGTAAATGTGATAAGGACAAAGAAGAATTCCAAAGTGACATGTCCCAAAAACTTAGAAGAGAGTTTCAAGGAGAAATTAATCAATAGAATCAAAGGCCACAGAGAGATCAAGGAGAATGAGGATTGAGAAAAAGTCATTGGATTTGTCAACTAAGAAATCATTAGAAACTTTGGAGAGAGGAGTTTCAGTGGAATGTTAAAGTCAGAAGCCACATTGTAAAAGCTTAAGAAGAGAGTGGGAAGAAAGAAAATGAAATCACACATTGTAGATACCCTTTTCAAGAAGTTTAGCTACAAAAGGCAAAAAAATATTCGATGATCATGGGGATAGAATGATCAGGTGAGGGTTTGCCTTGTTTTGCTTTGTTTTCAGAATGAGGGAGATGTGAGCATGTTTGTAGACCAAGAAAACGAGCCAGTAGACAGGCATAGATTGAAAATAAGTGAAAGAAAGAGTGGGGATGACAGAGGGGGTAATCTGTTAGAGAATACAGGAAGGAATGGGATCACTTGAACAAGTAGAGAAGTTAGCCTTGGTAAGGAATAAGGGTACTTCATCATGTAAGATAGGGGTGAAGGAGGACATTCCTATCAGAATGATAGGAGATGAGGAAGAGGGAAGAGGAGGGAGCTCGTGGCCAATGGCCTTGATTTTATCCATAAAATATGAAGCAAGGTTCTCAGATGAAAAAGCAGGGGGAGAGGGGGGCCATAGGAAGCTTGAGGAGACATTTTAAAAAAAGGTTTAAAAGAGCTATTGTGGAGAGTGAGATAATGAGTTGGTAAGAAAGTAATAGTAGGATTGTGTCGGACCCAAAGGAGATTGTATAACACAAATTTATAGTGGACCCAAGTAGAATGATTGCAAGATTTTTTTTCCACATTCCTTCAGTAACACATGTGTAGGAATGAAGGTAATGAGTGATGGGACTGATTCAAGGCTAAGGTTTGACCTGGTGTCATGACATGATAAGGAGGCTAGGGATTGAAGAGAGTTGAATTGTTTTACCAAGGAGTCAAGATAGAGAAAAGAGAAGACAGCAGTTTGTTTAAGGGAAGATAGCCTGGAAAAGAATTGAGAGATCAAGGTATTGGAGGTCATGGTGTGGACTGAGTCAGGTTTTGTAAGGGAAGACAGAAGTGAAGGTGAAAAGTCAATAGATTTTGTTGGATAGGGGGATTTTAGAATTCTTGGATGTGAAGGTGATACATTGGTGGATTAAGAGCAAAAGTATGTGCATGACTGAGATGGGGTAGGGGATTAGTTAACTGAGTGGTCTCCAATTTTGAGGGAAGAGGGAAGGAGTCAGGGAGGAGAGACAAGTTGTGAACAAGATAACAAACTCATTGAGGAAGAGAAGGGAGGGGGGAGTCTGAAGACAATAAATATTTACTTAACAAGAATGAATGAGTGCTTTTCAGTCAAGTCTATAGAGGTACAATTACAAAAGCAATCCAGCCTCTCATTTTCTTTTTCATTATATAGTTTAAAATAATTATTTGCTCTCAAAGTAAAGAATCAAGTTCTCCTCATTTAAGTGATTGGCTTTTATTTTTCATTACATGACTGCAACAAAACTGTAGACGGATATACATGCAACATTAATATATTTGTAAGCTTCCCCCCCTCCCGCCTGTCCCCCACCTTCCCATTCCTGGAATACTCTCCCTTCTCATCTCTGCCTCCAGGCTTCCCTAGAGCTCCCCTCACATCCTAGCTAAAATCCCACTTTCTACAGAAAGCCTTTGCCAATACCCCTTATTGCTAGCACCCTCCCTCTGCTGATTATTTCTTTTTTATCCTAGATGTAACTTGTTTTTATGTAGCGGTTCCCATGTTGTCTTCCCCATTAAATTGTGAACTCCTCAGGGGCAAAGACTGTTTTTTGCTTCTCTGTATCTTTGTCATTTAGCACAGTGCCTGGCATATAATAGGCATTTAATAAGTGCTTATTGACTGACTGATTAATAGTGCCCCACATATAATAAGTTGGTTGTTGAATGGGGGGAATGGTAGGAATGGTAATGAAGTATCAATATCAGATTTATTTTAGCAATGTTTTCTAAAAGTTGAAATTCCAATGTAATTCACAGAGAATATGAGGTATATATAATGCATATGTACATATATGACATATAAATTAGAGAGGATATATATAATACTGACTAAATAACCTGGTACTGCATTGCACAATATTTGAGAATAAGGAAAAGGATAGCCCAAGCAAGGGATAGGGAACCTGCAGCCCTGAGGCCACATGTGGCCCTCTAGTTCCTCAAGTGCAACCCTTTGACTGAATCCAAATTTCATAGAACAAATTCCCTTAATAAAAGAATGTATTGTATAAAACTTGGATCCAATAAAAAGGCTGCACCCTTGAACCTAGAAGTCTACATGTGGCCTTGAGTTTGCAGGTTCCCCACCCCTGGCCCCAAACCATGCACCATCCAGATGTATAATAAATAATTTAAGTGGATGGCAAAAACCTTTCTCTCTCTCTCTCTCTC